>NW_019154153.1:540144-762639 GCF_002288905.1 Enhydra lutris kenyoni
CCTGGGATCAAGCCCTGCATCGGGCTCTCTGCTCAGCAGGGAGCCTGCTTCCCCCTCTCTCTCTCTGCCTGCCTCTCTGCCTACTTGTGATCTCTCTTTCTGTGTGTCAAATAAACAAATAAAATCTAAAAAAAAAAAAAAAAAAAAAAAGACACACTGCATAATAAAGCTGAACAGACAAACACACTTCAGACCTTTCCTCAACCAACTTTAACATAATATTGCTTTAAGGAGAAGATTTCATTTTAGAGTATAAATTTAAAAAAGAAAGCACATTTAAAACGTAAGTTTTGGTGATCAGGATAGTAAAGTAATTTTATTACAAATTTCAGGATCTAAAAAGTAATTTGTTACATTTACTAAGATAAATCTGAGATGACCTGTACCAAGCATGTGTGTCCTGCATAGTGACACTGATCCTCCCGCATGAAAAGACACAGTCCCACCCTCCTTTAGGGATGGAATCGGCCAGATGCAAGAAAGTTATGCTGATTCTCAACTAACACACACTGATTAGAATCATTTTGGTTTATCACTCTGGCATTTGGACCGTAAAGAGTTCAGGGAAGAAGTCTTATTCTTGAACTGTGAAAGCCAAACTAGAATCTCAAGGGTAGCCTCAAGAAATTCAAGCTTCTCTTTTGCTACTTTTTATTTCAGTAGTATTTAGGGAGACTTTCTGTATTTAATAAGAGTTATCATTCAATTGGTCTGTAAGACCAAGTACAAAATCTTTATCACAGGGCAAGAGACCGCAGAGAAGCTAGCTGACCAGTAAGAAGACTGAGGCCAGATAAAGGGAAAACACAGAGCCCAGAGTATAGACTGTAACCATCCACCAACAGCGATGCTGCCAGCAAGTAACCATAAGCTCCATTGGGTGGCCGTATTTAAAAGGGCCAGAAGAGACCTCGATAGGCCATCTAAGTCATCCTGCTCGTAAATCTGACAAATACTGCTCTCTCACCAGTTACTTGCCCTTGCATTCAGGCAGGGAACCCTAGGTCTCTTTTATATTTGTGTTTTTTAAGATGACTAAAGGCAACATCTTTACAAGGTGGAGCTGTAGGAAGCATCAGGGACTTAGTGGGCCCGGAGCAAGCACTCTCCCATGGGGCCTTATAAAGAACCTGGGGTGAAGAGGAGCAGTGCAGTACCTGAGAGGCAGCTGAGACATAAGGGGAGAGCACCCTCCCGCTACAGGACTAAGAAGGTGGGGAAGAAAAGAAGAGCCACAAAGGAATGGCTGCAAAACACAGCAGGTTCATCAGGAAAGATGAAATTCCAAGGGCAGAAACAAATCAGCAGCTGAAGAGCCCACAGCCAAGCCCTCTTGTCTGGGAACTTCTATCCCAGATTCTCCAAAATTAACCGTTTCCCTGTAGAGGTGTGGCTCTTCACGGGAACAATTTTGCCCCCCGGGGACATTTGGCAATGTCAGGAAACATTTCTGGTTATCACAACTGGGGGAAGGGTGCTACTTGCATTTAGTGGGTAGAGGCCAGGGACGCTGCTAAACATCCTACAGCGCGCAGGACAGCCTCCTACAACAAGGAATTAATCACGATGTCATTAATGCCAAGGCTGAGAAACCCTGTTCTAGAGGGAGTGCTTGACACGTAAGATGCCGAATTTCGCAGAAGTCAAGGCCCTTGGAGCTTACAGTCAGACAAACGTGAGTGCCCTCTACCTGAAGCCCTACTGTGCGGATCCATCACTGCCTTGTTGAGCAGAAGTCCCCCATTACCCCAGAGTGTTCCACAAATGTCCAAATCAGCTGTTGGCGGTTCAAATTCAGTCAGTACAGCTAAAACCTTACGTCTTTTATGTCTTCTTTCTTTTCTGAAAAATCTGCTATTTCTTTCTCAGAGCCAGTGCTACCCCCACTGCCACAGCCAGGATGGCAATGGCGGCGGCCCCTCCAAACAGCAGTATAGACTTGCCCTCAAACAGGGGGCTGGCCTTCTCTTCAGCAGGGGAGGGGCCTTCTTGAAGACCCTCTCTCCTCACACGCTTCTCCTCTTCACTCAGCAGTGTTGCTGTGGGTTCCAGGGTGGGGATCACCTCAGCTTCCCGTTCAACAGATTCAACCATTGCTGCTTCTGTCTTCATTAAGCTCTCTTCTTCGAGTTCCACGAACAAAGATGTAGCAGGGCTGACTTTCTCCACTGTCATCCCTTCTGTGTCAGGTTCCCTCATCTCCAGCAAGGAAGTGGCAGTGATATGTGGAAGCAAGGGAGCTGGTGCTTCGGGGAGCACCTCCTGCAGCTCCTTGGTTGGCAAGATGACGGGTGCCACGGCAGCCTCTTCCACGCCTTCAGGAATTTCTTCTTTCTCCACATGCACAATGTCAGAATTAGAAGAGTTGTTCTCACTCTTCTCTCCAGCCCCATTGCTATCTAAGCTTTTGACTTCTTCAGGATCCATTGCAATCTGCTGCCAGGACTCAGGACCTAGGGACACTGGGAGGCTTTCTGTGTGCCAACTCTGGCTCGCTGACAGTGAAACAGGCAAGCTCTCTGACTGCCAGGAAGTGGTCACAGTAGGAGACTCTGGAGGACTGACTTGTCCAGAGTTGTCACTGGGCAGGATATAAATGTCATTGCTATCTTCTGCAACAATTCCAGGGTACTCCTCCTCCTCTGATTCAAGGTTAAAGACAGTGCCCTAGAAAAGAAGGAGGAGAGTCAATACAAAGAATGGTAAATACATTTAAATAAATGTGTATCTGACATGCCTAGGTGGCTCAGTCAGTTAAGCAGCTGCCTTCGGCCAAAGTCATGATCCCGGGTTCTGTGATCAAGTTCCACGTCAGGCTCCCTGCTCAGAGGGGAGCCTGCTTTTCTCTCTGTTGCTCCCCCTGCTTGTGCTCTCTCTCTCTCTCTCTCTCTCTGATTGATAAATGCACATATATAAGTGTCTGACTCTTGGTTTCAGTTCAGGTCATGATCTCATGGTGGTGGGCTTGGTCCCATTGGGCATCGGGCTCCACACTCAGCGCAGAGTCTGCTTGAGATTCTGTCCTTCTCCCTTGGGCCCTCCTGCTTGTGCGTGCACTCTCTCTCTCTCTCAAATAAATAAACATTTAAAAAAATAAAACAACTATAAATCTGGAAAAAAATTCTTTCCTAAACTGAAGTTCTAGAAATAAATAAAAAATAAAATAAAATAAAGTTTCTGATTGAAGCATTTACCTACAGACCACCGCAGAGGAAGAATTTTTAACAACATGGTCCTCAGACCAGTTTCCTTGAAGCTAAAAAACCAAAGTTTGATTTTTATATTTAACTCAATGTATATATATTTGAAGTGAGAATGCAAAAAGCACAGAATACAAAGGCAAGAACCTTGCTCTCAAGGAACTGATCATTTAGGCAATGCTATCCTACGGTACAAGTGCTAAAAAGAGTTGAGATGGGGGGAAAAAAAAGAGTTGAGATGGGAAGATGCTGACTTCTTTCAGTGAGGACTGTAGCAGGTAGGGAAATGACAGAGCTTCCTGGAACATTTTAGGTATCTGAAGGACGGGTCAGGTTCCATGGTGAAAGCCATGTACAAGACACACCACCAGCAAAAGCACAGAAATATAAAAGAGGGGAACAGTAAGTAACCCAGTTTAAGTAGTGCACAGTGTACATGAAGAATAGAAAGTTCAGCTGGGAAAGGGACCCTGGGAAACCTGACAGAGAGGTAAGAAATATGGACTCGATTTCATAGGAAATGGTTAGTCGATGGAGTCTTTCAGCTCCACAAGGACAACTCCACTTTAAAATTATGTGAGCAGTGGCCAGAGGGAAGCCAGAAATGCAGGACTCGTCCTTCTCTCTCTAGGAAGACTCTTCATGCCAAAGTAATAAAAATAAATAATGCCAGTCCTGGTTTTCACATTTAGCAGTTTAGTTTAATAGGACCCAGGATGTGCTTATTGCCTCTTAGGCACCAGGTTAGGCACCAGTGTTACAAGAATGAGATGAGACTCGATTTTTGTTCTTAAAAAATTCACTGTCTAGATTTGAAAACTAACGTATGAATAACGAATTTCAATAGAATACAGAAAGCTTTAAGACAGGTATATGCACAGGATGGTAGGGGAACCCAGAGGTTACAATGTGATCAGGAAGGCATGAAGAGGGGTGCCTGGCTGGCTCAGTCAGTAAAGCATGTGAATCTTGATCTTGAGGTCATGAGTTCAAGCCCCAACCTGGGTGTGGAAACTATGTTAAAAAAAAATAAGTAAAATATAAATAAATAAATAAAAAAGGCAGGAAGAGAACCAACGGACTTCAACGTTCACAAAGACCTAATGAAAGCTTTACAGAATGTCTGGATGACACTCAGACATGCTACAGAGAGTCTGAATAGGATTATGTAAAGCAAGTTAATTCCCATTTTATTTTGATTATAGCTGCTATTCATATGAAGTAGAATAATTTCATTAGTCAATCAAGACTAAAAACTTCTTGCATAGGGGCGCCTGAGTGGCTCAGTGGGTTAAGCCTCTGCCTTCGGCTCAGGTCATGGTCCCAAGGTCCTGGGATTGAGCCCCGCATTGGGCTCTCTGCTCAGCGGGGAGCCTGCTTCCCTCTCTCTCTGCCTGCCTCTCTGCCTACTTGTGATCTCTGTCTGTCAAATAAATAAATAAAATCTTTAAAAAAAATTAAAAAAAAGACACTCCCACATCTTGGGCTTCCATTATGGCACGACAACAATTAAATAAATAAATAAATAAAATAAAAAAGAAATTGGTGTTCTTTTAAAAAAATTTTATACTCTTTTTTTAGTATTGATATTTACATTCATAAAACTTACATAACCTAACACTGACCATTTTTAGACACACAATTCAATGGTTTTTAGTATATTCACAACATATGCGAACACCACCACTCTTTAATTCCTGAACATTTCCATCATCTCAAAGAGTAAGCTTCTGCCCCCCACCCACTCCCAACCCCTTCCTCCTTCCCCTGGGAAGTTCGTATAAATGTAATCACGCAGTACATGGCCCTTTGTGTCTCGGCTCTTTCGCTGCACGTAATGTTTTCAAGGCTTGTCCACGTGGTAGTGTGTATCGGCACTTCTTTCTTTCTAAGGCTTTGCAGTATTTTGTTGTAGGGATAGACCACATTTTGCTTATTAATTCATCAGTTGGTTGACATTTGGGTTGTTTCTCAAATGTTCTGGTGACTGTGAATATCCACATAAAAGTTTTTGTTTGACCATCTACTTTCAGTTCTTTTGAGGGTAGAGCTAGAAGTGAAATTGCTGGGTCATATAATTCTATGTTTAATTTATTGAGGAACTGCCAAACTATTTCCTAAAGCAACTGTACCACTTTATATTCCTCCCAGGAATGTAGAAGAATTCCAATTTCTCCACATCCTAACACCTGTTACTGTCTTTTTTTTTTTTTTTTTATTAAAACCATCCAACGGGGATGTGAAGTGATATCTCATTTTGGTCTTGATTTGCATTTCACTAATGACCAATGATACTGAACATCTTTTCATGAGCTTATTAGCCATTTATCTTCTTTGGAACAATGTCTATTTAAATCTTTTGCCCATTTAAAAATTTTATTGTTGGGGCACCTGGGTGGCTCATTTGGTTAAGCATCTGACTCCTGGTTTCGGCTCAGGTCACGAAGGGTTGTGGGATCGGGCCCCTGTGCTTCGTGCGGAGTCGGCTTGAGATTCTTTCCCACTTCCCTTTCCTCTCCTTTTGCTCCTTCCCCTGCTCTCTACCTAAAATAAATAAATAAAATCTTAAAAAAATAAAAATTAGGGGCACCTGGGAGGCTCAGTGGGTTAAGCCTCTGCCTTCAGCTCAGGTCATAGTCTCAGGGTCCTGGGATCGAGCCCTGCATCAGGTTCTCTGCTCAGCAGGGAGCCTGCTTCCCTCTTTCTGCCTGCCTCTCTGCCTACTTGTGATCTCTGTCCGTCAAAGAAATAAAATAAAAATCTTTAAGAATTTAAAAAAATAAAAATTCTATTATCTTTTTATTATTGACTGTTAAGACTTATTCTTTTTTAATATTTTTCAGCATATTTTTTTTTAGATTTTGTTTATTTATTTGACAGAGATCACAAGTAGGCAGAGAGAGATAGGCAGAGAGAGAGGGGAAGCAGGCTCCCTGCTGAGCAGAGAGCCTGGCACCCCCCAGGACTTTTATTCTTAAACAAGACTACTACTGGGGCACCTGGGTGGCTCTGTCATTAACCATCTGCCTTCAGCTTAGGTCATGATCCCAGGGTCCTGGGATCGAGCCCCGCATCGGGCTCCCTGCTTGGCAGGAAGCCTGCTTCCCCCTCTCCCTCTACTTCTGTTCCCTCTCTCGCTGTGTCTCTCTGTGTCAAATAAATAAAATCTTTAAAAAAAAAAAAAAAAGGGCACCTGGGTGGCTCAGTGGGTTAAAGCCTCTGCCTTCGGCTCAGGTCATGATCCTGGGTCCTGGGATCGAGCCCCGCATCGGGCTCTCTGCTCAGCGGGGAGCCTGCTTCCTCCTCTCTCTCTTTGCCTGCCTCTCTGCCTACTTGTGATCTCTGTCAAATAAATAAATAAATAAATCTTAAAAAAATTTTTAAAAAATCTTTAAAAAAACAAAAACAAAAAACAAGACTACTACTTAGTTGGATATTAAAATAACCAATTGTTTGGGGGCAAGGATACTTGTAAAAAAGGTTGCGGTTAAAGGAAACAGAGGGGGTAAAGTACTAAAGTAACTAGGAGTCTATGCCAGTTAATAATCTTATTTTTTATTTCATTTTGTATTTTTAAGATTTATTTATTTTTTGCGGGGAGAGAGAGCAAGCTTGTGTAGGTGGGGTGCGGACGGAGCAGAGGGAGAGAGAGAATCTTAAGCAGGCTCCACGCCCAGCCTGCCCAATGCAGGGCTTGATCTCACCATCCTGACATCATGACCTGAGCTAAAATCAAGAGTCAGACGTTCAGCTGACTGAGCCACCAGGTGCCCCTTATTTTTTTTTTTTTTTTTTAAAGATTTTATTTTTCATTATTTATTTGACAGACAGAGATCACCAGTAGGCAGAGAGGCAGGCAGAGAGAGAGGAGGAAGCAGGCTCCCCGCCGAGCAGAGAGCCCGACGCGGGGCTCGATCCCAGGACCCCGGGATCATGACCCGAGCCGAAGGCAGAGGCTTTAACCCACTGAGCCACCCAGGCGCCCCTATTTTTTTGTTTTTATAAAGATCTGCCATTAGTATTATTTCCTCAAAGGGGCTCCTCTCCCAGGCTTCAAATTGCACATAAATGAGACCTTCACAGCTATAATATTATGGGATTTGATCTCTTTTAAACTCTCATCTTTTCATCAGTTACAATGGTAATAAAAGATCACTCAACAGTTCTGGGACTTGGTCACTAATGCATGATTATAGAGTCACTTCACAACCAAACACAGTGCATAAGGACTGCACACCCATCAACAGCTGAAATCATTAATTACAGATAGCCAGAAGATAACACTTAGCCTACTGAAGAATACAAACTACAAACAGCACTTCTCCATCATTTCTCTATCTTATCCCAATTTTAAGTTTTTATTTTAGCTAAGCATCTACCTCATCATCATCCTCTCCTTCTGTTTCATCAGGAAATACTAAATACATTTCAAAATATTCTTACTATATCTTAATATAGCAAAATATAGTTTTCCCCTCCTCTCAACATTTTCTGCTATTACTCTAAAATAAGCAATCATTATCTTTCACCAAAACTAATGCCAAAGAATCCTGTCTCCTTGATGTTACAATCCAATTTGGAGACCAAAAAAATATCTCACAGGTCAGCTAAGCCAAAATCCTGGGAGTCGTGCTGGATTTCTCCTATTTTTGAAAGTAGTTTGCTTATTGCTGTTTAGATGTCAGTGATAAAACACTAAAATCTCTGCCTCCTGCCAAGAGTTTAAAATATAGTTTAAAACCTAGAGAAGGAGGGGTACCTAGTTGGCATGGTCAGTGGATAATGTGACCCTTGATCTTGGGGTTCTAAGTTTGAGACCCACACTGGGTGTGGAGATTAGTTAAAAATAAAATCTTTAGGGGTGCCTGGATGGCTTAGTTGTTAAGTGTCTGCCTTCAGCTCAGGGCATGGTCCCAGGGTCCTGAGATCAAGCTCCGCATCAGGCTCCCTGCTCTGTGGGAAGCCTACTTCTCCCTCTCCCATTCCCCCTGCTTGTGTTCCCTCTCTCACTGTGTCTCTCTCTGTCAAATAAATAAATAACATCTTTAAAATAAATAAAATAAAATAAAGATAAAATAAAATCTTAAAAAAAAAGAGAGAGAACAAGAGTTGGATCTTAAAGATTAAGAACTAAAAGATGAAAGAGATGAGAAAGATACTCCACGAAGCAGAAAAGTATAAACAAAAACACAGCACTGAGAAATATCACAGTATATTCAGGCCAATACTAGCTCTTCAGTATTCCAAAGCATGAGATGAGGAGTAAAAAAAGATGAAGGTTGGGGCTCCTGGCTGGCTCAGTTGAAGAGTAAGAAACTGTTGATCTTGGGGTCATGAGTCTGGGGTCATCCCATGTTGGATATAGAGATTATGAGAAAAATTTTTAAAAAATAAATTCCTATGAAGTTGTATTTACCTACCTCTTTGCCAGAACACAATTCTAATTAGTCATGCAAATCCTCTAACACTCGTTACAAAGGGAGTTCTCTTTACCACATAATATATTTATTTATAAACAGATATACATATATGTTTATTAAATCATCTCTTCAAGGAGCTCCACTGTGAAAACCAGAAATAAAGGCTCATATAAGGAATAATTTTACAAGGAGGGGAAAAAGGTAGTAGAGTAGTAATAGTATAAGGTAGCATGAGGTTTATAATTGTCCTTTATTGATTTTGGTACACATTTTATTTACTTGCTTTCTCAAAATCTCCGAAAGAGAAATTAAATACGGCCCAGCAGCTTTCAATCCTCTACCCTCAAGCTCTGCAAAGTAGTTAAAAAGAAGGGTAATGATACTTAAATGTTAATTCATGGAGAGGAAACTACCACTGTCTTTCTGGATATAAAATAAGTATATGTCTCTATGTCATAGAAGGGGAGTATTTTCCCTGCACTCTTGCTGAGTTTGACAAAGATCCTGGTTTTACTGAAAAATGAATTCAACTTCCCCCATCCCCCATTATGGCAACTCTTAGACACCATCACTAACTCAGAACAGAAAAGATGAATCTAAGGTAGCATCGGCCTTTAGATAAAGGCTCAGTTTGAATTTTATAAAATAGAGTAAGTAGTGGTCCATTTCAAATCTATTTCTAATTATCTGTCTCCTCCAGATAAAAAGCAAGAGGGCAACGTCATACAATATTTAGAATAATATATTATTTCTTCTTGGGCACATTAAATGTTTTCCCAGGAAACCAAATATAAGGCTGCAGTACAGGGAGAAGATAAGGCCAATCTCTTCTTTCTTGTTTTTTTAAAATTTTTAATTTAAATTCAATTTAATTAACATATAGTGTATTATTTGTTTCAGAGGTAGAATTCATTCATTAATTGCATATAATGCCCAGTGTTCACTGTATCAAGTACCCTCCTTAATGTCCATCACTGAGTTACACCATCATCCCCCCCCACCTCCCCTCCAGGAACTCTCAGCTTGTTTTCTATGGTTAAGCATCTCTTATGGTTTGTCTCCTTCTCTGATTTTCATCTTATTTTATTTTCCCTTCCCTACCCTGATGTTCATCTGTTTTATTTCTTAAATTCCACACGAGTGAAATCATATATTTGTCTTTCTCTGACTTATTTTGCTTAGCATATTACCCTCTAGTTCTAGCCACATAGTTGCAAATGGCAAGATTTCATTCTTTTTGATGACTAATATTCCTGTGTGTGTGTGTGTGTGTGTGTGTGTGTGTGTGTGTGTGTGAGATACACATACATACACCACATCTTTATCAATTCATCTGTCAATGGACATCTGGGCTCTTTCCATAGTTTGGCTGCTGTGGACATTGCTGCTATAAACATTGGGGTACGTATGTCCCTTTGCATAACTATGTCTGTATCCTTTGGATAAATACCTAGTAGTGCAGTTGCTGGGTTTTCTCTCTTTTCTATCCCTACAGCCATTAGCCCAAATTTGTGTTAATCACAAATTAGGTGCCCATGTAAGAAGGAAGACTTATTTTAGCAAGGTTGCTCTTTGTTACCTACAAACACTGTACTAAATCCCCAAGCCCTAAAAATAAATAAATAAATAAATAAATAAATCCATCCATCCATCCATCCATCCATCCCCAAGCCCTGTCTTCTTACTCATGTAGATAATGGCGCTGACATTTTGATGAGCAGAAAACATTTCATAATGTAACAAAAGATGTGAGACTTTTCCTTTAAAACCATGCATTCATACAAAGCATACACACCATTTTAGGGAAAATTTCACAGTCCCTGAAACTTATCCATGGTTTCCAACTAAAGACTCCTCATTTAGTTCTATCTAGATCCAGCTTAAATTCTAACCCCTCTGGACTGAATCCAATTCCCCTCTCTTATTTCTCCTGAACTCATAGCTCTGAGTCTAGGCTACACAAAATGCCATTAATTATACATTTTGTACCATACTGCTCACTAATTTTTTCACAATTATTGGTCATTCCCCAACTAGATAGATTATAAACACCTCAAGGGAAGAAAACATGTTTTAAACGGCTTTGCTATCCCCCTTGTAATGCCTAACATAAGCCAACTACACAGTGATGGTCAGCAAATGCTTAAACAGGAAAGCTGGTCCCATCTCTGGATATAAAAGTAGTGCTGAACACTAGCTATTTTGATTTTTCTCAGACACTGATAGGAACCGTTCTTTATTCATTTCTAGATTTCTATGCATATGGACTATACCTCAATGTTTGCTGTCCAAGGTCACATACTGCTGGTGCTGAAGAGAATTAAAAGTTCTCTGACTCAAGTTACCATGTTCTAGCTACCCAGAATGCCCTCCTCCTCAGTTCTGCCCTTCTGAATCCTTTTCATTACCTTTAAACCCTTAAATGATTTATCTGTTCTCTTGCTTTAAAATATATAGTAGGGGCACCAGGGTGGCTCAGTCAGTTAAGCATCTGCCTTTGGCTCAGGTCACGATCTCAGGGTCCTGGGATCAAGTCCTGCATCGGGCTCTCTGCTCAGCAGGGAGCCTCCTTCTCCCTCTCCCTCTGTCTGCTGCCTACTTGTGCACTCTGTCAAATAATTAAATAAAATCTTTTATAAAAAATGAAGTAAAATTAAAAAATATATAGTAAATTGTGTGTATCTGTCTTACATCCCTACTAAGTCCCTAGAGATTAAAGTATGTTTTTAAACATCTTCATTATACTGGTTTTATTCTCAGCCCTATGCCAAGTGCCTTATAGAATCCCACACATATTATATTAATAGAATTATATATATTATATTAATAGATTAATATTAATTTGGGGGAACTTAGACAAGCCGATCCAGCTCATGAATCTGAGATCTTTTCCACAGAGGAACAGCTGTCATTTCTCTTTGTGCAGGACTGCTGCCTTGGAATCACAAAGACAGAACATAACATGTCTCATAACCTACTGTTCTAGACCTACAAGCCTCTCTGAAGAGGAAACACATCTGTTAGCCAACTTTTTCTACTAAAGACAGAGAAGACAGACACCCAGTGGAGGTCTGAGCAGGATCAAACAAGTTCAGGACTGTTTTTGACTGTTTTTTTCATAACCAAAACTCAGTTTAGGATATATCATAAATGGGGGCGTCTGGGTGGCTCAGTGGGTTAAAGCCTCTGCCTTTAGCTCAGGTCATGATCTCGGGGTCCTGGGATCAAGCTCCGCATCAGGCTCTCTGCTCAGTAGGGAGCCTGCTTCTTCCTCTCTATCTGCCTGCCTCTCTGCCTACTTGTGATCTCTGTCAAATAAATAAATAAAATCTTTAAAAAAAAAAAAAGGATATATCAAAAATGGCTCAAATGCAAAAGATTGGAACATAACAAATAAACAAAGTCTTGCCTTTCTTAGTCACGGTCAGTCCAAATCACATAAGCCTGATCCCACAACACATCCAACCAACACCCTGCTGCTTTCCAACATAAGTCTCTCACACTTCTTCAAGATGTGACTATACTTCTTCAAGAAGCATTTCCTGATTGAGCTCTACAACCATCATTCCCTTTCTTGGTATTCTACACTACTCACTAAAAAATTTGTAATTCACCATGGCTTTCGTGATATTTATTTCGAACACTTAAACAACTGGCTTCTTTATTCTTTAGTTGTGTTTAACTAATAAACATATAATCAGCTATCTAATAAAGTTTAAGAATTTTAAGATTAAAATTTGTTTCAAGGGGTCTAAAATCTAGTTGGGGAGATTAGGTAACACAGCAGCCCTCAAACTCTGCTGCCTAATTAGAGACACCTGTGATTTTTTTTCACCTGTGATTTTTTAAGTCTACCTATGCTAAAGTTATAACCCATGACAATCAAATTAGACTCTTTGAAGGTGGGACCCAGGTTTTTTTTTTTGTTTTTAAAGATTTATTTATTTATTTATTTGACAGATGGAGATCACAAGTAGGCAGAGCGGCAGGCAGAGAGAGGGGGAAGCAGGCTCCCTACTGAGCAGAGAGCCTGATGCAGGGCTCGATCCCGGGATCCTGAGACCATGACCCGAGCCGAAGGAGGAGCTTAACCCACTGAGCCACCCAGGCGCCCCGGGACCCAGGTATTGTATCTTGCGAAACAAAAATGGGTATAATGGCTGTAATCAATTTGGCTCCCTCAATATCCTACCCAAAGCCCAATGATACTCTAGCACAATGAAAAGGAAGAAGTAAGATGATTAAGGCTACTGAGTGGCTATAGGGACATTCTGAGTTTGCTGATTCTTGATGAACCACCAATAACAGAGAGTGACAGTAGTTAACACGATGAAAATAGTTACCCAGGGAACAATTTCTGTAACCTTTTTGAAGGAGTATACCTGGAGGCCCAAGAGTAAGGAAGACCCAATCACCAAAGCCAGGTCAACAGCTAAACTCAGTTTTCCTGTGAAATTGTACTTACCTAGATCTTTGCCAGAACACAATTCTAATTAGTTACACAAATCCTCTAACACCTTGTTACAAAGGGATTTCTCTTTGCCCCATCATTTATAGATTCAAGAGTTTATCTGCATCTCTTCAAGGAGCTTCATTGTGAAGACAGAAATAATGGCTCATATAAAGAATAATTTTACAGGGAGGGAAAAAAGGCAGTGAAAGAAGAGTAGTGATAGCATAAGGTAGCACGATGTACATAATTGCCCCTTACTGACTTGACTTTAGTACACTTGTTTCATTTATTTGCTTTCTCAAAATATCCACATGAGAAACTAAATATGGCTGAGCAACTTTGTAATCCTCTATCTTCAAACCTTGCAAAGTAGCTAAAAAAAAGGGGGGGGGGGAATGAGGCCCTACTTAAGATTACATTCTTGGGACGCCTGGGTGGCTGAGTTGGTTGGACGACTGCCTTTGGCTCAGGTCATGATCCCGGAGTCCTGGGATCGAGTCCCGCATCGGGCTCCCAGCTCCATGGGGAGTCTGCTTCTCCCTCTGACCTTCTCACTCATGCTCTCTCTCACTGTCTCTCTCTCAAATAAATAAATAAAATCTTAAAAAAAAAAAAAAAAGATTACATTCTTTTTCTTCATTATTGAAACTCAACATCTAAAAACTGGGTTCTTTTTGTTAAGTGAAGAGGAAGAAGCTGGAAAAGTGTTAACAGAATTATGCCATTGAATGAACCGATCACAGTCTCTGACCCCAGAAGCAAGTAAAACTACCCTATTTTCTCAAAGAAAGTGTATTTCAGAGTTATGCAAAATAGTCAAAGAACGTCAGTTACTTCATTACAAGTAACTTCAAACCGTGTGTTTTTGTTAGTCTTCCCCCAATACTGTCAAATTTTCATATAAAAAACAAACAGTGCTCCTAACTACCCTCACCTCCCAACTGAGTCATTAAGAGGTAAGGAATTTAACTTCTCATGCTGTTTATTCTTAGTCTTAGAATCACATCTGCTCTCACTCTTTTCACACTCTACAAGTTTTGTAATCTGTTTCCATGCCACTTCAAGAGACGTACAGTACAGCTGGACTCACAGAGCCACCTTACAACTACAGAGCTCTTCAAACAGAAGGGTTATCCAAGGGTCAGAGCAGTCTGAAGTACTCACTGATAAGAATTCTCAACAAGTTACTTATCTGCACTTCTAAAAACAGAAACTCTAATAGCAAGAACTGATTAAAAAAGCAACAAAAACAAAAGAACCATAAAACCAAAGGTAAAAATTTTAATTCTCAGAAAGGAGACCTTTGCTGCTTTTTCTTTAGGGCTGCAAACCAAAACAAATGAAACAGAAATTTAAAAAATTCCATCATGAAGAAATAAGGGAAAACTTAACAAACTGAAATAGAATTAACCGTAAAATGACATTTTGCTTTATTTTTAACAGCTTAAAGCTAACAAAAGGGTTATGAACACTCCTTGTTCCCTTTCTCAAGTTTGCCAAATTACAACTTTGGAATAATAAATGGCTCAGAAGTCAATTCAGATTTAATTGCTTTTTTCCTTGCTGTCATGGCCTTCCCTGCCTTACAACTTATTTCTTACTTGGAACATCACATTTTCATGAAGATACACCAAAAATTTTGTGCTCTTATGTAAGAAGCATTAAAGAAAAAATAGATGACCACTGAGACTTTTACTCCTGGGACCAATTCATATAAAGCAAAAATATAAAAATAGAAGTCTCTCTCTCAATTACTGCTATTAGTGAAGAGCAGGCTTTCACTAAAAGATAAAGAGCTTTTTTAGATAACATCTTGGGTATTTGGGATTTGTGCTAAATCTGAGGATTTAGCACATTAGGGGTGCGTGGGTGGCTCAGTTGGTTAGGTGTCTGCCTTCAGCTCAGGTCATGGTCCCAGGGTCCTGAATAGAGTTCCACATCAGGCTCCTTGCTCAGCAGAAGTCTGCTTCTCCCTTTCCCTTTGCCTGCTGCTCCCTCTGCTTTTGCTCTCTCTCTCTCTGCCAAATGGATAAATAAAATCTTAAAAAAAAAATTTAGTACCTTAGGGGGAATAACATCTACAAGTAGTATTAGAGCCGGTCCAACAATCTAAAATCATTTTTAGCACAAAATATTTGTTGTTGGAAATATCTTTGTAGTCCCACTGATATAAAAAACACAAAGGAGTAACTTCCAGGACTCAAAAAAACATAAAACTAATTTAGACCAACTATCAGAGTTTAAGTATGCATGAACAATCAGAGAACTATATCTTTCTTTGAAAACAAAAAATAAAAACAAAACCAGAGAAAGCCCAGAGAGATTAAGTAACTTGCCCCCGGGTCTCTGAGCCTGTTAGGAGAATTTGCTTGTGTGATGAGCTCAGGGTGTTATACATAACTAGAATCACTGAACACTACAGCCACTACAGTGGCTAACTGAACATAATTTTAAAAATTTTAAAAAGAGAGAGAGAAGTATGTAAACAACAACAAAAAAGAATAAACTAGGGGTGCCTGGGTGGCTCAGTGGGTTAAAGCCTCTGCCTTCGGCTCAGGTCATGGTCCCAGGGTCCTGGGATCGAGCCCCGCATCGGGCTCTCTGCTCAGCAGGGAGCCTGCTTCCCTCTCTCTCTGCCTACTTGTGATTTCTCTCTGTCAAATAAATAAATAAAATCTTTAAAAAAAAAAAAAAAGAATAAACTACTGAGGAAAAAAAAAATAACTGCTTGTCAGTAACATGCAGTAACTTGCGCGCACTCCTACCACGTGTCCTTCTGAAGATTTTACTGATACTGACCTACTTAAACCCCACAAGGCTATGGAGTAAGCCTTATTATTATTTCCATTTTACAAACCAGGAAACCGAATCAACCAAAGAGGATTATCGTTCAAAGTCACTGAACTGGATTTAAGCTCAGGCAGTTCACCTACCAGGACCATGCTTTTATCAACTACATGAAACGAACTCTTAGGCTGTAGTCTCCTGATTACCTTACAGATGTTTCCCCCTGAGTTTACGGCAAGAAGTAAATAGAAAAGGTTATTCTTGGTGTTTTCTTGAAGCACGTACACAAAGTACACAAAGATATGTGCATGAAACCTTTCCACTAAAAAGGGAAAGAGAGAAGAAACTGAAATATGGAGCAAGGGGAGTATTTTTAAATAAATATAAGATAAAATATAATGTAACATTGGTTTTGGTGGTAGGAACAAAGTAAAAAGAGCCTGCAGATCATTAAAAGAACCATTTCAAAAATGTGCAGTGGCCGCTTTATTCTGCCTGTATTGACTGCATTTTGCTTCCTTTTTTTGGGTTCACATTGTTACAAATTATTCCACCACTTCAAGCAGTATTTTACCTACAGGGTCATAGCTGCTGACAAACTGAGCTCCTTACAGACTTAACTTTTCCATCTGAAGATGCTTTGGCAGAACTCCAAAGACATATTCCCTGGTAAACTCATCTAGGGACTCACCTGCCCTAAGATGTACCAACAAACCATCAATGGTTACTTTTTGGCCATTATACAGTATCTATCCCTCAAGTAGTCCCCTTAAAAAATAGAAACAGTAATTATTCTTCTACATTCAGTCAAGCAGTATGCCATATGCCTCTCAGATCACTATTAAATTAAAGTGAGAAAATGCAAAGTGGGAAAGATATTCCCAGTAATTTTCCACCTATTCTAATGACCAAGACCCGCAAAAAATATATTTTGGAAACACAGTGCAGTGAATACTCACACCTGCAAGTAAAATACATGGGTTTGATGAAACAGTACTTAACCTCATTACACTAAAATTAGTTCAGTTACAAAACCCACTTAGTGATTTTTAGATCACAAATTATGTGTTACCTCCCAGAGTATAAAAACTGTCTTCTGGGAACTTTTAGGTAAGAAACTGTTAGAACAGTCTTCAAATATCCTTGATTATAAACAAAAATACTTTCTCTGTCTTTCTATTCCTAAAATAGAAATAAGAAGCTTTAAGTCAAAGAGAAAAAAGGCAAAAATTAATTTTATTCAAACTACTTAAATATTAAATATTATGGTAGACATCAGATGACATTTTCACCAGTAAGCTTTTATGTAATTTAAAACTAAATCTTTCAGAGTAAGTATCTAGTTTAGTACATGACATAGGAGAAAATAAAAGAGAAGCCTTACCACGGTGAATTTGTACTGCCCTTTTCAGGAGACAGACTTACTTCTAACGTAGGGACACAATCCCAGGAAATGAAAGTGAGAAAGCGGAGGGAGGGAACAAGGATGAGTCAGGGAAAATCATAATATGCCAACTAGTCTGTGCCCTAAGTGTGCTGCAGGGCAATGAAAAATCAGAATCAAAGCGCAAAGGAATCTTCAGACTCAGGAAGAGGAAAAAAATATACACTCTTAAAGACATATCTAAAAACCTGACATTTGTAAAAATGTAGCATTTTCACAAAATACTTTTATATCATTATTTTTATGAGACAGAACTATTCTTCCCATTTTGTAATTGATAAAACTAAGGCTCAGAGAAGTTGAATGAATTTCTCCCAAACACAAGGCTAATATTTGGCAGAGCTGGGGGCCACAAATTAACCCTGTGATTTCCAATCTTTATTAACTCGCCACTCTCTGGCAGGGTTAAAAAAATAAGGTAAAAAGAGAAAAAACCCAAAAGCCTTTTCTTGTAATTCTAATGCCACATAAACAAAATTAAAAATTATAATCTGGGGCGCCCGGGTGGCTCAGTCGTTAACGGTCTGCCTTCAGCTCAGGTCATGATCCCAGGGTCCTGGGATCCAGCCCCAAGTTGGGCTCCCTGCTTGGTGGGAGTCCCGCTTCTCCCTCTCCCACTCCCCTTGTTTGTATTCCTTCTCTCACTCTCTAATAAATAAATAAAATCTTAAAAAAAAAAAAAAGATGTGTTCCTAATTGAACTTTTATTTCTAACTGCACCCCAATTAATCACTCCCTCCTTTGTCTTCCTACTACACTTTGAACATACCTACCCCACAACATATAACATGTTACACATGGTTATTAATGTTTTACATTTCTATCTCCTCAACCAGTTCTGAGCTCTGAAGTAGGGACTATATTTTATTTAACTTTTGTATACTTATAATCTAGCATGGTGCCTACCATAACATAAGCAAACAAGCAAGGTTTACTGCACATTAAAAATTAATCCCTGAAGGCCTTAAACATTACAGAAATTAACTAATCTTCACAAACTCCTTGTAAAATGGGCAGACACTATTAATGACTTCCTTAGAAACTGGAGTTTAGGGGTGCCTGGGTGGCTCAGGGGTTAAGCCTCTGCCCTTGGCTCGGGTCATGATCTCAGGGTCCTAGGGTCGAGCCCCTCATCGGGCTCTCTGCTCAGTGAGAAGTCTGCTTTCCCCCTCTCTCTCTGCCTGCCTCTCTGTCTGCTTGTGATCTCTGTCTGTCAAATAAATAAATAAAATCTTTTAAAAAATGATTAAAAAAAAAAAGAAACTAGAGTTTATAAATAATCTAAAGAATATTCAGGAAAATGATTCATCTAAAGCCATGCAATTAGACAGTAATAAACACTTCTAGGCCATTCTCCTTTTCAAGAAAAACCAAGAGAAAGAACATGAATTGGTGATGCCTATTGAGTACTGTGCCACGGAACAGGAGCCCCAGCTTCTAGAATCCATACAGACATTTCACAGGAATTATAGAAATATGTTTCACCCTCACGTGATGGTGAGCGTCAGTAAGAAGGAATGATCAGAAGTAGACTGAGACTCCTTCACGTCTAAGGTATGGAAACTGTAACCATATGACTTATGTCCAAGTCTGGGGAATAATGCCTGTGGATAAAGTAACTAAAACCAAAATGAGATCCTTGTAAAGTCTCAGCTTGAGGTCATTTTAACTTCTGGTTTCTGGGAAGCACTTAAGAAGCTTGGAAGGTTGGGGCACCTGGGTGGCTCAGTCATTAAGTGTCTGCCTTCGGCTCAGGTTATGATCACAGGGTCCTGGGACTGAGCCCCGAATCGGGCTCTCTGCTCGGACACACCCCCTGCTTGTGCTCCCTCTGTCAAATAAATAAATAAAATCTAAAAAAAGAAAAAAAAAAAAAAAGAAAGTTGGAAGGTGCCATTCCATCCTAACAACAAGCAATAAGGTTGAACAAACTGAGAAATCGGTAACTTCTTAGATCTCTAAGAGAAATGAGGTCACAGGGCCAAATGCTGCCCCCAAGACTGAAATGACCAACAGGCAATAGAGGGGATCATAACTTACTGGAGCAGAAACTCCTAAGCAGTCACCTCCCCAGCAGTCACCTCCCCAGGAACCCGTGCCCAGGGAGAACTGGAACTGAAACTGACGAACTACTGGAGGCTCAGTGTGGACAAAACTGAGAGAGAAAACCTGAGAGTGACTTCCACACGTACGGAGCTTGAAGTCACGTTACCCTAACAAGTAAAAAGCTAAACAAACTGAAAAATCCACAACTACTCTAGGATCTGTAAGATAAGAGAGGTAATGGCCCAGGGCAAACCACTGCCCCCAAGACTGGAGAGAAAGACAGGTGAACACGGGGTCACAGTTTACCGGAGTGGAAATCACGCTGGGGACGAGCACTGATGGACAGCTGGAGGCTCAGCGTGGCCAACACAAAGTTAAACTCCAGGGGGACTCAGTCATAGGAAGACCCCTACAATTCTGTGAGATTTACCTCTAGGAGCTCAACCAGGTGCTCTTAATAAATACCAAAGAAAATTCCCCTCATGCTTCTGGCAGGGGGAGGAAAATGAACCATTTTGAAATATAATAGGCCACTCAGTTTTTCTTAACAAGGACTGCCCTTAAGAGAAACTAACTAATCAGAGCCTAGCCAACACAAGGTTAGAGAAATACCCAACTCAGCCCACTCAAGCCATCTCATCCCACCTAACAGGGAAAGGAAAAACTGAGAAACATTTCACAGTGCAGAGGCCATAGTTCAGTAAAAAGACTGACCTAATCATAGGGCTATAAAATCCCTCCCCTTCCCCCAAGGCTTCTTTACAGCAGTTCCTTTGACCCAGTGCACCAGGTCCGGCTATCAAGAAAAAATTACAAGGCAAGCCAAAAGGCAAAAAAACAAATTTGAAGAGATGGAGCAAGCATCAGAACCAGACACTGCAGATGTTGAAATTATCACAAGAATTTAAATCAATTATGATTAATAAGCAAAGGACTCTCATGGATAAAGCAGAAAGCATGCAAGAACAGATGGGCAATGTAAGCAGAGAGAGAAATACTGGAAAAGAACCATAAGATCGAAAAGATCTTTAACGGAAATGAAGAATACCTTTGATGGGCCTATATAATATTAGACTAGACATGGGTAAGGGAAGAATCTCTGAGCCTGAGTATATAAAAGCGAAGACAACAAAGACAGGAAAAAAAGAACAGGATATCCAAGGACCGTGGAACAACTACAGTAAGTGTAACATATATGTAACTGGAATACAAAAAGGAAAAGAGATAGGAACAGAAGAAATATTTAAAACAATAATGACTGAGAGCCTCTTCAAGTTAATATCAGACACCAAAAACAGTTTCAGGAAGATCAAAGAATGTCAAGTAGAAAAAATGTAAAAACAAAACAAAACAAAAACCCTGCACCTAGGCATATCATTTTCAAACTATACAAAGTCAAAGATAGAAAATTTTAAGACAAGCCAGAGTTAAAAACATTTTCCCTACAGAAGTACAAAGAAAAGAATTATATTGAACTTTTCCTCAGAAACCACGCAAGCAATAACAGAGTGAACTCAAATATTTCAAGTGTTGAGAGAAAAAAACCCACCAACTTAGCATTCTGTGCATGTGCAATTATCCCTCAGAAATGAAGGACACGTAAAAATCTCAGATAAGCAAAAATTGAGGAAATGTGTTGTTAGTAAACTTGTCTTTGCTTGCAATGTTAAAAGAGGCTCATTAGAGAGAAGGAAAACAATGTTAAGTCAGAAACTTGGATCTCCATTAGGAGAGGAAGAGCATCAAAAGAGTAAGTGAAGGTAAGGTAAAAATGTTTATTTTTCTTATTCTTAATTGATAAGAATTACCAATTATCAATTGGTAACAGTTTGTTCAAAAAAATAATAGCAACTCAATCATGTATGCTTACATATATAGCATATATATGCATATACATACAGACACACATATGCATGCTTAGATTAGGGAAATAAATGACAGCAGTGATACAGAGATGAGAAGGACTTAAGATTATTTTGTTATGATACGGTACTCACATTACTCATGAAGCAGCACAGTGTTATTTGAAAATGAACTTGGACTAGTTGTAAATGTATATTGCAAACTCTGGGGCAAGCACTAAAAAAAGTAAAAAGAGAAATGTAATGGATATGTTAAGAAAGTAGAGAAGATGGAATCATGCAACATGCTTAATTAAAACCACAAAAGGCAGAAAAAGAGTGGAAGACAAAAAGAGGAACAAAGAATATGGGCAACAAGCAGAAAACAGTTTTAACAAATATGGTAGATATTAATTCAATTATTAATAATCCCTTTGAGGGGCGCCTGGGTGGCTCAGTGGGTTGAAGCCTCTGCCTTCGGCTCGGGTCATGATTCCAGGGTCCTGGGATCGAGCCCCACGTGGGGCTCTCTGCTCAGCGGGGAGCCTGCTTCCCCTCCTCTCTCTCTGCCTGTCTCTCTGCCTACTTGTAATCTCTGTCAAATAAATAAATAAAATCTTAAAAAAAAAATAACCCCTTTGATAATCTAAAAGCACCAATTAAAAGACAGAATTTATCAGACTGGATCAAAAAATAAGACTCAACTATATGTTGTTTATAAGAAACTCCAAATATAGGGGTGCCTGGGTGGCTCAGTGGGTTAAGCCGCTGCCTTCGGCTCGGGTCATGATCTCAGGGTCCTGGGATCGAGTCCCGCATTGGGCTCTCTGCTCAGCAGGGAGCCTGCTTCCCTCTCTCTCTCTCTCTCTCTGCCTGCCTCTCTGTCTACTTGTGATCTCTGTAAAATAAAAAAAAAAAATTTTAAAAAAAAAAAAAAAAGGAACTCCAAATATAAAGACACAAACATATTAAAAGTAAATGGCTAGAGAAAAATACACCACGGTAACACTAATCAAAAGAAAATAGGGACCCCTGGCTGGCTCAGTAGGTAGAGTATGCAATTCTTGATCTCACGGTTGTTACGTTTGAGCCCCACACTGGGTGGAGAGATTACTTAAAAAATAAAATCTTAAAAAAAAAAAAAAGTGGGAGTAGCTCTATTAATTTCAAACAGAGCAGACTTCAGAGCAAGAAAAGTTATCAGAAATAAAGAGGGGCAGGGGCCTGGGTGGCTCAGTTATTAAGTGTCTGCCTTCAGCTCAGGTAATGATCCCAGGGTCCTGGGATCGAGCCCCACATCAGGCTCTCTGCTCAGCAGGGAGCCTGCTTCCTCCCTTCTCTCTCTCTGCCTGCCTCTCCGCCTACTTGTGATATCTCTCTCTGTCAAATAAATAAATAAAATCTTAAAAAAAAAATCTTAAAAAAAAAAAAAGAGGGGCATTACATAATGATAAAAGGTTTAACATCCAAAAAGACACTTTAAGGTGTATACATTAATGTGTATTTAATGTGTATATAACAAGAGACTGTTAAATTACAGGAGGCAAAAACTGATAGAAATACAAGGAGACATAAATGAATCCACTGTTATAATTGGAGACTTCAACACCCTTCCATTAGAAATGAATAGCTCCAACCAGCAGAAAGTCACTAATTACACAGCTAAATTCAACTATACCATCAATCAATTGGATATAATGGGCATCTATAAACTACCTCATCCAATAATAGCAGAGTATACATTCTTCCGAAATTCACATGCAATACTCACCTAGACCACGTTCTGGCACATGAAACACACCCTTTACAAATTTAAAAGAATAGAGATCTTACAATGTCTGGTTTCTGACCACAATGGAGTACAAATAAAAATCAGTAACAAAGACAGCTGGGAAATCCCAAAATACTTATTAAATAGTATACTTCTGAATAATACAAGGGTCAGAGAATAAATCTCAAGACAAATTTTTAGAATATTGTGAACTAAATGAAAATGAAAACACAACTTACTAAATTTTGTACAAAGCAGAAAGAGCAGTGTTTAGAAGGAAATTTATAGCATTAAATACTAAATGCATATATCAGAAAAGAAGAAAGATCTAAAATCAATCATCAGGGGCACCTGGGTGGCTCAGTGGGTTAAAGCCTCTGCCTTCGGCTCCAGTCATGATCCTAGGGTCCTGGGATCGAGCCCCACATTGGGCTCTCTGCTTGGCAGAGAGCCTGCTTTTCCTTCTCTCTGTCTCTGCCTGCTTCTCTGCCTACTTGTGATCTCTGTCTGTCAAATAAATTTTTAAAAATAAATAAATAAATAAATAAATAAATAAAATCATCAAAGCTTCCAACTTAGGAAATTAAGTCCAAAGTAAACAGAAGAAAAAAATAAGGATAGAAATCAATGAAATTGGATATGGGAAATCAATAGAGGAAATCAGTAAAACCAAAAGTTAATTCTTTGAGAAGATCAATAAATTCAATAAGAAGAAAAGAAAAAACATAAATTACAGTATCAGAAATGAAAGATAGGACATCACTACAGATCCCATGTAATTAAAAGGATAATAAAGGAACTGTGTTCCATAACCACAGATTTGACAACCTAGATGAAAGGGACCCATTCTATAAAAGACATAATCTGCCAAAACTCACACAAGAAAAAAAAATTATAAACTGAATAGGCCTGTATCTATTAAAGAAATTGAATCAATAATCAATAACCTTCCAAAACAGTACAGGAATACCTGGGTGGCTCAGTCAGTTAAGCATCTGACTCTTGATCTCAGCTCAGGTACTGATCTCAGGGTCATGAATTCAAGCCCCGCAAAAAAACAAAGAAACAAAAAACAGAAAGTAGAGAAAAGCACCAGGCCCAGACAGGTTCTCTGGTGAATTATATAAAACATTTAAGAAAGAAATTATACCAATTCTCTACAATCTCTTTGAGATGACAGAACAAAGGAAATACGTCCTAACTCATTCTATGAGGCCAGCATTATACTAATTCTAAAATCAGACATATATTATAAGAAAACTACAGACCAATATCGCTTATGAACATAGATGCAAAATCCTCAACACAATATTACTAAATAGAGCCCAAAGATGTTATATTGAATTATATGGCATGACCAAATGCAATTTATCCCAGATATACAAGGTTGGTTCAACATTCAAAAACCAATTAATGTAATCCCCCACATCAATAGGCTACAGACAAAAAAAAAAAAAAAAAAAGATTATTATCAACAGATGCAGAAAAACTCCGACAAAATTTAATATCCAATCATGATAAAAACTTTCAGTAAATTAGGACTGAAAGGGAACTTCAACTTGACAAAGAGTTATCTACAAAAAAAATACAGCTAACAAGTTTAATGGTTAGAACTATAAGGTCCCATTAAGATGAGGAACAAGGCAAGGATGTAATTTCTCATTACTGCTTTTCAAAAATATACTGGAAGTCTTGGCTAATGCAGTCAGACAAGGAAATAAAATGTATACAGACTGGGAAGGAATTGTTAAAAAGAAGGCAACAGGCCCCAAATGGATTCACTTGAGCTAAACCCATGTCACCAACCAAGACTTAATGGCTAACCTAACTGCAATTTCAACGTCCTTCAGGAATGTGATCCTAACCAGTTAGTCTGGAATTTCCTAGTCAACACTGGTGAGGATATTCATGCAATAGATTCCTTTCATCCCCCTAAAAGAGGTGACCTTGCCTGAAATAATCCTTTCTTTTGTTTATGATTTCCTTGTCCCACTTCTTTCTACCTTTAAAAACTTCTCCTTTTCTGGGGGCACCTGGGTGGCTTAGTGGGTTAAGGCCTCTGCCTTCAGCTCGGGTCATGATCCTGAGGTCCTGGGATCCAGCCCCACATCGGGCTCTCTGCTCGGTGGGGAGCCTGCTTCCTTCTCTCTCTCTGCCTGCCTCTCTGCCTACTTGTGATCTCTGTCTGTCAAATAAATAAATAAGTAAATAATCTTAAAAACAAAACAAAACAAAAACTTCTCCTTTTCTGCAGCTCTTTGGAGCTCCTTTCTATTTGCTAGATGGGATGCTGCATGACTCATGAATCACTGAAGAAAGCCAACAGATCCTTGAATTTACTCTGTTGAATTTTTGTTATTTTACGTAAGAAATAAAACTGTCTTGTTCACAGATGACATGATCATCTACATTATGAAAATCTGAAAAAAATCCACAAAAATAGTCCTAAAACTAATAAGGAATGATAGCAAGATTGCAGAATACAAGGTTAATATACAAAGTCAATCGTTTTCCTATATACTAGAAATAAACAAGTGGAGCTTGAAATTAAAGATCTAATATTATTTACATAAGCATCCCCAAAAATGAAACGCTTAGACATGAATATAACAAAATAGGTACAAGATCTATATGAGGGAAATTATAAAACTCTGATGAATGAAATAAAAAAAAGAACTAAATAAATGGAGATATTCCATGTTCATGGATATAAAGACTCAATAAGGTTAAGATGTAAATTCTTCCCAACTTCATCTATGATTCAGTGAAATCCCAATCAAAATCTCAGCAAATATTAACAAACTGATTCTGAAGTTTATATGGAGAAGCAAAAGACCAAAAATAGCCAACACAATACTGAACAACAAAGCTGGAGGGCTGACACTACCTGACTTCAAGACTTACTATAAAGCTAGAGTATTCAAGACAGTGTGGTTTTGGTGAAAGAAAAAATAGATCAGTGGAATAGAAGAGAGAGTCCAGAAACAGACACATGTAAATATAGTCAATTTATCTTTGAGAAAGGAGCAAAGGCAATTATCCATTATTTAATGGATAAAAAGTTTTTTCAAACAATGGTGCTGGGACAACTGGACAGGCACATGCACAAAACCAAAGCTAGACATAGACCTTACACCTTAAATAAGTTAACCCAAAATGGATCATAGACCTGAGTGTAAAATACAAACTATAGAACTCCTAGAAAGTAACTTACGAGAAAACCTAGATGACCTTGGCCTTGGTGATGACTTTTTAGATATAACATTAAGACACAGTCAATGAAAGAAATGGCTGATAAGCTGGAATTTAAGATTATAAATGTCTGTCTATGACAATATTGAAAGAATGCAAAGACAAGCCACAGACTCGGAGAAAACAATTTCAAAAGACACATCTAATAAAGGATTATTATCCAAAATATACAAAGAACTCTTAAATAAGAAAACAATCAATCTGATTTTTAAAATGGGCCAAACACCTTAACAGATACCTCACCAAAGAAGTACAGATGGCAAATTAGCATACGAAAAGATATTCCACATCATATGTCATCAGAGAAATGCAAATTAAAACAATGAGCTACCACTACACATCTAGTAAAATAGCCAAAATCTAACACAAACACCACCAAATGCTGGTAAGTCTAAGGAGCAAAAGGAACTCTTATTCATTGCCGGTGGGGATGCAAAATGGTACAGCCACTTTGGAAGATAGCTTGGAAATGTCTTACAAAACTAAGCATACTCTTACCAGACCGCACTCCTTGGTTTTTACACAAAGAAGTTTAAAGCTCATGTCCACACAAACACCTGCACATGGATGATTGTAACAGATTTATTCCTAATTGTCAAAACTTGGAAGCAACTGAGATCTCCCTCCATAGGTGAATGGGTAAATAAATGGTGGTACATCCAGACAAAGGTGTGCTAAAAATTTAGTGCTAAATATGAGATGAGCTGTCAAGCCATAAAAAGACATAGAGGAAACTTAAATGCATATTACTAAGAAAAAGAAGCCAATATGAAAAGGCTATATATCGCACTGCCCCAACTATATATGTATATATCCCAACATATAAATATGACATTCTGGAAAAGGAAAAACTATGGAGACAGTAAAAAGATCAGTGGTTGCCAGGGGTGAGGCAGGACAGAGGATCAAACACGTGGAACACAAGATTTTTAGGAAAGTGAAACTACTCTGTGTAATACTATAGTGATAGATATATGCCATCATAAATTTGCCCAAATTACAGAATATGCACCAAAAGTAAACTGTAACTATGGTCTTTGGGTGACAATGATGTATCCACAGAGGTTCATCGGTTGTAACAAATGTACAGAACTGATGGGAGATGCTGATAATGGGGAAGGCCATCCATCTGTGCAGGAGGGTAGTATATGAGAAATCTCTGTACCTTTCTTCAACATTTCTATGAACGTAAAACTGCTCTACAGTCTATTAAAAAAAATCCACACCAGTCACAGTACTTATAAGCCTCAATAAAGTGCTTTTCTCAATACCAGTACAGTGGAAAAATCATCTCAAATATAGTTAAGGCAAAAATGATCACAAAACATAAATCCTAGAAAAAACTATCTGCAGAAATTCAAAAGGCACTTATCCCAGCCACTTCTTTTTCTAATTCAGAGAACAAAATACTATTTTCGTCTCTGCAAATCTATATGCCCAAACCCTTCCTCCAACATATTATAGCTGTCATCCCTCCTCCTTTCTTGTAGGTTTTCAAAACTAGCTCCACTTTGACAGGTAGGCAGTTTGCTTCACCCTGACCTTGTGTTCAGGCGGCTGAAGACAAACACTTTACTCCGGAAGTCATATTACAGACTTTATGTAACAGACATGCACCATCATGCAGCCCAATCATTCTTCTCTAGAAGAATGACCATAATGGTTTTAAGACCTGTCAATGGAATGTTTAACACAAAGTGCCTTAAAGATGATTCATCTTGACGCTTTGTATCATAGGAGACATTTTCACCAATTAGTCAAAAAAGGAATCTCTTGGTTTTAAACACACGAAAAAACACAGGGCTTAAACCTAACAATGTGAAATACAGATTGGGCATTCAAAATTAGAGATTAAAAACACATTAAAAAATTTAAATATCAATAAACTACTTATTCATTATTACTGCTCTTTTCTTTTGCAAACACATTTCAGTTGAACAAAAGAACTACTTTCTCTGTAACAAAGTATAATAACCAACAAACATCAATGTAGTGTGTCATAATAAAACTGAAAATCAAGAAAGGAATGAATTACATTCCCTGTATTTAATTCTTCCCTTGTTGGAAAGCACCATTTAGGTGAGCAAGATTCCTGGGTGGAGCTACCACGAACAGCAGCAATGGCAATGATAATGGCAGTGGGGAAAATGCGGGGCTGGCCCAAGTGCCGTCCTCGCCCTCTATCTACACTGGAGACATGAAGAGATTCTTTTGAGTGCAAACATGAATCAGGACAGAGTAGTAGTTCAAGGGGAAGTCCTTACGTGACAGTCCTTCCCCACAGAAAGATGGGGAGATTATATATCTAATGAAGAAATGTACAGCAGCAAAGACCATAGGTCTCAGTCAGAAGCTAGAAAAGTTGATGCTCTGAAGGAAAGTACAGCCTATATGTCTGACTGGTTCATAAGGCCTGAAACCATTCCCCCAGGGAGTTCCACTTCAGTTTTCATTCTGTTTCTCTGAGCATGAGGAAAAGCGAAACCAGGAAGAACGGGGAGTTTTTTTCCCCTGCAGACTCTCTTCATTCTATATCTCCTCCTTTCTTATGCTTGGCTTTGGGTCTAGGCATCTATATTGAAAATGACTGAGCACACTCTCTGCCAGCACCTACCGAGGGAAAGAAAAGCCCCTTAAAAAGTATGAGATATGTGAAGTGGTGTATTATCACAGCAGTTTACTTGAAGACCCAAGCCCAATTCGAGTCAGACGTTCAACCAACTGAGCCACCGGGGCACCCCTCAAAAATTTTTTAAATTCCAGTATACTTAACATATAGTGTTATATTAGTTTAAGATGTACAATACAGCGATTTAATTTTATATAGTACTCAGTACTCATAAGTGTACTCTTAATCCTCTTCACCTATTTCATGCCCCTCCCCCACATACTGAAATTTTTTAAAAGACTTTATTTATTTGTGAGAGAGCAAGAGAGTGAGTGAGAGCTAGCATGAGCAGGGGGAGAGGCAGAAGGAAAAGGAGAAGCAGGCCCCCTGCTGAGCAAGAACTCAATGTGGGACTTGATCTCAGGACCCTGGGATCATGACCTGAGCCAAAGGCAGACACCCAGACTACTGAGCCACCCTGGTGCACCCATACTAAAATTTTTATAGATAAAATCATATAATGCCTGGATTTTGCTTCAAAATAATATTAAGAAGGGACAGGACTAGGGTGTGAATAAAGCATACGTGGTAATGAGTTAGTGATTATTAGGGCTAAGTGATGGCAGTCATTATGCTATCTTATCTATTTTTGTGGACATTTAAAATTCTCCAAAATAAAATGCTTAAAAATGGATGCCTGGGTGGCTCAGTTGGTTAAGCAACTGCCTTTGGCTCAGGTCATGATCCTGGAGTCCCGGGATCGAGTCCCATATTGGGCACCCTACTCAGCAGGGAGTCTGCTTCTCCCTCTGACCTCTCCCTTCTCACACTATTTCACATTCTCTCTCTCTCTCTCAAATAAATAAATAAAATCTTTTTTTTTTTTAAAGATTTTATTTATTTATTTGTCAGAGAGAGAGAGAGAGTGAGCACAGGCAGACAGAGTGGCAGGCAGAGACAGAGGGAGAAGCAGGCTCCCCACAGAACAAGGAGCCCGATGTGGGACTCGATCCCAGGACGCTGGGATCATGACCTGAGCCGAAGGCAGCTGCTTAACCAACTGAGCCACCCAGGTGTCCCAAATAAAATCTTTTTAAAAAAATGTTTAAAAGTAAGTAGTAGGAGAGAATTAAGATACAAAAATCCATTGCACTCTCCTCCAAAAGAGTAAAAATAAAAGGGTATAATGAGTATCTCTATACCAACAACTCTGAAAATTCAGGGATAATATCCAGGAAAATTATCAAAAGTTGACAAGAAAAGGGTGCCTGGGTGGATCAGTTAGTTAAGTGTCCAACTCTTGATTTCAGCTCAGGTCTCAAACTTAGGGTGGTGAGCTGAAGCCCCATGTTGCGGCCCACACTGGGCATGGAGCATTCTTAAAAAAATAATTAATAAAGTTGACAGGAAAATCAGAAAACTTCTCTCAGAGAAAACACCAGGCTATTTTACATGTATGTTATAGAAAGCAAAACACGCTAATTTTTTTTTTAAGATTTTATTTATTTTTTGACAGACAGAGATCACAAGTAGGCAGAGAGACAGAGAGAGGAGGAAGCAGGCTCCCTGCCGAGCAGAGAGCCGGATGTGGGTTTCAATCCCAGGACCCTGGGATCATGACCTGAGCCGAAGGCAGAGGCTCCAAACCACTGAGCCACCCAGGCACCCAAAACACACTAATTTAAACTTCATATAAACTATTCCAGAGTACAAAAAAAAGGAAACACTCTTCCCACTCTGGATTCTTTTACGAAGCCAACATACCCTTAAAACTGAAACCAAATAAAAATTACAGGCCAACCTCACTCACTGAGACTGATACAACTAAATGATACAACTAAATGCTCTAATTAAGGACACTCATTTTAACATCAGGAAAAAGACAAGGATGCCTTCTAATGGATGCCTTCCATTAATATTGTACTGGAAGATCCTGATTAGTGAATAAATGTGTTAAAAAGGTAGTTACTGAGGAAAAATTTTACATTATTCACAGACAGTATGATTTTCTATGTAGAAAACCCAAAGCAGGGGCACCTGGATGGCTCAGTCAGCTGAGCAACCAACTCCTGGTTTCATCTCAGGTCATAATCTCATGGGCCATGAAACTGAGCCCTCTGTCAGGCTCAGCACTCAGGGGGTAGTCTTCTGGAATATTATCTCCCTCTGCTCCTCCCCTCACTCATATGTGTGCGCCTTTCTCTCTCTCTAATACATAAAAAAAAAAAAAAAAAATCTTTAAAGATGGGTGGCTCAGTCAGTTAAGCATCCAACTCTTGGTTTTGGCTCAGGTCATTATTTTAAGATCAAGCCCCCAATCGGGCCCTCAGTTGGTGCGGAGTCTGCTTGAGAGTCTCTGTCTCTGAGGCCCACCTTCTTTCGGGATCATGCTCTCTCTCTCTCTCTCTCTCTCAAATAAATAAATTAGTAAATAAAACCTTTTTTTTTTAAAGATTTTATTTATTCACTTGACAGAGATCACAAGTAGAGATCTTTAAATCTTCAAAGGCAAGCAGAGAGAGAGAGAGAAGAGGAAGCAGGCTCCCCGCTGAGCGGAGAGCCCGATGTGGGGCTCGATCCTAGGACCCTGAGATCATGACCTGAGCCGAAGGCAGAGGTTTAACCCACTGAGCCACCCAGGCACCCCAGTAAATAAAATTTAAAAAAATAATAATTAAAAAAAAAACCAGAGATAAATAATCCAGATAATAAGAGGGTTTAACAAATTTGCTGGATATGAAATCAATATGGAGAAGTCAATTTGATGAGGGAACTATAGTTGTGTAAGATGTTAACACCAGGGAAAACTGGGTGAACAGTATGCAGGAACACTTTATGACATTTTTATAAATCTAAACTTATTAAAATAATTTTAATAAATGATTTAAAAAATTAAGAAGTCTGATAATATTAAGTATTGGTGAAGATGAAGAGCAACAAAAATTTTTATATAATGCTGACAGAGTGTAAGTTGGAAAAAACCACTTTGGAAAACACTTTGGCATTATCTTGGACCCAGAAATTCTACTCCCAACTATATAACCAGAGAAACTTATACATATATGTATAAAACTGTTCGTAACACCAATGTTTGTAATAGCAAAAAGCTGAAAATGTCTACTGATAAGATTATAGAGAAATAAATTGTTATTTATCTATATAACAGAATATCAAACACAAACCAATACATTAAACCAGATCACTAGATGATTTAGAGGGTAAAAATGGGTTTGGAAAGATGGGGGACATCTGAGATATTACAATCACTTGTGGCCCTTCAAAAGGCCAACAGTACAGGGGCACCTGGGTGGCTCAGTGGGTTAAAGCCTCTGCCTTCAGCTCAGGTCATGATCCCAGAGTCCTGGGATCGAGCCCCGCATCGGGCTCTCTGCTCAGCAGGGAGCCTGCTTCCTCCTATCTCTCTGCCTGCTTCTCTGCCTACTTGTGATCTCTATCTGTCAAATAAATAAATAAAAATCTTTAAAAAAAAAAAAAAAAAAAGGGCGCCTGGGTGGCTCAGTGGTTAAGCCACTGCCTTCGGCTCAGGTCATGATCTCAGGGTCCTGGGATCGATTCCCGCATCGGGCTCTCTGCTCAGCAGGGAGCCTGCTTCCCTCTCTCTCTCTCTGCCTGCCTCTGTCTACTGTGATCTCTCTCTGTCAAATAAATAAATAAATAATTAAAAAAAAAATCTTAAAAAAAAAAAAAGGCAACAGTACATAAACAGACTTCTATCTGTAGTATCAAAATTTCATGGGGGAGGAAGGAGATGATTAGGATAAAAATGTCTAAAAAGGATCCTAAAAAATAAATAAATAAAAGGGATCCTTTGGGAACTGATAATTAAAAAAAAATTGAGAAACAATGACTAAGGACAGTCTCAAGAATACAACACTGAGTGAAAGAAAGCAAGTTTAGAAAAATACATACAATATATCATTTACATAAAGTTCAAAACATACAAAATAATATACTTGTTTAGAGATACATATGTATATATGATTAAACTATAATTTTAAAAAATTCAGAATAGGAGTTATCCTTGTGAAGTAGATAAGAGCATGCTGGAATCTAGGAGGGCATATAAAAAATTCAAAAGTATTGTATGTGTTCTTTTCTTCAACTGGGATGGCAAATACATAGGCACTCATTTTATTATTCCTCATCCCTTATTATTTAAATATTATTTGTTAGTATAAAATGTTCCATAATTAGAAGTACTTAAAAAAACTATTTAAAAATATCACCTATCAATTTACTATAAGTAACATCTTAATAGCGAAACCATATGAATAGTTTGCCACTGATCATCATGCAATGTTAAATATTAAATTACAATATTCACATTAAACCTATGTTGCTAAAAACAACCACAATGAGAAGCCTGACCTTTTTTAAAGATTTAAAAAAAAAAAACCAAAACACGTAACAGCTCATACCCAGCCACCTTGCTGAATGATGTACTCTGCTGCATAGTCCTCCAGATACGTCACACCAAACTGTAGCAATGCACTCAGAGGCTCTTGACCACGTCTTGTCAACTCCAAAAGCATTTGTTGTAGCAAAATCAGAGGCACCAAAATCTTCAATGCAAAGATGACAGAGTAAAAAACAAACAAATTCTTATAATTCATTTTGTATGTTCAACTACTAAAAAATTATGACTCAGATGCATCATTATGGAATCTCATTTTTACTATAATAAAGAAATAAGGGGCGCCTGGGTGGCTCAGTGGGTTAAGGCCTCTGCCTTCAGCTCAGGTCATGATCCCAGGGTCCTGGGATCGAGCCCCGCGTAGGGCTCTCTGCTCCGGAGGGAACCTGCTTCCTCCCCTCTCTCTCTCTGCCTGCCTCTCTGCCTACTTGTGATCTCTGTCAAATAAATAAAATCTTAAAATAAATAAATAAATAAATAAAATACTGACCCCTTACTAGAATGTCTGTGAATGATGCCTGTAGATTTTATACCAGAGGGTGGTAGAAATAATTAATTTATGAAAATAATTGGGCTCATTTGTATGTGTGTATATGAAACATGCAGAAAAGATTCACTGAAGTATTATTTATAATAGCACAAACAACCCACCAGGGACTGGTTATATAAATTTTGGCAAAATATCATGTAGTTGTTAAAAAGAACTAGACTGTTCATTGCCCAATCACCAAGACTTATTTTCAGTGAGAAAAGTGACAGGACAGTGTATATAATAATGGCACAATTGTGCTTGAAATACACATACACACATACATATACATATACAAATATTTGTATAATCCCTATACTATCTCTGGAAAAATATACAAGAAACTGGTAATAGTGGTAACCTAGGAAGAGAACGAAGTAATGACGATAGGGTGGGAAAACAGTTTTCAATGTATACATTTCTGTACTTATTGTATTTTGTACCATGTCTTTTTAATTTTATTTTTTATTAATTATTTTTATTAACATATAATATATTATTTGCCCCAGGGGTACAGGTCTGTGAATCAGCAGGCTTGCACATTTCACAGCACTCACCATAGCACATACCCTCCCCAATGTCCATAACCCAACCACCCTACCATGTGCTTTTATTATCTATTTGAAAATGAGAACTTTCAAAATTATCAGCTATCTTATAAAAGTCATCAAAAACCTAAATGGGGGGGGGCACCTGTCTGGCTCAGTTTGTTAAGTGTCTGACTTCCTCTCAGGTCATGATCGTGATGGAGCTCCTCTTGGGCTCCCTGCTCAGCAGGGAGCCTGCTTGTCCCTCTACCTCTGTTCCTCCCCCTGCTTGTGCTCTGTCTTTCTCTCAAATAAATAAATAAAATCTAAAAACAAAACAAAACAAAAACCCTAGAGATGTATTATTATCATTCCTAATAACCTTGTGGCTTAATATTTAAAAACTGTCAAAATTTATGACAGGCATATGAGAGTCCCTTGCCTTCCAAAAACAAATGCAAATTGGAAAGAGCTAAGCATTTTCAATTAACCATCTGCATGCAATCTCTTTAGTCTAAAACATCAAGAGGGCTCCACATGCCTGGAAAAGGAATGCAAAAGGAAATGAATTGTTACTGAATTGCCAAGGTAATAACAAAAGCATTACAAAATATTTCTGCAGAAGAGGACAAACAGAAAAGACAATGGTTTATAGTCTTACTAATATTCTTTGGCTTTTAAGTAAAAGCAGTCCTGAGGGAATCTACATCAAAGTCTGAAAGAAAGAATGCAACAAACACATCTTCCTTTTTTGATATTGTAAAAGAACTCCAGCCCTAAATTTATTTAAAAACCCCTTCCTAACACTAACGGAGGGGTCTAGGGCTATAAAGAAGAATCTATTAGGTTTTCTTCACAATTAGAAAACCTGTCATACTATTAAAAACAAAACAAAACAAAACCCCACCTCCAAAGCCTATTGTTCATCTAGCTCCAGTACTGAGTCTTAGCAGGAACAGTCAGGTACAGCTTGTTGATCAGTCCTGCTGACTCAGATCATAGTAACTTCAAAGGCCTGAGACGTTCTGTACTTCAAAACATTCTAATTTTCTATAATAATGTACTAACATGCAATATTTTAAAGTTATTCCTGTTTAAGCTCTTAGGGAAAGGAGTTGCAAACACTTTACACTTGCTATATAAAATAATACTTATTTTTATTTGTTCCAAATTTATCTTTCATGTATCAAAAAAGTAGATGCCCTAGTTTTACTATATAATCATCTAGAGATAAATCTGTAATCCTCTTTCACTACTGTCTTGAGTCGTTAATCATATTCCCTCTCATTCACTCTACTCTTTAGGCTGAAATTTACTAATCTTTTAGTCTGTTCTTCATCTGGCAATTCCTTCACTGCTTTGATCATTGAGATTACCCCTTCCCAGATCTCCATCCCAATTTTATCCTTCGTGAAATGCAGTAACCAGAGTACAGAAACTTCACTGTACAGGACTAACAAATTCTAACTGTAATATTCTTGATGATATATGCTCTCTTTTACCTACTTGACATCCTATCTTCAGGTACCTACATGATGATTTCCAGGCCCACTATCTTTTAAGTATAATTTAGACTGTCTTAATATAGTTAAAAAAACCCACTTGCTCTCTAATTTTTGTGATCACACAAAAAACCTCATAAGTTATTTCTACTACCGAGTCCATCAACTTGGCAGTGTACTACCCATAAGAAACTATCACCTTATACCTGATATTTTTTTTTTGCACTCCCCCTCCCACAGTACTGAAAACAAACAAACAAACAAACAAAAAACCAAAAACCTGGATCCCCAAGAAGGTTCCACTATTCATATCTCTAAAGGCTAAGAAGGAATCAAATAGTCTTACTTTTTGAATTCCTGTAAGTCATTTCCTTACTGGATAATAGTAATCCCCACAACACATATAAATTATTTTTCTCTCCAATAACTTCCAAAAAGGAATGCTAAGATAATTTTGGCCATCAAAAAGGAATACCATTCACTGTCTCACCATAGGTACCATGCTAACAATATTATCTTATAATTAAAGAAAGTATAGCTTACTGGGTACAGAAATGAAGTATATTAATTTATAGCTCCAAGGGTCTCTCCCAATAGATATTTATAATGATAAAAAACATATTTTGACCCATCAATTTACTATTTAGCAACCAATTTATAACTTAGCAACTCTAGTAAATATCATATCCCACAAATTTTACCTGTATTGATTGATTAGGTTTGAATGTTTGACCTATCTGCTTCAAAACAAAATTTAAGTGACAACCAGGCATTATATAACACCCAGTGTGATGCAACAGGAAATAAGAAACATCACCAATAAGTACTCTTGCCAAAAAGATTAAACCTGAGTATGATTAGGCTTCTGAATTTACCTAACAATGGAAAGGAAATATAGATACAGAGGAATATGTTACGGGACATCTCAGTGATATAGTTAAATAAAATCAGAAAGCAGGAAATTTTACAGAAGAAATAACTTGTAAGCAAGGAAAAAACAAGAGAGAGAGAGAGAGAGAGAGAGAAAGCCCACATATTAAAAGAGCTTTAGACACATATTACATGATTGCATTTATATGAAGTGTCCAGAATAGGGAAATTTAAAGAGCTTGAGTAATGTCACTAGGGGCTGGGAGGGACAAAAAATGGAGAGTGACTACTAAAAATCGTGGGGTTTCTTTATGGGAAGATAAAAGTGTTCTGGAATTAGACAATGGAAATGGCTGCATAACTATGTGAATGTACTAAAAAACCACTGAATTGTATACTTTAGGAAAGTAAATATAAATTTTATGGTATGGACTATATTTCAATTTTTTTTTTTTTAAAGTAAAGACAAGACTTATCAGCCAAATGCAATGCACGGACTTTGTCTGGATCACGGTTTAAACAAATCATCTTAGAAAACTACCTTTGTGAGAAAAATCTGAATACTAAACAGATTATGCGATGACAGAATTACTGTTAATTACTGTTAACATTCTGAGGTATAAGTATAATAGTGGTATTATCAGTTGGTTAAAAAGGATACTTCAAAAAAAAGGGCTTACATCATCCTTGGAAATACACACTAATCCATTTATGAATCAAATGATGTCTAGGGCCTACTTCAAAATAATAAAAATAGATGAAAGAAGACTAGCCATATATTGATCATTACTGAAGCTGAATGACAAGATACATGAGATTTGCTATACTATCCGCTGTGCTTTTATGTATGCTTGAAATTTCAATAAAGATTTAAAAATATTAGTGATTTAGTATGTCACTAAAAATTAACAAAGGCAAATAATTCATTTATTTTTGCTATTGTCTTTCTAAAGTTTATTTGTTACACTACGAACAGCATGTATTAACACTACAGCTGGCTCTCTTTTTATAGTTACAATGTTTACTTTATTATTATTATTTTTTAAAGATTTTATTTATTATTTTTTGTCAGAGAGAGAGGGAACATAAGCAGGCAGAGGCGGAGAGAGAAGCAGGCTCCCCGCTGAGCAAGGAGCCTGATGCAGGACTCTATCCCAGGACCCCGGGATTGTGACCTGAGCCGAAGGCAGCGGCTTAACCCACTGAGCCACCCAGGCATCCCTACTTTATTATTATTTTTAAAAAGATTTTATTTTAGGTAGTCTCTAAAATAAAATGGGGCCCAACATGGGGCCCAAACCCACAACCCTGAGATCAAGAGTCACATGTTCTACTGACTGAGCCAGCCAGGCACCCCTACAGTGTTTATTTTAACAAAAAGGATATAAGGAAGGTCAGGAAAAGAAGACAGTAAGATGTAAGCGTGGTGTGTCTCTGCACACCATTTACAGTACCAGGATACCATCAAAATAATTGTTTCTATCAGGGTCAAAAAAAGACAGTGATCATTAATGTATCATGAGCAGTTATGGAACTTTGCAGATAATGTAATTATAGTTAGCAGTCCAATGGCATACACAGTGCCTTCAATTAGTGTATTTAAGCATAATTATATTTCTGGTAGGGTCTACATCCCCAAGAAAAGGCAAAGTTGAGCATTTCATGGCTTTTTCTCTTTGATCATTATTTTCTACTTTTCTTCTCAGGAGAGAATTACATAGGAAAAGACAATATCCATGTAGGGGCGGGGGAAGAAGGAAAAGACCCTGTAATTTAGAGATAATTACTATGTATTATTTAATGTTTTGGCACATATTTCAATTATTTTTCTAGGCATATACATACCTATACTTATACACGGACTTTTTAACTTCTTTTTTTAAAGGATCATACTATTAATACAGGATTGTGACCCGATTTTTCCTCCACTTCTTTTGATATGGAGTATTCTACCAAGATGCTTTCAGAATCCCTATACATATAAACAGATACTCAGTTTATCCCTAACATGGCATGCTCTGTGGACATTTTTCTTCCTCTTCTCTCTGATGCGTGTTTCATTTAAGCCTCATTTACCTACCAGACAGCCATATTATTTTCAGCCCTAGAGGACTCAGTAGGAGAGTAATACTGGATTCAACAGAGCAAGTAATAAATCTAACTGGCAGGCCTCATTTATATGAGGCATTTATTTAAGCCACAGCCTTGGCCTTTGGTTCAGCTGAGGGACTAAAATGAAGCAGACAATGGAAAAATCAGACGGGTGAAGAGAGATAGTGAAGTTTGGGGTTTAGTCGGATTTTTTTTAGGACAACCCTAGGATCGAGGGGAGGAGAACATACAAGAGTTGATTATTAACAGTCACTGGACAAAGTGAAAGGAAGAAAACATAAAATATGGGAAGAAAGCGAGTAATGTTAGGTACTTAAACATGTGTTGTTCGACATACTAAGAAATATATCATAACCACGCTCATTCTTATTTATAAAATAAGTGTATTTTAAATATCTAAGGGCTTTTTTTAATTCCAAAAAAGGAAATTAAACAAACTTTTAAAATAAGTTATTTACAGCTAAATAACATAGTAAAACCCCATAACAGTGACTATTTTGGAACAAATTCTCAGACCTTAAATCTAACTTAATAGCCACTATTTACTGAGTGCTTATTATGATGCCAGGCAATGTGCTAAATAAGCATTTAACCTACATTATATCATTTAAATCTAGTAAAATTTTTGAGGTTAGTATTAGATCCATTTCATATATGTGAAAATGAAGATTTAGAAGGGCACCTGGCTGCCTCAGTTGGAAGAGTGTGCTACTTCTGATCTCGGGGTCATGAGTTAGAGCCCCATGTTGGGTGTAGAGATTACTTAAACAAAACTTAAAAAAGAAAAGAAAATTTAGATTTAGAGAGCTTAATAAACTGTCCAAAGATATGCATCTAGTCTGTGGCAAAGCTGATACTTGAAACAAGTCCAATTACAAAGCCTATGATGCTAATTATTATGCTATAATGCTTCCAAGACCTGTATTATAAAGTGACTAAAAACAATATACATCACTTAGGTACGTAAATCACATGGTCTGGCTCACACTATTAACAGTTCTGAATATGGGGTGGGGATGGTTTAAACAGGTGACGCGGATTAGGGAGTGCACTTGTGATGAGTACTGAGTGATGTGTGGAATTGTTGGATAAAATGAAAACTTAAAAAAAATCAATTCAGAGTACAGGTGGCTATTTATAAAAATGATTCTACTGAATTTTTTTCATTTCTAGCACAAGATCACTAAGGGCCACACTTCTTCCTCATATTGAGGGGAGCCCCACTATACTGCATTTCCTTAGACTTTCTGCCTGTTCAAGGTGATAAATGGATAATACAGTCTGAGATCATGGCTAAGCGGTATGGTACAGTGGAAAAAAACACTAAAGCTGGAATCAGAAGATCTGAGATCTCAGCTCTGGTGTTGGTTCCAATATTTCCTAGTCAAAGGGTCCTGGAGAAGTCACTTAACTTTTTTCCTCTGATTATTCACCTGATTTAACTAAATATATAACAAAACAAAAGCTAATAAAATCCATTCTGTCTTCTGTAAAGGATGGTTGTAATGATCCAATGAGATGTGACATTCAGATACCTTGCAAACTATAAAACACAAATGGTATTACTCATTTAAGAGAACTAGAAGAACAAAAAAAAGGGGAGGGACAAGAAGAAGCGGTCTCGCAAATGAAGCTCTTATTCTTTTTCACCCAAAGACAGACACACAGGGTAACAAAAAACCATCTGGAGATAAGTGTTATGTGTAACACAGAGAACTGAAGAAATGTTAGAAAATTCAAGAACAGATAGGAAGGAAGAATGGCACACTATGGGACACATATTTTTGGGCCAACCAGTCTCACAGTGTTATTCAAAATACCGCTTTACTCAAAAACACCCATTAACACAATTGGATTTATGCATTAAATAATGAGCTCTAACAGTTTTCTCTTATATGATGTTAACAATTTCTCCTACACTTTAATCAACACACTAAAATCTTGTAAGAGAAAAGATAATTTGGTTAATACCTTATTCCAGCCGCTGGCATGAATTGTGGTCTCCAGTGTACATTCCCGATATGCCTGATATGTCACTGGCCTGTAGAGATTTTTTTTTAAAAGTCTGGGTCACAAAGAAGGAAAATTCTAGATTTCCAGATGAATAAATATACAGTCACTATTCTATGTTGAATTTTCTCTAAAGTACCAAAAAATATTCAGTATACTGTTTTGTATGAGACATGGCTTTTAGCATTTGGTATGCATTTACTTTAAGCATTCCCTATTGGCGGAGAGGCATGCTATCAGCTTGGGAAAACAGCTAATAACATAACAAGATAATAATAAATAATAACACTTTAAAAATAATTGTTTGAAACTTATCCAAGAGGATTTCCATGTTGCAGATAAGCACACATTGGGTTATTAAAGTAAGATAAAACAGTAACAAAAATGATCTCATCAGTGAAAGCACAATTTTAACTTTTTAAAAGGCAAAAAACCTCAAACACCTCAAAATTAAACATGTCACTGAAAGACCTCTCAAACTGAGGATATAAGGAGTTGTACTAAACAAGGCCAGTAAACAGAGCTCTATTTTTGACTTGGCGTCTTATGACATGAAATCCTGGAGGGCAGAGATAAGCCTTTCTGATTATTTCCATGTTAAGTTCTAGTCATACCAGAACTGAAATCACAGTGATGACAACACTCAGTAATTTACTGATGGACTTTAGGTACTATGTATAAGACTTGGTTTCATTTACAAATTAACAACCACCAACAACAAAAAAAAATACTTTGTACCAAGTAGCATATCACATTCAATAAAATTTACCCCTCACTTCTGTTGGCAAACTAATCACATATACATAAAAAAGGAAAGAATTCTTGCTTTTATAGGATTTTAAAATCCATTCCAAAGGCATGTTCTCATCTGACTCTGGTCTGTGATTTCCTCAGCCTATGAAGTTTAATAATGGAGGACAGCTACCACTTATCAGTAGCCTACTGTTCAGTTTTATATTATTATATATTTATATTTTACATTACATACTATCCTTTTATACATTAGGAAACTGAAGTTCAGGAAAGCTAAGAAACTATCCCAAATGCACACAGCTGGCAAGCAGCAATACAGGAATTCACACCCAACTAGATCTGGGTCCAAAGGCCACACTACTCCTATTTTAAATTAGGATTTGAAACATGCCACAATAATGTCTCAATGCCACATGTGGTTAATGGTCATCTGAAATGTGGCTAGTGATATGCTGAAAGCACAATATACACACTAGATTTCTAAGACTTAGTAAGGAAAAAAAATGTAAAATAGCTCAGTGATATCTTTATATTGAAAACCTGTTAAAACTGTAATATTCTGAATATACTAGGCTGAATAAAATAGATTAAAAATATGGTTGCTAGGAAATTTTAAATTGCATTTCATGACTTGCATTTTATCTGTTGTACAGTGCTGGTCCACATACTTCAGAAACCAGTTCTGTTGACACAGGTATCATTCTTTCACACAAGTCAATATAAAATCAATACCACAGTGATGCTGAAAGGAGGTTAAGATATATGGATGACCTTTTTAGGAAGATGTTGTGTACTATCTTACTGATATTATATTACCATTAAAGTAAGCTTAGAATTTTTTAGAAGCCTTGGGCTTAAGTAGTACATAGTTATAAAACTTGAACTTCAGATACTATATAGTCTACCTACCTATATTCTCCCTGAAGTTTACTTGCGTCTATCAGTCCCTTCACTTCCTTTCCTGAACTGTTTGATGCTGCTGTGGGTCACAGTAGTCCTTATTGGTAGTCTGTCTATCAGGCTAAAGTACGTTAGCATCCTTCAGAATGAAACATGATTTGAATCATTATATGTACACACATACATGCACATAAAAGATCCATCAGACTAAAATAAAACATTCAAAGGAAATCTAAAACATAGAAAAGCAACTAGCTGAAAAATCGGTTCTATCTAATGAGCTATCTGAACAGAGCAAAGAAGAAAAAGGGGCAGAGGGAACTTTTTCACACTGCTGGTACTTGGCTATCCGATGAGTTCAGGATTAATTTCCCACCTGAACAAAATTGAAAGAGTAGGTGGTATTTTCCATCTTACAAATTATTCCTATTAACCGGTATATAATACTTCTAGTTCATCATCAGTTAGATACTTTTAAGGTATTAATAATAAAGCTTAACAACTTTCAAAAGTAGATTACTGAAAAAAAATTTATTCATAAAGAGGCCTGACTCTGATATACAACCAGAGGTACCAGTTTAAAAAATAATTATGTCAGGAGTGCCTGGCTGTTTCAGTCCGTGGCGTGTGTGACTCTTGATCTCAGGGTTGTGAGTTTGAGTCCCACCCTGGGTGTAGAAATTACTTAAAAACGAAATCTTTAAATAAATACATAAAAATAAAAATAAGAAATAGTCAGTATTCAGGGTTTGGAGGGTAAAAACACCAAGTGTTCACCTAACTATATATTTTTTAATATAATTTACTTTACAGTGAGAAGCTATCAATTTTTCCTGTAGATTATGAAAAGGATGCCAAGAAAGTATTTTACCTATATGATACTGTTCTTCAGAGAGCTTATAATACCCCAGTAAAGTTAAAGTTAATAGATGGGGAAATTTCGATATAGAATGAAATGGTTACGGGGCACCTGGGTGGCTCAGTGGGTTAAAGCCTCTGCCTTCGGCTCAGGTCATGATCCCAGGGTCCTGGGATCAAGCCCCACATCGGGCTCTCTGCTTAGCAAGGAGCCTGCTTCCCTTCCTCTCTCTCTCTCTGCCTGCCTCTCTGCCAACTTGTGATCTCTGTCAAATAAATAAATAAAATCTTAAAAAAAAAAAAAAGAATGAAATGGTTAGCCACAAATAGTTTTTATCAAAGTTACAGACAGAATTTTTTGTCTTCTACTTCTCAGTTATTTTACTCCCAATCCCAATAGCTTTTACAAGCTTTTTTGGTTTTGGCAAAACAGTAGGTTTCTTTAAATCTTACATGAAACCTCAATTTAAAAAATGTATGAAAATATAGCTATTCTGGTTTAAGAAGCGTTAGCAAAGGCCTAACAAACCCCACCCACTCACCCTGTCCCTCACATTCTCAGGGCCCCTAAACTCCAGAGAACACTCTTTGAAGTCACCACTGTACAACCAAATTTCCTATCTAAGTTTTATTTTCTGACACCCATAATCTTCTGTTCACATCTTTTAAAATTTTTCTATATATAAAGTTAAGAAAGTCCAAATATGATTTCATTTCAGTGTCTTATACATAACTTGGATTTTTTACATTTGCTATTGGCAGAAACAAAATGAATTCTCCTTAAACTCCCAACTGCTTCCTTCTAATAAATGGCAACATACAACCTTTGGTTATGTGAAAGTAAGGAATTACCTTACTACATCAGTAATCTGGCATCTCAATTTTGACCCTTTTAGTGAAGAAACAGTCTTCATCCTGTTTCACGTGTCATCCTTCATTAAAACAATTTTTTTCTAATTCGTATCAATTCTTCAATGATTCTCAGCAAGGAATTAAAGGAAAAATTTTTAAGATGTACAATAAATGACTTGGTTCTATTTTAATGTACTTTCACTGCAAGCTTCTTGCCTTGAGCTTTAACAGTTAAAACCATAGTTAGCAGAGAAGTTCCCACTCTAAGAATGTGGCAACAGTGTCATGGACAGATGTACAACTGCAAAGTTTAGCAACATTTGGGATACCTAAACTACTGATACGATGTTAACCCTACATTACAATGCATAAAACCCTAACCATTATATTTATGTTGGCCCCCAGACAGAATCGTAGAGAAAAGTGGTCAGGACAAGTGAAATAGTTCATATTTACACTTACAAAGCAGTGAAAGCATCTGCTGAAACCTGACAGTTCAGGAAGTAAACATAAATGATCAAATCCATGTCAGAAAAGTTAAGTCACCCCTTTGATGTAAAAGTTGTCACTCAAAACACAAACAGATGCCTCAGGAAAGCAAAGACAGAAAAAGGGAAGTGAGAAAAGAAGTAACACCGTTCACCTAAAACAAAGCCTTAACCAATCCAGTGCTACATGAGAGATCCAGAGACTATTTTAGAGAAGCACGTTCCCCTCAGCAATGGTAACTCACTGGCTGAGGAGCATTTGCAACGCCTTTTGTAGAGGCTCCTTCAGTTCCTGTAAGACCTTTTCCCCAAGATGAGCCAAGCAGTCTTCCACGGAGCTTTCTGGGTTAGCAGGGCTGAACACAGGAGAAGTATGACGGTCAAAGCCTGTGCTGGTGAATGCTGAAGACAGGGTAAAAACAAAACAAAACAAAACAAAACAAAACAAAAAAAAAAAACAACAACCCTATTTTAATAAATAATACCAAAGTTGTGCTGCAAGCATGCTTGGTTGGCTCAGTTGGAAGAGCTTGGGGTCAGGAGTTCGAGCCCCACATTAGGTGCAGAAATTACTATAAAAAAACAAACAAACAAAAACCTAAAAACCCAAAAACTTAAAATTTGAAGAAAAAAAAGTTGTGCTATAAAAACTCAAGGGATTGGGGCGCCTGGGTGGCTCAGGGTTAAAGCCTCTGCCTTCAGCTCAGGTCACGGTCTCAGTTCCTAGGTTCGAGCCCCACATCGGGCTCTCTACTCAGCAGGGAGCCTGCTTTCCCCTCTCTGCCTGTCTCTCTGCCTACTTGTGAGCTCTCTCTCTGTCAAATAAATAAATAAAATCTTTAAAAAAAACACAAAACCTCTTTAAGACGTCTACTACTGGAAACAACCTAATGGTTATAAGCCACTTAAAAAGGTCAATCATTATGCAATATTAATCTTTCCAGAACACAAGGCTTCATATTTAGATATTTTTTTTAAAGGAAAGATTTTTACAGAAAATCTTAGTTTTACAAGAAAAAAGACTAAACTGACTGCTAAAACACAGAAGCCAAGGAGCACCTGGGTGGCTCAGTCAGTTAAATGTCCAACTCTTAATTTCAGCTCAGGTCATAATCTCAGGGTTGTGAATTCCAGCCCCATGACAGGCTCCAATCTCAGGAAGGAATATGCTTAAGACTCTCTCTCTCTGCCTCCCTCTGCCCCAACACCCACTTTCGTGTGCCCATGCTCTCTCCCTCTCAAATAAATTGAATCTTTAAAAAAAATACACAGGAGCACCTGGGTGGCTCAGTTGGTTGGGCATCTACCTTCAGTTCATGATCCCAGAGTCCTGGGGTTGAGCCCTATGACAGGCTCCCTGCTCAATGGGGAGTCTGCTTCGCCCTTTCCTCTGCCCCTCCCCCCGACTTGTGCTCGCTCTCATGCACACTCTCTATCAAATAAATAAATAATTTTCTAAAAATTACACAAGCTAATTTAGTACGTTAACATACCAGTTTCATGCAAGAATGGTAAATGGAGGGCACCTGGGTAGCTCAGTGGGTTAAGCCTCTGCCTTTGGCTCAGGTCATGATCTCAAGGTCTCTCTCTCTGTAAAATAACTAAAATCTTAAAAAAAAAAAAAAAAGAATGATAAATGGAAAGCAACTTCTAGCTCTATCATCCCACTCTTAGTATTGTGGGATTTTTTTGTGTTTTGTTTTTGTTTTTGTTTTTTAGTATTTTGTTTTTAAGATTTCATTTTTATCTTTATAAATATGACACTTTTTTAAAGATTTTTATTTATTTATTAGACAGACAGAGATCACAAGTAGGCAGAGAGGCAGGCAGAGAGAGAGGGGGAAGCAGGCTCCCTGCTGTGCAGAGAGCCCAACACGGGGCTCCATCCCAGGACCCTGAGATCATGACCTGAGTCGAAGGCAGAGGCTTAACCCAATGCACCCCTAAAAATATGACACTTCTTTTTTTTTTTTTTCCCAAAGATTTTATTTATTTATTTGACAGACAGAGACCACAGGTAGGCAGAGAGGCAGGCAGAGAGAGAAGGAAGCGGGCTCCCTGCCTCGAGCAGAGAGCCTGACGTGGGACTCGATCCCAGGACTCCGGGATCATGACCTGAACCGAAGGCAGAGGCTTTAACCCACTGAGCCACCCAGGCGCCCCAAATATGACACTTCTTAAGCTAGATTCTAATCAGTTTATTCCACCTGATGGGATGAGTCGATTACTCTCATTATTTTTTTTAAAAGATTTTATTTATTTATTTGACAGACAGAGATCACAAGTAGGCAGAGAGAGAGGGTGAAGCAGGCTCCCTGCTGAACAAAGAGCCTGAAGCGGGGCTCAATCCCAGAACCCTGGGATCATGACCTGAGCTGAAGGCAGAGGCTTTAACCCACTGAGCCACCCAGGCACCCCTCATTATTTTTTTTAAAAGCTTTTTATTTAAGGGGCACCTCGGTGGCTCAGTTGATTAAACACCTGCCTTCAGCTCAGGTCTTGATCTCAGGGTCCTAGAATCCAGCCCTGCACTGGGCTCCCTGCACAGCGCGAGTCAGGCTTCTCCATCTTCCTCTCCCTCTGCCTGCCCACCCCCTCCCAGTTCATGTGCACATACACTCTTTCTCTTTCTCTCAAATAAATAAATAAATATTTTTTAAAATAGCTTTTTAATTCCAGTATAGTTAACATATAGTGTTATATTAGTTCCACATGTACAATATAGTGATTCAACAATTCTGTATCTTTCATTCCCTTTTTTATTTTATTTATTTATTTTTAAAGATTTTATTTGTTTATTTGACAGACAGAAATCACAAGTAGGTAGAAAGGCAGGCAGAGAGAGAGGGGCGGGGAAGCAGGCTTCTCACTGAGCAGAGAGCCCAATGCGGGGCTCGATTCCCAGGACCCTGAGATCATGACCTGAGCTGAAGACAGAGGCTTTAATCCAGTGAGCCACCCAGGTGCCCCTCATTACCTTTTTTATTTTTTATTTTCATTCCCTTATTTATTTATTTATTTTAAATTTTATTTATTTCTTTGACAGAGACAGATCACAAGTAGGCAGAGAGGCAGGCAGAGAGAGGAGGAAGCAGGCTCCCCGCTGAGCAGAGAGCCCGATGCGGGACTCGATCCCATGACCCTGAGATCATGACCTGAGCCGAAGGCAGAGGCTTTGACCCACTGAGCCACCCAGGCGCCCTCATTCCCTTTTTTAAATGAAACTTTGCACTCAACATTCCTGAGCATGGATATTTTATTTTATTTTTATTTTTTAAAGATTTTATTTATTTATTTGAGAGACAGAGAGAGAGAGAACACAAGTGGTGGGGAGGGGCAGAGGGAAAAAGAGAAAAGCAGACTGTCAAGCAGGAAGCCTGATACAGGGCTTGATCCCAGGACTCAGAGACCATGACCCAAGCTGAAGACAGACCCTTAACCGACTAAGCCACCAGGCGCCCCATGGATAAAGTTTAAAACTATGAAGGTGATGCAAGTATAAAATGTTGCACATGAAAGAAGCAATCACAGCTTCTCTCTTCTCAGCTCAAACTACCAACTTCTCATCTGCTTCCTTACTCCATGTTATACTGCCATGCTCTAACTGGGGGAAGAACAGGCAGAATCATTGTTGTTCCAAGGTACAAATGGGACACAGGGCACAGAATCCCAGTAAAGCAAGCAGCTAGCACCCACCCACCACAAAATTACATGTATATTACTCTTACAACTATCTATAGCATACATACATGCAAAAATGGAAACTTACTTACAATTTCCCCTTTAATGTTATTAATTTTAAAAACACCAATACAAATCAAATGACATTAAATGGTAAGTACCTGCACATGATTGTTTGGTCTATTACTTAACACCAGGAAAAGGCTGTCAGGTATGGTTTGGAAACATTTATAAACCTATCGCCCAGGAAAGAAAAAGGATACCTTCTTGTTTCGCCCTTATAATTCTATACCAATGAAGCTGTGTAATGTTGAGAATGCTCTACTGTAAAATATCAAACCAAAGAGTAAACTACACCAAACGGAGTCCATTAATTACCTAGGAAAATAAGAATAAACAGACCTTCAGAAATTTCTTTGTCCAGGGATTCTAGCTCTTCTTCGATTTCGGTTTTAACTTTTAATAAAACTTCCTGATCCAGAGGTTGTGAAGCTATGAGAGAGAGAGAAGCCATTAGAATATAGGTAGTATTTTAACTGTTTAAGTCAGAAAATACAAATCAAAACTCATTATCAAGGCTACTCGGCTCAGAGATACTTAAAGATGAGAAAGTTGAAGCTTGGGTAGGTTAGACCACCACAACGGAGGAGCTGTGAATTGAACTCAGATTCTGAATCTAAAACCTGAAATTTTGGGGCGCCTGGGTGGCTCAGGGGGTTAAAGCCTCTGCCTTCGGCTCGGGTCGTGGTCCCGGGGTCCTGGGATCGAGCCCCGCATCGGGCTCTCTGCTCAGCAGGGAGCCTGCTTCCTCCTCTCTCTCTGCCTGCCTCTCTGCCTACTTGTGATCTCTATCTGTCAAATAAATAAATAAAATCTTAAAAAAAAAAATTTAAAAAAAAATAAATAAAACCTGAAATTTTTATAAAATATAAAATCTGAATATCAAATCATTAATGCAGGGGTGCCTGGGTGGCTCAGTTGGTTGGCTGTCTGCCTTCAGCTCAGGTTGTAGTCCCAGGGTCCTGGTATTGAGCCTGGAGCTGGGCTCCCTGCTCAGCAGGGTCTGCTTCTCCCTCTCCCTCTGCCCCTCCCCTCCACTCATGCATGTTCTCTCTCTCTCTCTCAAATAAATAAACGAAATGTTTTTTAAAAAAAATCATTAAGGGGCGCCTGGGTGGCTCAGTGGGTTAAGCCGCTGCCTTCAGCTCAGGTCATGATCTCAGGGTTCTGGGATCGAGTCCCGCATCGGGCTCTCTGCTCAGCAGGGAGCCTGCTTCCCTCTCTTTCTCTCTCTCTCTGCCTGCCTCTCCGTCTACTTGTGATCTCTCTCTGTCAAATAAATAAATAAAATCTTAAAAAAAAAAAAAAATCATTAATCCAGGTTGTGTCCTCCTCATCTTCTCGTTGGGAAGCTAGGAAGGAAATATCTCAGAAACATTTCTGACATAATAATAGAAAAAGAAACCTGAAAAGTTGTCTCAATAAGTGATAAATGTCTTCAAAAATTGATATTCATGGTCCCTTATCTTCACATCTGCATGCAAACTGCAGCTCAAGAGAAGGCCTATTATCCTTGAAAGATTTATATCTTCCAACTTAAGAGAACTCTGAGTATACCAAAAGTACTGACCACAAGCGATTATCATGCAGTAAAAGGAAAGGAAGGTCTTGGTCTGTGGCACAAAATGGAGAACAAATGGGAAGAGCAGCTCCAAAGGAGAAAATGAGACAAGATGCTTTAAAATCTACTAATTTCTCCTGCCTCAACATTTCATCTAAAATACTGACTCCAAATATGACACCCTACACCTCTCACATTCAGAATCTATTTACAGACACATTTCCAGTGCTTTTTCAATGGTTTATATCACTGTTTTCTACCACTGATAAGTTTTAGAAAGAGATGGATTTATCATTTGCGTATTTCCATTTTCTGCAAGCAAATAAATGCAGAATTAAAAGATGAGCTTATTAATTTAGACCAAGTAACTTGATTTTTTAAAGATTTTATTTTTAAATAATCTCTACACCCAACATGGGGCTCAAATTCACAACCCCAAGATCGAGTCCCATGTTCTACCAACTGAGCCAGCCAGCACCCCTAGATGAAGAAAGTTGATTATTATAGCATACCTATGTCTTTAAAAATACCTCTGAAAAACAAAAGGCTGAATATTTCAACATTTCACAGATTTTTTTTTTTAAAGATTTTATTTATTTATTTTACAGACAGAGATCACAAGTAGGCAGAGAGGCAGCAGAGAGAGAGAGGAAAGCAAGCTCCCTGCTGAGCAGAGAGCCAGATGCGGGGCTCGATCCCAGGACCCTGGGATCGTGACCTGAGCTGAAGGCAGAGGCTTTAACCCACTGAGCCACCCAGGCGCCCCATTTCACAGATTTTTTAATTAGTTTTCAAATTTAAAGTTGACAAAAACAATTTTCCTTTAGGTAACATAAAACACTTTCCTTCTGAGCTGAGACTAACCAAAATAAAACTTAAAATAATTTTTTGTGAAAAAAAAGTAGTTTCTTAGGAATTTCTTTTTTTTTTTAAGATTTTATTTATTTATTTGACAGACAGAGATCACAAGCAGGCAGAGAGGCAGGCAGAGAGAGAGGAGGAAGCAGGCTCCCTGCTGAGCAGAGAGCCCGATGTGAGGCTCAATCCCAGGACCCTGGAATCATGACCTGAGCTGAAGGCAGAGGCTTTAACCCACTGAGCCACCTGGGTGCCCCACATAAATTTTCCATCTTACCTAAGTGTGTAGTTCAGCTGTATTACTTACATTCATAATATGCTACATCACCACCATCCATCCCTAGAATTTTCTCCACCTTTTTTAAGGATTTATTCTTTAAAATTATTTATTTGAGAGAGAGAGAGAGAGAACAAGCTCAGGGGAGGAACAGAGGGAGAGGAGTAGAATACTCAGGCAGATTCCCCACTAAACACTGAGCCTGACACAGGGCTCAATCCCAGGACCCTATCTAAACTAAGATCATGAGCTAAGCTGAAACCAAGAGTTGGACACTTAATCAACTGAGCCACCCAGGGACCCCAAGAACTTTCTACATCTTGAAAAATGAAACTCTACACCCATTAAACAATAACTCCCCATTTCTTCCTTCCCCCTGCCCCACCCCAGCTTCTGGCAACCACCATTCTACTTTCTGTTTCTCCAATTTGACTACTCTTAAGTACTTTATATGTGGAATCATACAGTATTTGTCTTTGGAGACTGGCTTATTTTGATTACAGACAGACTTCTAATAAATCTCAAGTACTGTTTGTAATTGTAACAGGGTTTCCTTTTATTTCTTTTAAGATTTTATTTATTTATTTGAAAGAAAGAGAGACACAGCACAAGTGAGGGGAGGAACAGAGGGAGAAGGACAAGCAGACTAAGCTGAGTGCACAGCCCGACACAGGGCTCGATCCCACGACTCTGAGATCATGACCTGATGATCCAAAATCAAGAGTAAGGGCGTCTGGGTGGGTCAGTCATTAAGTGTCCACCTTCGGCTCAGGTCATGATCCTGGGGTCCTGGGATCGAGCCTCACACCAGGCTCCTCGCTTGGTGGGAAACCTGCTTCTCCCTCTTCCACTCCCCCTTCTTGTGTTCCCTCTCTCGCTGTGTCTCTCTGTCAAATAAATAAATAAAATCTTTGAAAAAAAAATCAGGAGACATGCACTCAAAGAACTGTGCCACCAAGGCGCCTCTAATACAGTTTCCTTTCAGAGATAATTAAAAAAAAGAAAAAAGAGAAAAGAAAAATACACACACACACACATTCTGACAGCTCTGCAACAGCACTGATTAATGTAACTATACTAGGTAAAGTGACCCCCAAAATATATTGTGACATTATTAAAACAAGGCAAACACAGACTGGGAAACTAATTTCAGGTCAATCTTATTTCTTTCAATGAAATTATCTCTCTCCCTTCCGGCTTCCTGGAAGGAAGATCTATAAAGTGGAAGATAAGCTTTGGATTCAAGCATTCCAGCTCATCACTACATGTGACCTTAGGAAAATAATCTTCTTGAGCCTTTCCTCTTATGTAAATGGGAAAATAAAACCTACCTCAAAAGAATGTTGTAAAGGCTAATAAGATAAGCCCCATTACATCGAAAATGCTCAATAGACAGTAGCTCTCACTCACCAGTCCTTTTGGTTCCCTAAAATGTTGTTACTATTTGACAGTGATCTTTCCCCAAATCTTGTCTCTGTAAACACAATCAGTTCATCATAGATTTCTAATCAATGATGCTTACACAGAATCTGTTTTCAATACTATAAGAGTTTGAATCAGCAGAACCAATCTTCTGATAGCCTACATAATGCCAAGTAATGTGAAACACAGAGTTATTATCTTATATTGTATATGGCTTAATATCAATTGATCTAAAAGTTATCTTTTTTCCCCTGAACACATATCCAACAGAGTTAATTTACATTAAAAAATTCAGAAGGAAGGTGGGATGCCTGGGTGGCTCAGATTGTTAAGCATCTGCCTTCGGCTGAGGTCATGATCCCAGGGTCCTAGGATCAAGTCCCACATCAGCCTCCCTGCTTAGCGGAGGGTCTGCTTCTCCCTCTCCCTCTATCTCTCCCCCACTTGTGCTCTTTCTCTCTCTCAAATGAATAAATAAAATCTTAAAAAAAAAAAATTCAGAAGGAAGGTTAAGTTTTTAAAATGTGAGGGCACATTTCACAATAAATTCATCTGGGAAGTTTTACTAAGAAGTTACCCTCCTGAATATAAGAAATTCCACGGTTTTCTGTTTTCCGGGTGTGACTGGTCTCTTGCCTTCAAACTTTTCCCAAGCTAAAATAATCTCTTACATTCAACAACGTAAGAATTTTGATCAGTCATTGAATTACAGTGAATGAGAGTGTTTTTAAGAGAAATCTTTCTTTTGGGGGTGCCTGGGTGGCTCAGTGGGTTAAAGCCTCTGCCTTTGGCTCAGGTCATGGTCCCAGAGTTCCGGGATCAAGCCCCGCATCAGACTCTCTGCTCGGAGGGGAGCCTGCTTCCTCCTCTCTCTCTGCCTGCCTCTCACCTACTTGTGATCTGTTTGTCAAATAAATAAATGAAATTTTTAAAAAATAAATAAATAAATAAATAAAACAATCTGAGGCCCCTTAAATTTGACTTGTAGTCAGTGAAAAGACAAAAAAAAAAAAAAAAAAAAGAGAGAGAGAGAGCGAGAGGAAAAAAAGAAATCCTTCTTTTACCTGCTTGTGATCCTTCAATCATATTTCCAAGATAGAAGTAGGATAACAACCATGCTGAGGAAGTTTTGGTTAGCCTTTTAAGTTCTGTAAAAACATTTCACACTTAACATCTGCTAGTTTGTTCTTCACTTGCCCTAACTGGAAATGTAGAGCACCTAAACATTTTGGACTCTTGCTAGAGAATACAACCTGTTGAATCTTTTCTTCTGATAGAGATTTATTTATTATCTATTTATTATTTATTATATATTAAATCTCTATTTATTAATAGAGACTTATTTATTTATTTGGGGAGGAAGGAGCAGAGGCAGAGAGAGAATCTCAAGCAGACTCCCCACTGAGCGCAGAGCCCCACCCAGGGCTCAATCTCACAACCTGAGCCAAAATGAAGTCAGCCCTTCAACCACTCAGCCACCCAGGTGCCCCAAATCTGTTTTTTAGTTGACATGAGAGGTAATCCCTCCATTCCTCTACATTCTAGATTTTATCCTCATAGTAAGCTGGATCATCAGAGAAGTGCATACATATAATCTAGGACCCCATACAGTGTTAATTAGTTGTTTTAACTCGGCTGCACTTTGGTGCCATTTCCTTAGCTTTTAGCCAGAATCACATTAAGAGACAGTGTTTTGAAAGCTAATACCATGTTTGATATTCACAACATCTTCTTCTACATTTCTCTGTGCCCTACATAATAAAGCTCCAAGTGAAAGAAATATCTTTTAAAGAATAATGTTCCACTTAAAAGAAACTAGTATAGCTTCTAGTTATGGGGAAAAAAAAATCTGGAACTAAGTATATCTTCACTTGTTTTTGGCTTTTGCCTCAGAACCAAATAAACTGCTCAAAGCCAGTATTACCATATGGGACCTTAGGGACTAAGGATCTACTATTCCCACTGGAAATGTATAGTTCTCCTACTTTGATTTTATTTACTAGAATATTTTTATTTAATCATTTCATTTAGATTTTTCCATTATGTGTTATTACAAGCCACATTAAGTTATATGTGGTAAGGAATTTTTAAAAAATTCATTCGTATTCTTGCCCTGTATGGAGTCATTGCCAACTTCTTCACTAATAAAAAGGACATATTACCAAAACAAAGAAATAAATAAATAAAATTAAAAAAAAAAAAAAAGGACATATTATAACTACATTTTTACCTAACCTGGACTGCCCTTCCTTTTCCTGATCATTCAAATTCTGTCCATCCCTTCAAGGACCAATTTAAGTCTCTCTACTACTCCACAGTATCTTCTTCAGTGACTACTACTGTATCACTGCTCTTTGAACATTCATATCATTCCTTCTGTGCCACAGAGTTTAACACTGAAGTATATCCTGTCTTATACTGTTCAATGATTTTATAATTTATTATTATTCTGACCATACTATTAACTATTGGAGCTACTCCCTTTGTCCTAGACTTGTGTCAAGCATGGACTAAAAAAGTACTCAAATACTTGTTAGTGATAGCTCTCGCTGTCACTATGATGAAGACTCAAATGACTACAATGTATAGATATACATGTATAGATGACAACATTGCTGGTGAGAGAGGACACTTAAGGGGGGGAAAACAATAAAATTAAAGTTACTCATACATCACGGAATTTTAAGAAGTTATCAGTCTATTTTGAGGCTCGGTCAAATGACAAAAAGTGAGAAGTCATTTTACATAAGACAGTAAGAGTACAAACCAAAAACATATAGAATAGTAACTAGACTATTTATTGTGATAGAATTGTGATAGAGAATATTATAAAAGAGGAATGGAAAGAATAAGACTTCAACTATTATCTCTATGCTTATGGGAGTTTTAGTCAGTGCCTGAATCACTCAATTTTAGATTTGGGAGGATCTGTAAAATAAAGGCCATCTAGTCCATCCTCCTCGTTGAAGAATATAGGACTTACAGAAGTTGAAATGATTCAGCCAGGCTCAAATAAATTATAGAAAAATAAGATTAGAAAGTAGATCTTCTGGGGGCTCATGGCTGGCTCGGTCCATAGAGCATGTGACTCTTGATCTTGAGGTTGTATGCTGGATAAAGAGATTACTTAAAAATCTTTAAGAAAGTAGATGTTTTGAAAAATAAAATTATTATGGAATTCTAAAACACAGTAGTTTTTTATATACAGTGAAAAATAAGGAATACACAAATGTCTTACCTGCCATCTGTCTCTTTTTGGAAAATCTACATACCTAAAACATATACACACCCACACCACCATACAAACACCACACCACCACAAATACTACCACCATGCCCCAAAGTAAATGACAATAATGTCTTGGTTACCATATGCCTCACCCACTAGATTAAAGAAAAGCAGCTGATTAAAGGAGTGTCTATTCTCATGAGACTAATGTGATGCTGATTACACAGGACAAGTTGTCATACTTGATAATAAGCCATGTGGAAAACCTAAACCAGAAAAAGTCTACTGCTGTCAGGACACAAAAGGCTATTTATTTAGCTAACCATTGACATAGACAGATTCAGTGATTTTCATTTAATCAACGCCCCCGAACCCAGACTTTCAAAAGCAAAGAGCTACACAGTAGACCAATGCAGCATAAATCCTCCACTATAAAATAAACCCAGAGAAAAATGATTCAAAGATAAACAGACTTTAGCACACCAAATCCCACCCACTTCAGTGTCAAACCAAGAGTCAAGTGAGTCAGCAATCATCATATTCCAGCCTGAAATACACTCAGGGCTTTCAAAATGAGTATCAGGATCAACAAGTTTAGAACAGCTGTCTGCGGGGCACCTGGGTGGGTCAGTGGGTTAAAGCCTCTGCCTTCGGCTCAGGTCGTGATCCCAGGGTCCTGGGATTGAGTCCCACATCGGGCTCTCTGCTCAGCAGGGAGCCTGCTTCCCCCTCTCTCTCTCTCTGCCTGCCTCTCTACCTACTTGTGATCTCTGTCAAATAAATAAGTAAAATCTTAAAAAAAAAAAAAAAGAACAGCTGTCTGGGCAGAGCAAATACTTTCTAAATCTATGGGTCTCCAAACTGAACACACATTAAAATTACTGAGCAAATATATTAAAAATACAGATTCCCAAACCCCATCATGGAACATCTGTTTTAACAGGTCTAGGGTAGGGCTCCATGATTTTTTTTTTTTAAGATTTTTATTTATTTGACAGAGATCACAAGTAGGCAGAGAGGCAGGCAGAGAGAGAGAGAGAGAGAGAGAGGGAGGAGGAAACAGGCTCCCTGGTGAGCAAAGAGCCCGATGTGGGGCTCGATCCCAGGACCCCGGGATCATGACCTGAGCTGAAGACAGAGGCTTTAACCCACTGAGCCACCCAGGCCCCCTCCATGATTTTTTTTTAAAGATTAAAAAAATAAAGTTTTTTTTTTTTTCTTTTTAAGTAATCTCTATACCCAACCACGGAGCAGGAACTTACAACCCAAAGATGAAATCACATGCTCTACCAACTGAGCCAGCCAGGTGCACCCATTATCTTTTTTTTTTTTTTTTTTTTTAAGATTTTATTTATTGGGGATGCCTGGGTGACTCAGTCCGTTAAGTGGCTGCCTTCGGCTCAGGTCATGATCCCAGCGTCCTGGGACTGAGTCCCATATCGGGCTCCTTGCTCTGCGGGGAGCCTGCTTCTCCCTCTGCCTCTGCCTGCCACTCTGCCTGCCTGTACTCTCTCTATCTCTCTGACAAATAAATAAATAAAATCTTAAAAAAAAAACCACTTTATAAAGATTTTATTTATTTATTTGAGAGAGAGAGAGTGACAGCAATTGAGAGAGAAAGCACGAGCATTGGGAGGGGCAGAGGGAGAGAGAGAAGCAGACTCCCCGTCAAGCAGGGAGCCCGATGTGGAGGAGGATCCCAGGACCCCATGACCATGCATGACCTGAGGGGAAGGCAGACGCCCAGTTGACGGAGCCATCCAAGTGGCCTCCCATGATCTTTTTAAAATAAGCATTCAGGCAGTTAAGTCTTGACAAACACTGCTCTAGAAAACCCAAATAAGGGGCACATGAGTGGCTCTGTCAGTTAAGCATCTGCCTTCAGCTCAGGTAATGATCTCAGGATCCTGGAATCCAGACCAGCAACGGGTTCTGGCTTGGTGGGGAGTCCGCTTCTCCTTCTGACCAACCCCACATTCATGCTCTCTCTCTCTCTCGCTCTCTCTCTCAAATACATTAATAAAATCTTTAAAAAAAAGAAAACCCAAATAGTCATAATCAAATTAAAAACATCTACTGAACATACAGACAACATTGTTCAATCATTTACTCAATAGCAAAAACAAAAAACCCAAATGATACCATAGTAGACAGACTTTTAAAAGTACAAAATAGTCTTTTGCCTCATTGCATCTGAGAGAGCAAGATGGGTCACTAGCAGCTCTACTGGCGCCATCCCAGGAAATTTGGCCAGCATTCTCATTCTTGCTGCATCTGTCCAAACCTGCGCGGTCTGATCCGGAAATCTGGCCTTAATATGTGCCCCAGTGTTTCCAGCAGTAGGGGAAGGATAAAGGCTTTATTAAGCTGGATTAAGTGAATTTCCTTTAATGGATCATCCAAGAGACCTACCTTAACTGCAGAAATCCAACATACATATCTTCATGCTAACTCACTGCACATAAAAATACTTCAATTACGAATGTTTAAAAAGTAAAAGTACAAAATAGCCAATTATGATGGTAGTTTTCAGACTCAGTGTTCCTACACCCCAAGGTATCCTGTACATGGGGAGACAGATTTGAGAGATGACAGATTTGAAGGAAAAGAATGCAGGGAAATTTCATCATGCACCCACTCAAAGTCTGGTTTCAAGATCAAATATCTGTTCCTAATAGAAAAGCTGAGAAAAGAATGAAACAGTACACATCTCCAGAAATAATGAGCTCTGAATCAAAATCTGGGATGGGGTTATAAGAATCTGTCTTAAAAAGTTGATTTGAGGGGCACCTGAGTGGCTCAGTGGGTTAAGCCTCTGCCTTTGGCTCAGGTCATGATCTCGGGGTCCTGGGATCAAGCCCCGCATCCCGCTCTCTGCTCAGCGGGAAGCCTGCTTCCCCCTCTCTCTCTGCCTGCCTCTCGGCCTACTTGTGATCTCTCTGTCAAACAAATAAATAAGTTCTTTAAAAAAAAAAAAAGTTGATTTGAGATGTTAATACCCTCCAAATTGATCTAGAGATTCAATGTAATCCCTATCAAAATTCCAACTGCAGGGTGCCTGGCTGGCTCAGGCCACAGAGCATAAGACTCTTGACTCTGAGTTTGAACCCCACTTTGAGTGGAAAGATTACTTAAAAATTATGTCTTTTTTAAAAAAGATTATTTATTTATTTATTTATTTGACAGAGAGAGAGAGAGAGAGAGAGACAGTGGGATTATGACCTGAGCGGAAGGCAGACGCTTAACAACTAAGCCATCTAGGCACTCCTTAAAAATTATAATCTTAAAAAAAAAAAATTCCAACTGCCTTTTTTTCAGAAATGGATAAAACAATCCTAAAATTCATACAGAATTGCAAGAGACTCAAAATAGTCAAAGCAATTTTAAAAAAGAAGAACAAAGTAGAAGGACTCAAACTTTATAATTTCAAGACTTACTACAAAACTAGAATAACATAATTATGGAATAAAGACAGACTAATAAACCAATGGAATCTAACTGAGAGGCCAGATATAAATCCATACATTTAAGGTCAACTGATTTTTTTTTTTTTTTAAGATTTTATTTATTTGAGAGAGAGAGAAAAGCATGAGACAGGGAGAGTCAGAGGGAGAAGCAGACTCCCTGCTGAGCAGGGAGTCCAATGTGGAACTTGATCCTGGGACTCCAAAGGCAGTTGCCTAACAAAATGAGCCACCCAGGTGCCCCTAAGGTAAGTGATTTTTGAGAAGGGGACCAAGACCCTTCAACAGGGGAATGAAGAAATTTTTCAACAAATGATGCTGGGATAACTGCATATTCCCATGCAAAATAATGACTCTATATGCCTACTTCATAGCATACACAAAAATTAGTTCTGGGGCGCCTGGGTGGCTCAGTGGGTTAAAGCCTCTGCCTTCGGCTCAGGTCATGATCTCAGGGTCCTGGGATCAAGCCCCACATCAGGCTCTCTGCTCGGCAGGGAGCCTGCTTCTTCCTCTCTCTCTGCCTGCCTCTCTGCCTGCTTGTGATCTCTGTCTGTCAAATAAATAAATAAATAAAAATCTAAAAAAAAAAAAAAATTAGTTCAAATGGATCAAAGAGGGGCGCCTGGGTGGCTCAGTGGGTTGAGGCCTCTGCCTTCAGCTCAGGTCATGATCTCAGGGTCCTGGGATCGAGCCCCGCATCAGGCTCTCTGCTCAGTGGGGAGCCTGCTTCCTCCTCTCTTTCTCTCTCTCTGCCTGCCTCTCTGACTACTTGTAATCTCTACCAAATAAATAAATAAAATCTTAAAAAAAAAAAGATCAAAGACCTAAATTTTTTTAAAGATTTTTAAAAAATAATCTCTATACCCAACACAAGACTTGAACCCACAACCCAAGATCAAGAGTTGCACACTCACCAACCAAGCCAGCCAGGCACCCCGAACACAGATCTAAGTTTAAAAGCTAAAACTATAAAACTCTTAAAAAGGAAACATAGGTGAAAATCTGCATGACTCTGGATAAAGTAATGGCTTCTTAGGTGAAAATGTGCATGACTTCTGGATTAAGTAAGTAATGGCTTCTTAGATATGACACCAAAAACATAAGAAATCGAAGAAAACACAGAAAAACTGGACTTCATAAAAATTAAAAATGTTTGTACATCAAAGTACACTATCAATACAAACAACAGAATGGAAGAGAGTATCTGAAATCATGTGTCTGATAAAGGTCTGGTATCTAAAATATACAAAGAATGCTTAAGGGCACCTGGGTGCCTCAGTCAGTGAAGCATCTGCCTTTGGCTCAGGTCATGATCCCAGAGTCCTGGGATGTAGCCCTGTGTCTGGGTCCGAGCAGAGAGCCTGATTCTCTCTCTCCCTCCTGCTCCCACCCACCTTGTACTCTCTCTCTCCATCTGTGTCAAATAAAATAAATAAAATCTTAAAAATATATAAAAATAAAGAATTCTTATAGCTCAACAATAGACAGAAAACCCAATCAAAAAAGGGCAAAGGATAAGAACAGACATTTCTCCAAAGATATACAAATGACCAATAAGCACATGAAAAGGAGTTCATCATTAGCCATTAGGGAAATGCAAATTAAAACCATAGTGAGATACCACCACACACCCAAGAGAGCAGCTATAATCAAAAATAGCAATGATGGGGGCGCCTGGGTGGTTCAGTGGGTTAAAGCCTCTGCCTTCGGCTCGGGTCATGATCCCAGGGTCCTGGGATCGAGCCCCGCATCGGGCTCTCTGCTCGGCAGGGGGCCTGCTTGCTCCTCTCTGCCTGCCTCTCTGCCTACTTGTGATCTCTGTCTGTCAAATAAATAAATAAAATCTTTAAAAAAAAAAAAAAAAGGAAGCATTATTTAAAAAAAAAAAAATAGCAATGATGGTAAGTTTGACAAAGATATAGAGAAACTAGAACCCCTATACATTGCTGGTAGAAACCCAAAATGATACAACCACTGTGGAAGACAGCTTGGTAGTTTGTTACAAAACTGAAGATACTCTTACCATATGATCTAGCAATCATGCCCCTCGGTAGTTATCCAAATGAGATGAAAACTTCTATCTACATAGAAACTGGCACATGAATGCTTAAAACAACCTTATTCATGACTGCCGAACTCGGGAGCAATCAAGATGTTCTTCAATAGGCACATGGAGAAACAAACTATGGTACATCCATAAAGTGGAATATTACTCAACAATGAAAGAAATGAGCTGTCACAATGAGACACCACACTTCACATCCATCTGGATGGCTATTACGAAACAAAAAAAAACCAAAAAACAGAGAACATATATTGGTGAGGATGCAGAGAAACTGGAACCCTTGTGTATTACTGACGGGAATATAAAATGATGCAGCTACTGTGGAAAACAGTAAGGCAGTTCTTCAAAAACTTAAACGTAGAATTACCATGTGATCCAGCAAATCTACACCTGAGTATATACCCATAAGAACTGAAAGCAGAGACTCAAACAGATGTAACACCAATGTTTACAGCAGCCGTTATTCACAATAGCCAAAAGGGAGAAATAACCCAAATGTCCATCAGCAGATGAATGGATAAGCAAAATGTGTGATATGCATACATTAGACTATTATTCAGCCTTAAAAAAGGAATGAGGGGCACCTGGCTCACTCACTCAGTAGAGCATGTGACTCTTAATCTCAGGGTCATGAGTTTAAGCCCCATGCTGGGCACAGAGATTACTTTAAAAAAAAAAAAAAAGGAATGAAATTCCATCCATCCAATAGCATGGATGAATCCTGGTATCTAAGTGAAATAAGTCAGACCCAAAAGAACAAATATTATTTGGCTCCACTCAAATGAGATGCCTAGGCGAGTTAAATTCAGAGAGACAGAAAGTAGAATAGTGGTTGCCTAGGGCTGAAGGGAAGATAAAAACATGGGGAGTGACTGCTTAATGGCTAAGTGAATAACAAACCAGTAGCACAGGTGCCCTGGGATGGCTCAGTCATTAAGCATCTGCCTTCGGCTCAGGTCATGATCCCAGGGTCCTGGGATCGAGCCCCACATGGAGGCTCCCTGCTCAGCGGAAAGCCTGCTTCTCCCTCTTCCACTCCCCCTACTTGTGTTCCCTCTCTCACTGTCCCTCTCTCTCTCTGTCAAATAAATACATAAATAAAATCTTTAAAAAACGAAAAGCTGAGTGAGTAACAAACCAGTAGCACAGGTACATGTATTTGATAGTCACATTCCTAAGAGATGAACTTACTCTCCTTTCTAACTTAAGAAATGTCTTATTAACAAATCCATATTAATTACTTCAGCAATAAGGTGCTCTGTGTTAGTAAGTGCAAAATTGTGCATAACAGAAGTTATTATTTGACATCAAATATGCAAGTCAGCAAGACTTCTACTAGTCATAATATGTAATCCAGAACAGGGTTTACTATATTCAGCACAAACTAACACTGTCTGGAAGAGTTGGCTGGTTCTGGAAAAGTATAGAGTTAACTATCTATGGAAAAGTCTATAATCAGCACATGACTTGGGAAAAAATGAAAAACATTCAATGTGACAAAAATCTTGTGTCATGAATCGGGTCACCTCCCTTAACCTCTCCTTCTCATGCTTACTGCTTCATGAACTTGAAACAAAACCCTACCCACATTACACCAATGGATGCTACCACAGATCCTATTTATAATAACATGGCATGAGAATAAGTTCTACATCACATTTTAGATAACAAATGGGATAGCAAAGCAGCAAAGACAGCAGTAAGAACCTAATTTTTCCCTCTAAGAAGTTAGTCTTTTTTTTTTTTTTTTTAAAGATTTTATTTATTGGGGCGCCTGGGTGGCTCAGTGGGTTAAGCCGCTGCCTTCGGCTCAGGTCGTGATCTCAGGGTCCTGGGATCGAGCCCCGCATCGGGCTCTCTGCTCAGAAAAAAAGGAAGCATTATTTAAAAAAAAAAAAATAGCAATGATGGTAAGTTTGACAAAGATATAGAGAAACTAGAACCCCTATACATTGCTGGTAGAAACCCAAAATGATACAACCACTGTGGAAGACAGCTTGGTAGTTTGTTACAAAACTGAAGATACTCTTACCATATGATCTAGCAATCATGCCCCTCGGTAGTTATCCAAATGAGATGAAAACTTCTATCTACATAGAAACTGGCACATGAATGCTTAAAACAACCTTATTCATGACTGCCGAACTCGGGAGCAATCAAGATGTTCTTCAATAGGCACATGGAGAAACAAACTATGGTACATCCATAAAGTGGAATATTACTCAACAATGAAAGAAATGAGCTGTCACAATGAGACACCACACTTCACATCCATCTGGATGGCTATTACGAAACAAAAAAAAAACCAAAAAACAGAGAACATATATTGGTGAGGATGCAGAGAAACTGGAACCCTTGTGTATTACTGACGGGAATATAAAATGATGCAGCTACTGTGGAAAACAGTAAGGCAGTTCTTCAAAAACTTAAACGTAGAATTACCATGTGATCCAGCAAATCTACACCTGAGTATATACCCATAAGAACTGAAAGCAGAGACTCAAACAGATGTAACACCAATGTTTACAGCAGCCGTTATTCACAATAGCCAAAAGGGAGAAATAACCCAAATGTCCATCAGCAGATGAATGGATAAGCAAAATGTGTGATATGCATACATTAGACTATTATTCAGCCTTAAAAAAGGAATGAGGGGCACCTGGCTCACTCACTCAGTAGAGCATGTGACTCTTAATCTCAGGGTCATGAGTTTAAGCCCCATGCTGGGCACAGAGATTACTTTAAAAAAAAAAAAAAGGAATGAAATTCCATCCATCCAATAGCATGGATGAATCCTGGTATCTAAGTGAAATAAGTCAGACCCAAAAGAACAAATATTATTTGGCTCCACTCAAATGAGATGCCTAGGCGAGTTAAATTCAGAGAGACAGAAAGTAGAATAGTGGTTGCCTAGGGCTGAAGGGAAGATAAAAACATGGGGAGTGACTGCTTAATGGCTAAGTGAATAACAAACCAGTAGCACAGGTGCCCTGGGATGGCTCAGTCATTAAGCATCTGCCTTCGGCTCAGGTCATGATCCCAGGGTCCTGGGATCGAGCCCCACATGGAGGCTCCCTGCTCAGCGGAAAGCCTGCTTCTCCCTCTTCCACTCCCCCTACTTGTGTTCCCTCTCTCACTGTCCCTCTCTCTCTCTGTCAAATAAATACATAAATAAAATCTTTAAAAAACGAAAAGCTGAGTGAGTAACAAACCAGTAGCACAGGTACATGTATTTGATAGTCACATTCCTAAGAGATGAACTTACTCTCCTTTCTAACTTAAGAAATGTCTTATTAACAAATCCATATTAATTACTTCAGCAATAAGGTGCTCTGTGTTAGTAAGTGCAAAATTGTGCATAACAGAAGTTATTATTTGACATCAAATATGCAAGTCAGCAAGACTTCTACTAGTCATAATATGTAATCCAGAACAGGGTTTACTATATTCAGCACAAACTAACACTGTCTGGAAGAGTTGGCTGGTTCTGGAAAAGTATAGAGTTAACTATCTATGGAAAAGTCTATAATCAGCACATGACTTGGGAAAAAATGAAAAACATTCAATGTGACAAAAATCTTGTGTCATGAATCGGGTCACCTCCCTTAACCTCTCCTTCTCATGCTTACTGCTTCATGAACTTGAAACAAAACCCTACCCACATTACACCAATGGATGCTACCACAGATCCTATTTATAATAACATGGCATGAGAATAAGTTCTACATCACATTTTAGATAACAAATGGGATAGCAAAGCAGCAAAGACAGCAGTAAGAACCTAATTTTTCCCTCTAAGAAGTTAGTCTTTTTTTTTTTTTTTTTAAAGATTTTATTTATTGGGGCGCCTGGGTGGCTCAGTGGGTTAAGCCGCTGCCTTCGGCTCAGGTCGTGATCTCAGGGTCCTGGGATCGAGCCCCGCATCGGGCTCTCTGCTCAGCAGGGAGCCTGCTTCCTCCTCTCTCTCTACCTGCCTCTCTGCCTGCTTGTGATCTCTCTCTGTCAAATAAATAAATAAAATCTTAAAAAAAAAAAAAAAGATTTTATTTATTTATTTCAGAGAGAGAGAAAGAGATCACAAATAGGCAGAGAGGCAGGCAGAGCGAGGGGGAAGCAGGCTCCCTGCTGAGCAGAGAGCCCGATGTGGGACTTGATCCCAGGACCCTGGGATCATGACCTGAGCTGAAGGCAGAGGCTTTAACCCACTGAGCCACCCAGGTGCCCAGAAGTTAGTCTTTCTTTTTAAATACCACAACCTAGAAGGGACACAAATCACACCACTCATATTTCATTGGCTAGGACCAGTCACATGGCCCTGTCTAAATGCAATTTTCCCATGCTCCCAACAAGGAGGTAAGAATTAGGTACAGGTGAACATTAGTAATTGCTATCACAGGAGTCTACCATTCTAGAGTGCCTCAGTTTGAGGAATAAGCATGGCTTGTTTAAAATACTGGACAGTAGAGGTGCCTGGGTAGTTCAGTTATTTTAAGTGTCCAACTCTTGATTTTGGCTCAGGTCAGGATCTCAGGATCATGAGATCGAGACCTCTGTCAGCTCTGTGCTGCTCTGGGCATGGAGCCGGCTTAAGATTCTCTCTTCCTGCTTAAGATCCCCTCTGCCCCTCCCTCTTCACTCTCAAGCTCTCTCCAAAAATTAAAATAAAGATAAAAATTAAAATAAAATAAAATAAAATACAAAACAGTAAGAGATGTCAGGGCGCCTGGGTGGCTCAGAGCATAGTTGAGCTCTGCCTTCAGAGCATGGTTGAGTGTCTGCCTTCAGCTCAGGTCATGATCCTGGGGTCCTGGGATCAAGTCCCACATTGGGCTCCCGGCTCAGTGGGGAACCTGCTACTCCCTCTGCCTCTGCTCTCCCCACTGCTTGTGCTCTCTCACTCTCTCTCTGGCAAATAAATAAATAAAATCTTAAAAACAAAACAGTAAGAGACATCAGATGCTATAACTACTGGGACCAGAGCAAAGAAACCAATGAAAGTTTTATAAAGCAGCCTTAGGGGAATGGAAAAACTGCTGGTTTCCAATGTAAAAGGCAATGTTTGGATGCTCAATATGCTTGCAGCAGTCAAAATGCAGGATGCAGGAGACATAAAACGAAGGAGAAAAATTAGGAGACACTTGCAGTAATTTGAGGCAGGACCTGTAGGATAATGGGAGAATCCTCACAAAATTGGGACAGTTGGTAATAGCTGACAAAGAGGATAAGAGGGGCTCCTGCTGGCTCAGTCAGTAGAGCCTGTGACTCTTGATTTTGGGGTTGTGAGTTCAAGCCCCAGGTGGAGTGTAGAGATTATTAAAAGAAGAAAAAGAAAAAGAAAGAGGGCAGGAAGCAGAGAAAAGGGCTAAAGAATGACTTCTATGTTTCAAGCCTGGGTAGCAGGTGGTATTGTGAACAAATTATTATAAACATAGGGGCTGGCTTAGAAGGGAAAATAAATACCTGACTTCTAGACCTGGGTGTCTAATACTGCACTAATCACTAGTCACATCAGCTTTTTAAAGTTTAAATAGAAATAAAGTTAAAAATTCAGTTCCTTACTCACACTAGTCATACTTCAAGTATTCAACTATCTCCTGTGACTTGTGACTACAATATTGGACAGAAAAGATAGAGAACATGTTCATCACTGCACAAAGTTCTATTACATAGTATTTTTCTAAACCTCAGGCTATAACTAACCGAAGAAGGTTTTGGCAAAGTAAATGAAACTGGAAACTGAAAAGGAAAAGTTGTAAGGAATTTGCAAGCTCAATGAAGGGACTGTCATGTGCCCATTCCAAAAAAGGCTGATGAACACCCTGAATGTTCTAAGCAGGAGACTACAGAGATTTACTTACTGACATGGACAGATGTTCAAATACGTTGTTAATTTTTATTTATTTATTTAAGATTTTATTTATTTAAGAGAGAAGGAGAGTGAGGGAAAGCAAAGAGGGAGAGTGACAGGGAGAAGTAAAATCCCCACTGAGCAGAGAACCTGACATGGGGCTGGATCCCAGGACCCCGAGATCATGACCTGAGCTGAAGACAGATGCTTAACCAACTGAGTCACCCAGGCACCCCTAAATATGTTAATTTTTAAAATGTTACCAAATGGCATATGTACCACCTCATTTTTATAAACCATAAATTCAAATTTGTATGTTCCTATATAAATGGAAAAAAGGTTAACATTTCATCATTTTAATTACTGGATTATAGAATTTTTCTTCTTTCTTTTTTAACTTTTCTAAATACTTTCATATATATTAAAAGCATTATAATAAAAAAAGAAATATGATTAAAGAATAGAAGTGGGGGCACCTGTGTGGCTCAGTGGGTTAAGCCTCTGCCTTCAGCTCAGGTCATGATCTCAGGGTCCTGGGATCGAGCCCCGCAGTGGGCTCTCTGCTCAGTGGGGAGCCTGCTTCCTCCTCTCTCTCTGCCTGCCTCTCTGCCTACTTGTGATCTCTGTCTGTCAAATGAATAAATAAAATCTTAAAAAAAAAAAAAAAAAGAATAGAAGTGACAAGGACATAGACCTGGGCTTAATATAAACAATTACAGCATTTAGTTTTATGCATAAACAGATTGTGCTCCTTGATAGTAATGAGAAAAATGAAGTACCCTGTACTGATAGCAGGTGTCAGCAAACTATAACCCGTGGCCACATCTGGCCCACTGCATGTTTTTCTAATAGCCCATGAGCCAAGAATGATTTTTACATTTTTAAATGATTGAAAAAAAATAAAAATATTACTATTTCATGACACAAAAATAATAGGAAATTCAGTCTCCATAAATAAAATGTAACTGGAATATAGCCACACTCACTTATGTATTATCTATGGTTGCTTTGTGCTACAACGGCAGAAACCCATGGTTCGACAGAGCCTGTGTGTGGTGTTCTCATAGCTTCACGCTGTTGCCTAGCCTACTGCATACTGCAGTGGCACAAGTATAACCCCACGGCATTTCAACTGCCACCCATATCGCTATACCACAACCTTTATTTACCTGCATATACTCATCATGTCAAAACAAGAGAAAAGCGGACTTTGAATATCCTGCTTTTAAGGATTATTCTCTTACAAATTAGATGATAAAGTATTCTACTTACTATGCAATGACATTATAGCTATGCCAGAAGCACGCAGTATACACTGATACTACCAGACTCATCAGAGTACTTCCAACTCATGGGAAAGCAAGTCAGAAAAATTAGAAAATTTAAAATAGAACTTCTTATCATAGAATTTCTTCATAGAAACAAAAAATGAGGGATGCCTGGGTGGCTCAGTTGGTTGGACGACTGCTTTTGGCTCAGGTCATGATCCCGGAGTCCCAGGATAGAGTCCCGCGTCGGGCTCCCAGCTCCATGGGGAGTCTGCTTCTCCCTCTGACCTTCTCCTCGCTCATGCTCTCTCTCACTGCCTCTCTCTCAAATAAATAAATAAAATATTTAAAAAAAAAAATGAAAATGAGGCTGCAACTGAAGTTTCTACATGGCTCAGCTGTCAGTCAAGTAAGGAAAGCCATTTACTGATGTCAAGTTAATTAAAATGTATTCAGCTAAAGCCGCTAAAGAGATGTGTCATAAAAAGTTTCAGATTATTAGTCTTTTGGAGAGAATAGCTGCTCAACGAGTTGAGGACAATGGGAACAACATCAGTAGTCAACTGAATATAAGGCAAATAATTCTGAGTGGTTTTCTTTGGCTCTTGATGCACTGACAGTTGTGTGAAACTGATCAGCTGTTGTTTATTCAAGGAGTCCATGATGAGTGTGAAGTGACTAAAGAACCGGATGCCTACACAGAATAATTATGGGTGAGAAGATTTTCCAAAAAATTGAGAAAGCACTAATTCACTATAACCCAAAGTGGAATCTGCTAAGATGTGTTACGAATAATGGCAAAATACATGTGGAGCATAAAAAGCCTTCTTCTTTTGACAAAATTAGTTTGACAGAGACTGTGAAAATGTAAAGTATTCAAGACTTATGGTTATTCACAGAAGTATTCACATCAGTACATACTCTGGAAAATATCTGAATCTATCTCATGATAAGGAACCAAGAGTTTTTGGGGTTTTTTTTTTTAAGATTTTATTTATTTATTTGAGAGAGAGAGGGAGGAGGGGCAGAGGGAGAGAGCAGACCCCTGCTAAATCGGGAGCCCAATAGAGAACTCGATCTCAGGACCCTGGGATCAATCATGACCTAAGCCGAAGGCAAACACTTAACCAACTGAGCCACCCACGTACCCCAGGAACCAGGAGTTTTAAAAGTGAAGTTCATTTGCTGTCATGAACTTAATTACTGTCAGTTCCATGAATTTTTGTCAGAAATAGAAGCTGAGGGGCACCTGCATGGCTCAGTTGTTAAGCTTCTGCCTTTGGCTCAGGTCATGATCCCAGGGTCCTGGGCTTCAGCCCTGCATGCTCAGAGGAAAGCCTGCTTCTCCCACTCCCACTTCCCCTGCCTGTGTTCCCTCTCTAGCTGTGTCTGTCAAATAAGTAAATAAAATATTAAAAAAACAAAAAAAAAAAAAGGAAAGAAAGAAATAGAAACTGAGGGCGCCTGGGTGGGTCAGTCGGTTAAGCGTCCACCTTCACCTCAGGTCATGATCCCAGGGTCCTAGGATGGAGTCCTGCATTGGACTCCCTGCTCAGTCGGGAGCCTGCTTCTCCCTCTGCTTGCCATTCTCTGTGCTTGTGCTCTCTCTTTTTCTCTCTCTTTCTCCCTCTATCAAATAAGTAATATCTAAAAAAAAAAAAGTTGACTATCTTTTTTTTTTTTAAGATTTTATTTATTTGACAGAGAGAAAGCACAAACAGGCTAAGTGGCAGGCTGAGGCAGAGGGAAAGGGAGAAGAAGGCTCCCCACTGAGCAGAGAGCCCAACATGGGGCTCAATCCCAGGACCCTGGGATCATGACCTAAGCCAAAGGCAGCACTTGATTTTGGTTCAGGTCATGATCTGACCTCAAGCCCACCACCCAGCCCAGGGTGGTGGGCTTGAGCCCTGCATCATCAGGCTCCTTGCTCAGCAGGGAGCCTGCTTCTCCCTCTCCCTCTGCCTGCCACTCCCCCTGCTTGTGTTCACTCTCGCTCTCTTTCAAGTAAATACATAAAATCTTTAAAAATAAATAAATTAATAATAATAAATAATTAGTATCTCTTATGAGTTTTTAAAGTTATTTTGCAGAGGTACCTCAGTCTGTTAAGCATCTGCCTTTGGCTCAGGCCATGATCTCTGGGTCCCGGGATCAAAGTCCAAATCAGGCTCCTTGCTCAGCGGGGAGTCTGCCTCTCCCTCTGCCTCCTGCTCACCCTGCTTATGCTCTGACAAATAAATAAAATCTTTAAAAAATAATAACAAAATAAAACAATTACATAATTCTAATCTGTTTGTTAAGCATGAAATTTTTTTAAAAGATTCTATTTGTGGGGCACCTGGGTGGCTCAGTGATTAAAGCCTCTGCCTTCGGCTCAGGTCATGATCATGGGTCCTGGGATCGAGCCCCGCATCAGGCTCTCTGCTCAGCAGGGACCCCGCTTCCTCCTCTCTCTCTCTCTCTCTCTCTCTGCCAGCTTCTCTGCCTACTTGTGGTCTCTGTCAAATAAATAAATAAAATCTTAAAAAAAAAATTTATTTATTTGAGAGAAAAAGAGAGCTTGTGCACAAGTGGCGGGGAGGGGGAAAGGGAGAAGCAATCTCCCCTCAGAGCAGGGAGCTCAATGCAGAGTTCGATCCCAGGACCCACAGATCATGATCTGAGCCAAAGGCAGATGCTTAACAGACTGAGCCACCCAAGAGCCCCAAGGATAAAATTTCTAAAGAAAGATAGAATTCTGTTTATTTACGTGTACTTAATACATTTTTACATGTACCAACAACAATCATTTAAATTACCACACTCTTTTTTTTTTTTTTTTTAAGATTTTATTTAAGCAGGGGGAGCAGCAGGCAGATGGAGAAACAGGCTCCCCACTGGGCAGGGAGCCCAATGCAGGACTCAAACCTAGGACCTGGGATCATGACTCAAACCTAGGACCCTAGGAGCTTAAGGCAGATGCTTAACCAACTGACCCACCCAGGCATCCCAAATTGCCACAATTTTTTTATTTTTCTTAAGATTTTATTTATTTGACAGAGAGAGACACAGTGAGAGAGGGAACACAAGCACAGGGAGTGGGAGAAGCAGGTTTCCCGCTGAGCAGGGAGCCCGTTGTGGGGCTCAATCCCAGGACCCTGGGATCATGACCTGGGCCGAAGAGACACTAAACGACTGAGCCACCCAGGAGCCCCAAATTACCACACTCTTAAAAAGCATTAAAATTCTTTTCTGGGAATGGATCGGGGGTGGGAAAGGATGGGATGACTGGTTATTCTTTAAAAGATTATTAGTATTATTTAATCTCATGATCACAGATACAAATTATTTAGATATATGTATTTTTACATGTGAAGTAATGACTACTACTTAATATAATCACCTGAGCCAAAGACAATACCTTGGGATGAGGAAAGATGTTGCTCTTGTATCTTCTCCTGAGAGAGGAGTCCCAAGTAGCTGAGAACAACATACTTTGTTTCATAGTGAAATCCTAGAGGCACAGTAGTAGAGGACGCCATTGAGTTGGCTGGCAGAGCTCCAAAAGTCTACTTACAGATGTGTAAAACCTAAAAACATAAAAGTATTTTTTCAGTTTAAAGTTCGTTACATGCCAGTACATTTCCCCATTGACTATAATTATTCAACTAAATACCAAAATAAATACTTGACTTTCCTTCCCAGTAATTTTTAAAAATTGTAACTTTAGTTTACTTACAAGTCAGAATTAATTCAGATTTCAGATCAAAAGCAAATTTCCCTTTCTAGCTCTCCCTAGTTTCTCTGTTTTCACCTATGTGGCAAAAACAGTGGCTATGCCCCGACCTTTCCCTCTACCCCAATATATATTCTCTTATTTCTTTTAATAATAAAGCCTCCTAGGGCACCTGACTGGCTCAGTCCGTAGAGCATACGACTCTTGATCTCGGGGCTGAGTTCAAGCCCCACGTTGGGTATGTAGATTACTTAAAAATAAAATATAAATAAATAAATAAACCTCCTAAATTCTAGCTAGGTCAATAGCCACACAACTGCAAACCATATCTGCCAGTTCCTTAGCAGCTTAATGAGCCAAATGATTAGCCCGAGTCAGAGGAATACGAGCAGAAGTTACGTGTGCAATCTGTGGATCTCTCCCTAAAGATCTTCTCTTTCTTCCTTGCTATGGTCTGGAATGTGAATATGGCAGACAACCAGTTCTGACATGCAAACAAGAAGATCACTTTAAGGGATGGTAAGGTAACAAGAGAGAAGGTACTAGGCCCCTGAATGACCACGTGCAGCAGAGCTGCCCTGCCAGCCTTGACCTCTGGACTGACATTTAAGGCACTTCATTCTGAAATCTCTTCATTAGGCATCCTAACTTGTACCCTAATTAATATAACTACAACTTTTACCTCTTCCCATGGACTGAGTAGCTGTTTTACCTATCCTGTGTCTTAACAGTTGTTTCACATAAAAAATTCTTACTAAAGAGTTTCCAAATAACTGAGTTTTTTACTTAAACAATGATACCAACAGCTTTAAGATCTCAGGAAATAACCAGGAAGGGAAAAACAGGTTCAGATAACTAGCAACACGAAAAAGAGACAAGCAATGTTGACAAAATTTAAGATGTACAAGCAAACTAAGAGAAATGTCTAAAAGTGATAAACGATGAAAAAATACATATAGAATTTAAAATACACAACAGAAAACAGTGGCTATACAAAGAGACAGAAATTAAGAGTAACATAAAACTATGCTTTGAGGAGTGCCAGGGTGGATCAGTAGTTAAGCGTCTGCCTTTGGCTCCGGTCATGATCCCAGAGTCCTGGGATCGAGTCCCACATCAGGCTCCCTGCTTAGCAGGGAGTCTGCTTTTCCCTCTGACCCTCCCCCTTCCCATGCTCTCTCTCTCAAATAAATTTTTTTAAAAATCTTAAAAAAAAAAAAGTACATTAAATCAAACAGTGGGCCTTAGACTGCCATGTTAAAAGTTTATCAACTTCAGAAAGCATTTCAAAATTATTAATACATACTAAAACGTGTCACAGCTTACATCACAGGAATAAAAGGCACACCCACTGTGTAACTACAGGGTGCTTTACTCTTAAAAAGCTCAAAATAGGGGTGCCTGGGTTGCTTAGTCATTGGGCATCTGCCTTCGGCTCAGGTCATGATCCCAGCGTCCTGGGATCGAGCCCCACATCAGGCTCCCTGCTCAGCAGAGAGCCTGCTCCTTCTCTCTCTCCCTCTGCTGCTCCCCCTCCTTGTGCTGTCTCTCTCTCTCTCTCTCTTCTGTCAAATAAATAAATAAATAAAACCTAAAAAAAAAGAAAACCTCAAAATATTTGTTACATTTATAGTCACCATTTAATAGTGACAGAATTTCAAATTTACAAATATAAAAAGGGATATCCACACAGGAAAAATAAGTTTTCTGAGGCCTATCTGGTCAGGTACTAGCTAGCAGTGGCGTTGTAATGAACCTTCGCTTTTTTTTTTTTTGCCTGCCTGCCATCTGAACCCAATTTCCTTTATAGGGAGCATCCAACATTGTGTCAATCTCGATAGGAAACAGAAATCTCCCACCCCCACTATAAAAGCTAAAATTTGAGCTAGATTTTTTCTTTCCTTTTCTCCTGTTCTGTGGCATGTAGCCAAGTGAGAGACTCCTACTAGGATCTAGAATGTGGAAAGACACTTAAAAGATAATTCATGGAGAAGTTTGTGGTACTAGGTCAGCAGATGCAGAGGTGCAGATCGGATTGCAGTGTCCTAACTCTTCTATTCCTTGGCCTGATCCCAGCTCAGTCTACGGCCAAATTTCCCTTGGTTCCTGCCTGTTTCCCAAACCTAATTTTCCAGCTTCCCATCCATTCTGTGAGCTACCCAATGCCCTTTTCCTAAGTTCCGTTTCTGCTTAAATAAGCTAGAATGACTTTCTGTTGTTGGCAACCAAGAGCTAAATGGAACAAGGGCTAAGACTGGAACCTAATTTTCTTAAAAGTTGGGAGACAGTTCCCCAACAACTGTAACACACTACTTTCATATGAAGCTTACTAGACTAAATTTATAAGTTTAAAAAAATCTTTAAAGACCTCATATCAACCTAGTAATTGTATCTACTGAAACAGAAGGTGGGCAACCTAGGTGGCTTGGTGGGTTAAGCCTTTGCCTTCAGCTCAGGTCATGGTCTCAGCATCCTGGGGATCGAGTCCCACATCGGGCTCCCTGCTCAGCAGGAAACCTGCTTCCCCCTCTCTGCCTGCCTCTCGCCTACTTGTGATCTCTGTCAAATAAATAAATAAAAATTAAAAAAAAAAAAACAAAAACAAAAACAGAAGGCAATGCCTTCTGGTAATTTTGTGCTGTTCATTCAACTCAGATTTCTTAAGATACAAGGTACTACAAACATTAGGTACAAAGACCACAATTAAGATAAAGCACCGGCCTTCTGGAGTTTTTGACCAAGTAGAGACAAACAAAAATATGCAAATTAATCAGAACAATAAAGTTCTATGACACAAGTCAGTATCCACAGAGTAGGAAAGGGCAATCCAAAAGAGGAAGCAGGAAAGTCTCTCTGGGGAAGAAAAAAGGCAGAAATCAGGAAAGACTTTATAAAGTAAAATCTGAACCAATCCTGGAACATGAAGAGGTATTCACTAATTGAACCAGCTTAGGGAAATGAGACAGGGATGCACTTTAAATATGAAGACCAGTAAAAAGCACAAAAGCACTCTTGAAACAGCATGGAACATAAATACTAAGAAATTTGACACGGCTGAATCCTAAGACATAAGGGTGATGAGGCTCAGCAGGAGCAAGCAGCGGTCAACACTTGGAGTGCTTTATATACCATGAGATTCTGGGAAGCTTAGGTTGTATGCTATATGCAAGGAATTATTTTAACCATGTTCATAAATGAACCCCCTAAAACTACCTGCAAATTCTGTGCATCAGCATTTTTTTCTGGACAGAAAAATCATTCCATTTCTTTCATTAGATCCTCAAATTAGATCACGACGTAAAACAGGCTAAAAACTACTAAAGAACACTACCAGGAACTATCGAAAGATTTCAAGCAAGAAAAGTGTATCAACAGATTATATTCTAGAAAAATCATCCTGGAGGCGATATGGAAGAATAAGAATAGAGACTGGAGGCAAGGACACAGTTAGGGGAATATTGGAAAAATCTAAACAAGAGATGTATGAAGGCATAAATTAGAGCAAGAACACCAGAAAGAAGGGGATGAAAAGGTAAAATATTAAAAGCCTCAAAGATTTGTTAACTAACTCAGTAAGAGTACTCAAGACAGCTGTAGGGAAAGTGATGTTATTCCTATTTCTCAAAAGATAATATAGGAAGAGCTATTTTAGGAGACGATAACAGGTTCACTTTGGGGCATACTGAATTTAGTACCTAGGAGCTGTCCAGGTGAAGATGTACAGCAAGTAATTGGACATTCTTATACTGAGAGCTCTCAACTAGAGATACAAAACTGTGCTCTGCACAGATACAAGCCAATGAAATTATCTAAGGAGACTGAATGGGGAGAGTTAGTGACTTCCAATGGATAGGAGTATCAAAATTTGGGGTAGGAGTGAGAAAGGGGATAACAACAGACAGCTTCACTCTGGAAAGGGAAACATTACCTACTGTTTTCAGTTCAAAGTATAGAAAATAAAGCTCAGCAGATCTTCAATCTTCTTTGTTTTTTCTTCAATCTTCTCTGTATCAATAACTCAGCGCACGGATGGGAGGTTAGAATAAATGCACCCATCATTCCCTACCCCAAGCACCACCACCAGAACAGGAGCCAGATAATTTTTTATTTATCAAAAGGAGACACATTTTTAAAAATATCTGTCAAGAAATACCAGTTTCATCTGAAAGAGAAACACCAACAGAATTCAGGGCAAAACTAACATTTCAGGGGTTGTCCAAAAATGAGAAGTTGGCAGAGGTGACCTCCAAGTCTGGATTGGGACAGTCAGAAAGGAAGAAAAACAGGAAAGAGTGTGTTTACAGAAGTCAGGGGAGGAATTTCAACAAGAAGGTAGTAAAGAAATATTGAAATATAGTAACACACCAAAAAGAATGAAAATGTCAGCGTAAAGATCCCTGTCCAGACAGTTCTATTTGTGGCCAGGGGCAATAGCAAAAAGGTAGGGAGTCGAAGGCTGAATGGTAAGTGAAAAGGGAGAGATCGGGGTTTTAGTCTATTCTTTAAAAGAAACAGCTTGGTTGTATGGGAAGAAAACAATAGAGGCCAGCAAGAGATAAGTTTGAGAGTTCATTTGTTTTGTTTTTGTGCACAACAAAAGAGTCTTAAGCATGTTTACACTCAGTGGAGAAGAAGCCAATGGGTGTAAATAAGTACAGAAAGCAAGAGATAAATTATGAAGTGAAGTTCGGAGAGGGGAGAACAGAGCAAATGAGTAACAAAATTTCGGCTTTACCAAGTCTCAGAATTTTGGGGTAACTGGAATAAAGAAGTAGTCATATTTTGAATAATGCTTTAAATAAAAAATTGATGTTCTCAAATGTTATATTCAAATGCCTGTATTTATCAAAAAACTGAATCTGAAGACAATTTTAGTCATATTCCAACCCAGATGCCATAGAAAAAGCATAGTTCACTGAACTTCCAAATTTGATTTTTAGCCTAGTGCTCTTAAGATTTTCTTACAAATCCCAATTGCCTAACCATAAATGCAATCTTTTTTTTTTTTTTTTTAAGATTTTATTTATTTATTTGACAGAGAGAGATCACAAGTAGACAGAGAGGCAGGCAGAGACAGAGAGAGAGAGGGAAGTAGGCTCCCCGTCAAGCAGAGAGCCCGATGTGGGGCTCGATCCCAGGACCCTGAGATCATGACCTGAGCTGAAGGCAGCGGCTTAACCCACTGAGCCACCCAGGCGCCCCCATAAATGCAATCTTAATCATGGATTTCATAATTTTCCATCCTCCACACTCACTTTACTATTTACAGTGAAGTCGTCAGCTCTAGTATACATGTTAACATCCATACAACCATATATTTGGTGGATGATTATATTCTATTCAATCGTTTTAACATTTTTCAATGATTCACACAAATGGAGAAGATGATAATACAAATTCCAATCATTTAACTTCAGTATACATTTTTTTAGGCTTTAAATGTGCATTGGATAAACTAGTTATAAACATACCAGACCTAAATATGATAGACTTATAGTATTAAATATCTATCCAACTTCTAATTTAGCTTGAGCTTCCTTCCAGGTGTAGAGCAACAAAGCAGCTCATTCACACCTGTGATTAGGTGGTGGGGCAGACAGACCCTAGGAACACTATTACACAATTAGTGTGTGTGTGTATTAAATTATAGAACAAAAGCATTGAAAATATGCAAAATGTAAACTGCACAGCACGACTACAAGGTCATGGACTCTTAAGGGTACTCTGGGAAGAGAGAGCATGCACTTCCTTTGCAACATTCTGTAGTGCAGAGTCAGCATACTGCACAATGAGCTCTTGCATTTTGAACAAATATAAATATATTACATCTGCCTGAGGCCTCTATTTCTGAAGCACTCTTTCATGTGTTGTCATAGTAATCCTCTATGCTAGAAGGAAAAGGTTAACAGTCTCAATTTTATTGATGGAGAAACAAGAATAGATAATTTGCACAAAATCACACAACTAGTTAATAGTGCAATCACTTGGTTAGGTATGTTGTCTTCAGTTCTGAACTCTTAGCCTTTAACTGCATACACTCGACGCATATTTACTTATGTCAGGCAATGTGCTGGGTGAGAAGAATGCAGAGGCAAAAAAACGAACAATAACAGGAGGAAGAAATGGTAGACGAACAAGGTGTTTTTTTCAAACAGACTACTGAAAGGAGCAAATCTGTCAATTTTAAGAATGGGGCCAGGGCAAAAAGGGAAAAGACAAATCAGATAAAAGGTAAATATGATATGAGATCACCACTCAGAGCTTTCCTGTAAGCAGGGCACAACACTCAGGTCCCCCCTTATCAACAGAGTGCATTTCATATGTAAGGCATCTCAAGCTTCTTTTTAAATGATAAGAAGGACATAGTTACTTTTACTCTAAATTTTGTCTAGTAGACTCTTTTGGAATTCAAATTAGGTATAAGTGCTCTTGGTATCCAGAAACTTAAATATAGTTTTAAATATAAAAACAACTGGGGGGGCACCTGGGTGGCTCAGTGGGTTAAAGCCTCTGCCTTCGGCTCAGGTCATGGTCCTAGTGTCCTGGGATCGAGCCCCACATCGGGCTCTGTGCTCTGCAGGGAGCCTGCTTCCACCTCTCTCTATCTGTCTGCTTCTCTGCCTACTTGTGATCTCTGTCTGTCAAATAAATAAATAAAATCTAAAAACAAAAACAAAAAAAACAACTGGGGATGGGACTACTGGGTGGCTCAGTTCGTTAAGCATTTGACTATAGCTCAGGTCACGATCCCGGGGCCCTGGGATGGAGTCCCACATCGGGCTCCCTGCTCTGTGGGGAGCCTGTTTCTCCCTCTCCCTCTGCCTCTCTGTCTCTCACCAATCAATAAAGCCTTAAAAAAAACAAAAAAACAAAAAAACTACTGGGGTGCCTGGCTGGCTCAGTCAGTGATATATGCAACTCTTGATCTTGGTGTTGTCATGAGTTCAAACCCTGTGTCAGGCATAGAGCCTATTTTAAAATAATAAAAATTTAGAAAATAAATAAATAAATATAAAAACTGTATTTTGCACAAATCTAACAAGCCACTGAATACATCTGTGTTACCCAGTTGTTTCTTTCTCTACCTTATTACCTTTAATTTGCTCCTCTATTAAGTTACAAGTAGTTGTCAGCCAAATGGACATCCTGAGGAAGCTTAGGGTAACTTAATCCTATGTTTATACATGCATTTGGTGACATCTCCAAAACCAGGCACAAATAAAACATCCATGATCCTTCAGTAACAAATGTAACATCCACAATGTGCAATAAATAGATTGCTTTATTTTTTTTTAAACCAGATTTCTATCATGAATACCAGTGGAAATTCCAGGATGCCAGCACTGATAGTACTATAGGAATTAAAGCACATTTTATGAACAATAACCAGAAGGTAGGCAGCACTATTAAATTCTACTTTAAATTCTTATGAAAAGCAACTCTGCAGCAACGTTAAGTTTTTTATAGTTGTTTCCCAAACTTGTCTGATCATAATCACCTTGGATGCTTGTGGAAAACAGAAATTTCTAATACCCACTTCAGCCATGCTATTTAGAATACCATACCTAAACTGTATTCCTTAACCCCACAGAGCCAAAACAGAAAAACATTACAACTTAACATGTTTTAATAATTCAAGAAGCTTTGTTTTTAGACCATTTCCATCCACTAAAATTATAAAGTAATAAAACTGTCATATACTCCCATAATAAAAATGAACAGATCTATAATCCCAGTTTAAAAAAAGAAAAATAAAAATCCACAGATAACTCAATCACAAATCAAAATTCAAGAATTTCAAACATAAACAAAGTTTTGGGGTTACCAGGCTGCTACTCTTAACACTCACTGGTGGTTTGAGTATGGAATTTGTTTCAAGTTCCACAAATTACATTAAGTCCAGTAACTTACATTTTTTTAAGATCCATACTTTATTAGTCCATACAGAATTCTAGGACTTTCTCTAAAATGAGAGAAGTAAAATTAAGTAATCCCAACAAAAACTGTGAAATTTAAATTCACCCCACCCAGCTGCAAAATGCAACTGGGCAAGGGTGTCATTTTTAAAACTCAGCAGACACAAAACATTCTAGTATAGACAGTCCCTTTCATACTGAAACATGCTTAATTGAAATACTCTAGTTCAATCTTGTTTTAAGAGCTGCCCCAAAATGTTTTCACTCAGCAGCTGGCATTCAAAGATAAAGTACTTATAAAGGAATGCCTCACCCTCAGCCTCTCCCCACAGGCAGTGTCTGACTTTCACAATAATTGAGCTACCCACGTAGTGTAGATAGCTTTGTAAAAGGGAGACATAAAATTCAGTTGCTTTGTCCCACTCCCAAGTATATGCCAGAGACATGAAAACACATGTCTACACAAAAATTTGCACACTAATAGTTATAGCAGCGTAATATTCAACAGCCACATAGTGGAAATAACTAGCTGCCCATTAACTAATGAATAAAGAAAGCTGGTATATCCCTACTATGGCATATTGTGGCCACATAAAAAGAAAGACTGAGGGAATGCCTTAGGCAGCTGCCTTCGGCTCAGGTCCTGATCCCAGGGTTCTGGGATCAAGCCCCACATCAGGCTCCCTGCTCAGCGGGAAGCCTGCTTCTCCCTCTTCCACTCCCCCTGCTTGTGTTCCCTTTCTCTGCCAAATAAATAAATAAAATCTTAAAAAAAAAAAAAAAAAAAAAAAAAACCTGATACATGCTACATCATGCAAAGTAAACGAAGCCAGTCACAAAATATCACATATTGCATAATTCTGTTTATATGAAATATCCAGAACTGGTCAATCTACAGAGACAGAAAGTCAGTCAGTAGTTGCCTAGGTAGGAGAGGGGAGGGTTTCTTTTGCGGGTGATGAAAACTGTGGTGGTGGTTGGGAATTCTGTGAATATACTAAAACCATTAAAAAAAAAAAAATTAAATCCTGCAATTGGTGAGTTGCATGTTAGTTATATCTCAAGGCTTAAAAAATCAGCTACTCTGAAAATAGCCCCCTTCCTTCAATGTTGTAATATACATTAAATAAGAAATTTTGGTGAGCATTTATTTGGAGTAAGATATAAATCAAAACGAAACTGAAAAACTGGTAAAAAAAAAAACTGGTAAAAACTAGGACAGCAAGACTGACTGTTTAAAACTTCTCTTTTCTATTTCTAAAATATTTTATAAGAGAAATATATTTTAAAGCAATGATTATGGTTGTAAATTACTTGTCCTAAAAGTTTAGTGTATGAGATATTTAGTACTGATTAACTGATGTGCTAGAAAGCACCTTTTCTTTACAAAACTGGTTGGACTCAACTTTATACATCCTTCAACTAAATTCAACTACTGGGGTACAGGCCTCCATGAGAAAATGAATCATTAAGAAATATATATATATAGTGAAAATAGTACCTGGCTAATCAGAGTAAAAGGAATTTCAAACACCTATTGGCCTATTATCAAATGAAGAGTATTTCCTAAAGGCTTAGTTTCAATTTGCAGGTGCAAATGCGCACTGTGCATTTATCCAACTATGTGTATGAGGTATAAATAGTTTACTACCTACAAAAACGTTTGCTTAATTTTCTGGGAGATAAAAAAAGAAAGTACTAGAAGGGTGTGGCAACTCATCCAAGGTCACAGCAAGTCAGGGCTGAGATCAACATTCTGGTTTACACCAAGCCTCCAGAGAAAATCTTAACAATTTCGCAAACGACTTTATGTTTGTTTTGTTTCACATCATAAAGCAAAAAAGGGGGAGGTTTACGTCGGTTCAGTTTAAAACTTCTAAATAGAGACAGTGAGATAGCTATCTTAAATAAACAAATAAATACTGGTGCGGGGAGTGGTTAAGACAAAAATCCCAGCGGGAGCGTGTGAACAATTGGACAGATCCACCCGATTTTCAACTCAGGTCAAAGCCTCAACTCAAAAAGTCTAAGAGTTTCCCCTGATAGCTAGTTATGAAGGAAAGAAACTTGGAATCTCCCTGGAATAGCGAGAGGATAAAAATCAAACGAAGAAACTCCTTAGTGTAAACTGTATTGCCTCCAAGAATAAGGCAGATTTTTCTGAAAAAATAAGTAATAGTAATGATGGGTGTCAGAACAGCAGTGAATAAAGAATAACAAATTTCTAACAATTTGTGAGAAAAAGCAACTAGGACTAGCAGAGATACTCTAATCATTTTAAACGAATCGCATGAAACCTTTCCCTCAACCAAAAAGTCCAGGATCCCCAGCCTGCTCCTAAAAATGGACACGGGTTTTCCACGTGAAGGTCTTTGTGGGGAAGACGGGCGATGCAGGGCAAGGGCCGAGTTCCTCTGAGCCTCTGGCAGCCCTCTCGGGAAGCCCCGCTCAACAAGCGTCTGCGGGGGTACCACGCGGCACAGGTCCGGTTACAAAGAAATGAACCCCTCAAACTTTGAGAACCCTCGGGCGAAGGAGCACCGGTACACACACACACACACACACACACTCACTGTCACACACTCACTGACACTCACTCACGCGTCGTCGGAACCACTGGGGAGGCGGAGGTTCGGCACAGTCTCTGGACACCTTCCTGCCCAGTGAAATCCGCCTGAGGAGCTGGATAAGGACCCAACTCTGCCTGCCCAGAACCCCACTCCCCTCACCTGGCCCTGGCCCCTTGCCCAAGAAGAGATGGAAGGGGAGGCGGCGGCGGCAGTCGTTTCCGACAGGGTCCCCCAGCGGCGGTGGCTGCTTCGACCCGCGGCCCTAATCTACCGCCGCCGCCATGTTGGAAGGTGAGGTCACCCCCAGCGCGCTTCCGTCACCGCCAGCGTCAGGGCGGGCCTGGGCCTCCTAGAAGCGCCGGAAGAGGGGTGGCTGTGTTCTCCTGAGCGGAAGCATGGATCATAGAGGCCGGGAGGTCTCTTCGCGCAGACATGACGTGGAAGAGCAGACCTCTCTTAATCCCCTCTTACAGGGAGTGGCTCACATCTATGATTCGCGGGGAGGGCGTGGGTTGCGGAGGTATTTGATTACTGGAGGAAAGGAGATGGGATTCTGAGAAGTCAAGCTTGTGGGGAGAGAAGCTGGTGGTTCCCGCGGAAGGGAGCATGGCTGCTTGCACAGAATGTGCTGTGGATGTATTGAACAAATATTGGGGTTTAAGTGTGTGCCAGCGAACGGGGTAGCGAAGCATCAGGAGAGTTCAAGGAAGCTGCCGAGTTCGCAGTCATTTGTCGACTTAAAAAGGTTATTGAAAGTTGGGAACATTTTCTAGCAGTTGAGGGTGAGGTGGGGGTTAAGAGCTCGTTCTAGGCGGAGGGCCCTGCCTGAGCACAGGCACTGGAACGGTAAAGGAAGTCTTCACTAGTACCCATTTTGTTCACAGCACCTGCCTAGCACAGTGCCTAGAACTGGATGTGTGCTAGTGGATGTTTGTTTACTTGAATCCAAGCGTACTTTGGGAGAGTCACTGAATGTATCTTGTTAAGAAGTTGTATCTAGGGGCGCCTGGGTGGCTCAGTGGGTTAAAGCCTCTGCCTTAGGCTCAGGTCGTGATCCCAGAGTTCTGGGATGGAGCCCCGCATTGGGCTCTCTGCTCGGCGGGGAGCCTGCTTCCCTTCCTCTCTCTGCCTGCTTGTGATCTCTGTCTGTCAAATAAGTAAATAAAATCTTAAAAAAAAAAAAGTTGTATCTAAACCATGCTTTAGAGAAACTGAATTGTCTGTAATGTACATGAGATAAATTGAAAGGAGAGCGGTGAAGATGATGAGTTGGAAGACTGTTGGAAGGAGCCAGATCAGAAGTGATAAAAACCTGATGAGGAGTGACTGCTAATGGGTACAAAGTTTTTTGGGGGAGGTGATGAAAATGTTATAATTGATTTTGATAAAAGTCGAACACCCTGTGAATATGCTTTTAAACCATTTAAGTGTATGCTTTAGGGACGCCTGGGTGGCTCAGTTGGTTGGACGACTGCTTTTGGCTCAGGTCATGATCCCAGAGTGCCAGGATTGAGTCCCGCATCGGGCTCCCAGCTCGACGGCGAGTCTGCTTCTCCCTCCCTCGCTCAAGCTCTCTCTTACAGCCTCTCTTTCAAATAAATAAATAAAACCTTTTTTTAAAAAGGTGTATGCTTTAAATAGGTGAGTTGTATGGTATGTGAGTTATATCTCAATAAAGCTGTGGGAAAAAGTGCTGAAAACCTGAACTGATATGAGGTTGGGTGGGAGTGGAAGCAAAAAGGTTGGAGTTGGCGTTACAAGAACTTTAAGCCTGAGCTACTGAGAGAACAGCAGTGCCATTAATAGAGAAATCGGACAGAGATTTTGCAAACAAAGGCTCAGTGAGCTAATAAACCTATTAATTACCTAGTAGTACCTAATAACCTGTTGATAGTTAAATTTCCTCAATTGGCCAAGTAGTGACATATAGTTTTTGTTGTTGTTGTTGTTGTTGTTGTTGTTGTGTTTAAGTAGGCTCTATGCGCAACATGGGGTGTGAACTAAGGACCCTGAGATCAAGAATTGCATGCTTCACTGACTGAACCAGCCTGTTTTTTAAACCAGGATCAAGCATTTGGTCGTTACATCTTTTGTTAGTCTCCTAGTTTTTTTAATAACGTTGACTTTTTCAAGCATGTTCACACAGTGGAAATTATTCAGCAATAAAACAAAAAGGAATAACTGGTATTGTGGAAATTAATCAAAGGAAACATCATTTAAAATAGAGTCATTGGGTGCCTGGCTGACTCCGTTGGAAGAGCATGCAGCTCTCAATCTCAGGGTTATGAGTTGGAGCCCCAGGTTGGTGTAGAAATTGCAAAAAACAAACGAAAAAAACCTTTGAAAATAAATAGGCAGATAAAATAGAGTCAGAAGCCAGAAGGGGGAGCTCTCATGCCCCTCTGTCAACTGCAGATCCAATAGGAAGTGGGTGGAGGATTGGACTCCTGAGGCATGGCTGGCTCAGTCCTTGGAGAATGCCTCTCTTGATATCCAGGTTGTCATTTCCATTCCCTCGTGGGATATGGAGGTTACTTAAAATATAAAATTTTATTAAAAATAAAAATAAGGGGTGCCTGGGTGGCTCACTTGGTTAAGCCTCTGACTTCGGCTCAGTCGTAATCTCAGGGTCCTGGGATCGAGCCCCAAATCAGTCTCTCTGCTCAGCGGGGAGCCTGCTTTCCCCTCTCTCTCTCTGCCTGCCTCTCTGCCTTCTTGTGATCTCTGTCAAATACACAAATAGAATCTTTTTTTAAAAGATTTTATTTATTTGAGAGAGGGAGAATGCAAGTGAGCACAAGCAGGGGTTGGGGGGAAGGGCAGAGGGAGAGGGAGAAGTAGGCTCCCCCCCTGAGCAGGAAGCCTCACATGGGGCTTGATCTCAGGCCTCCAGGATCATGACCTGAGCTGAAGGCAGGTGCCCAACTGACTGAGCTACCCAGGTCCTTTAGTCTATGCAGTTCATTGTATGTACATTTTTTTTTAATTTTAAGATTTTAAAAAAGATTTTATTTATTTATTTGACAGAGAGAGAGAAAGAGAGAGAGAGAGAGCCAGAGAGGGAACACAAGCAGGGTGCGTGGGAGAGGGAGAAGCAGGCTTCCAGCAGGGACCCTGATGTGGGCTTGATCCTAGGACCCTGGGATCATGACCTGAGCCAAGGGCAGATGGTTAAAGACTGAGCCACCCAGGCACTTCTAATTTTAAGATTTTACTTATTTGTCAGAAAAAGAGAGAGCAGGCAGAGGGAGAAGCAGGCTCCCTGCTGAGCAGGGAGCCCAGTGAAGGACTCGATCCCAGGACCTTGGAATTATGACTCAACTGACTGAGACACCCAGGTGTCCCATATGTAAATTTTTTTAAAAAGTCACATAAAAAAATTCTCTGTGGTTTTGTTAACCAATCAGGTATGTGATTAAGTTAATTTCTTTCAAATTGTTTTCAGTTTTAATATTTCCTTTTGTATTTTATTTTTTGAATGCATACTATAAGGATAAAACAGAGGTCAATGGAGCAGAATAGGAAGTCCAGAATGGACAATTGATTTTTGACAGACATGTCAAGACAATTTAATGGGGAAAGGAATAGTCTTTTCAGCAAATGGTGTAAAATAATATAATCCTTTTACAGAAATTATTTTACTTTAACCACACAGCAGTTTATGGGTTTGGGGCCTTTTTTTTTTTTTTTTTTTTGACAGATCTTCTAAATTATACAGAATCCTAGCATGTAGCCTGATGTGATTATAAAATCTAAAGCCAAAAAAAATTATAAATAAAATCTAAACTCTAGACACAAGTCATTTTATTCATTCTCCTTCATCAGTTAGTTACTGAAGCCCTACTATGTACCAGGCAATGTGCTAGATGCCAGCAAAAGAAAGTGGTAAGTAGGTCAGACACGGTCTCTGTTGTGAAACCAACATTTTCATTGGAAAACCAGGCAAAAACCTAAAAAAAAGAGAAAAAAAAAACAAAATAATTAAACATTATGGCATGTCCTGAGGTTAACAAGGGGCTGGGAGAGAAAGGAAGGTGAAAGATTGCTTATCAAAAGCACTCTCAGGGCGCCTGGGTGGCTCAGTTGGTTAAAGCCTCTGCCTTCAGCTCAGGTCATGATCCTGGGGTCCTGGGATCGAGCCCCGCATCAGGGCTAGGCAGGGAGCCTGCTTCCTCTTCTCTCTCTGCCTGCCTCTCTGCCTACTTGTGATCTCTGTCTGTCAAATAAATAAATAAAACCTGTAAAAAGGAAAAAAAGAAAAAGAAAAGAAGAGCACTCTCTAAGGAGGTGATATTTTAAGTTGAGACCTTAAAGAATGAAAAGCTAAGTGATGGTGTATGAAAAGAATTCAGGCAAAGAGCTTGGTGTTTTCCAGGAACTGAAAAGTAAAGCTATAGGGTGGTGAGCAAAGGGAAGAAGAGTAATGAGGTCAGACAAGTAAGCTAAGGCCAGATCGGGCAGCGCTCACACAAACCATGTGAGGTGTGAAGTGTTCAGAAGCAGACGGAAGCCATTTGAGGATTATAAATTGGGAAGCGGCTAGATGCCAGCTGGGTTTTAAACCACTCTTTCTGTTGTGTGGAAAATTGGTTGTAAAAGGGTAGGAAGTGCAAGCACCTAAGTCAGAGTTTCACTATTTTCTGGTCTCATTTGTTTTTCTTCTTGAGATTAATTCTTCAAGTGGCGCCTGGTTGGCTCAGTCAGTAGAGCGTGTGACTCTTGGACTCAGCATTGTGAGTTGGAGCCCCACATTTGGTATAGAAATTACTTAAAATCTTAAACAAAAACAAAAACAACCCACCCAATTCTTCAGCATTCAAAGACACAGATGATTTACATTTTTTAAAATTTATTTTTAGTAAAATAAAGCCCGAGGGCCTTGAACCCCCTACCCTAAGATTGTTTAACTGACTGAGCCACCCAAGGAACCCCCACCCCCAGCTGCAACATCCCACCCCCAACCACAACCCACCCCCCCACCGCACCCCACCTTACCCTCTTCAGGCAAAGAAGTTCAAGCCTTAGTTTATTCTGCTGATTCAATTTCTGAAGCCACAGACCGAAGTGTCAGCTTGGGAGCAGGTGAAGCAATCTACACAGAAAACATCTCTTTGTGACTAACCTGACAGGAATCTAGGACAGTGATTTTGTGAAGCCATAAGTAAATAGGCGTATCTAGGAGTGGGATTTTTGGAATTTATCTGAAAAACTTTTAATAAAGCTTCTTCACAAGACCTAAAATAATATAGGAGGAAATTGGATTTGGAAAACTACTAACTAGTTAATCTTTTATTGTACTTATAATAAGTTTTTCTCTCCAGAGACTGTCTCTATGAATTTTATCATATTCTTATCAGACAGGACCTGGCCCATTCCTTGGTGAATCAGCAAAATAACTGCAGAAACCAGTTGTAAAGAGCATTAACATAGGGGAGGGGACAGCTGCACAAAAAGTAATGTTAATTATATCTGTAACACCATTTATTTTGCTTTAGAAATGAAGTCTTAAGGGGTGCCTGGGTGGCTCAGTGGGTTAAAGCCTCTGCTTTCTGCTCGGGTCATGATCTCAGGGTCCTGGGATCAAGCCCCACATTGGGCTCTCTGTTCAGCAGGGAGCCTGCTTCCCCCTCTCCGTCTGCCTGTCTCTCTGCCTGCTTGTGATCTCTGCCTGTCAAAATAAGTAAATATTTAAAAAAAAATGAAGTCTTAAAGCAAATGTTGCAAATGTTAATTGTTAATTCTGGGTGGTGGTACATGGTACATGAATATTTAAATTATTCTTTGTACTTTTCTATATTTTTTATTCTCTCAAAGTAATAATAAATAAATCATAAAAATCAGCACACTGTTTTCCAGAAACCAAAAGCACATTGATCTGGACAGTGCTATGTCTCTTCCAGACATTAATTTCACAATGATTAGACATGTGGCATTAGATTGCTGCTCCTACTCCCCCAGTTATTTGCAGAACACTGTAAAAATAAATGGGAGGAAGAATTATAATCCAAATGAGTGACCTAGGGATGCTAGAAGGAGGCATCCTGGAACTCTGTCTTCTGGAACGGCAAAAAATGAAGTTATCAATGCAGAAACTAACAGGATGAGAGAAATAAGCCTATCAACTTGTTTAGTTCAGTCGATAAGAATATTGATCAAGGGGCACCTGGGTGGCTCAGTTGGTTGGGCATCTGTCTTCAGCTCTGGTCATGATCTCAGGGTCCTGGGATCAAGCCCCGCATCGGGCTCTCTGCTCAGCGGGGAGCCTGCTTCCCCCTCTCTCTCTGCCTGACTCTCTGCCTACTTGTGATCTCTCTTTCTCTATCAAATAAATAAATAAAATCTTAAAAAAAATGTCACTCTCAGGAAAGACAAAGTCTGAGGAACCATCCCGTATTAAAGGAGACTAAAAGGGGCATCTGGATGGCACAGCTGATTGATTAAGCATCAGACTTTTGGTTTTGGCTCAGGTCATGATCTCCCGGTTGTGGGATTGAGCGCCTGAGCTTTGCACTCAACGAGGAGTCTGTTTAAGACTCTCTCTCCCTCTGCTTCTCCCCCCTGCTCAAGCTCTCTCTCTCTCTCTCTCTCTCAAACAAATAAATCTTGGGGGAAAAAAAAAAGACTATAGAAAAGACATGACAATTACTACAACAGGTGACCCTGTACTGGGTTCAGGATGAGAAAAAAATTTCTACAAAGGTTATCAGTAGGGCATATGGCAAAATCTGATTATAAACTTGTTTAATTTCCTGTATTTGATTAATGAAAAGTGATACAGCCAAATAGCAAAATGTTAACAATTGGTGAATCTAGGTGAATGCAGTTTATTGCACTATTCTTACAGCTCATTATATTTGAAATTTCTTCAAAATAAAAAGTTGGTAATAGGGACGCCTGGGTGGCTCAGTTGGTTAAGCAGCTGCCTTCGGCTCAGGTCATGATCCCAGCGTCCTGGGATCGAGTCCCACAACGGGCTCCTTGCTCATCAGGGAGCCTGCTTCTCCCTCTGCCTCTGCCTGCCATTCTGTCTGCCTGTGCTTGCTCTCTCTCCCTCTCTCTCTCTGACAAATAATTAAATAAAATCTTTAAAATATTAATAAAAAAAAAAAAGATTCTCTCTCTAAAAAAAAAAAAAAAAGTTGGTAATAAAAATACGTGTACCCTGACGCCTGGGTTGCTCAGTCCATTAAGCGTTTGCCTTCAGCTCAGGTCATGATCCCAGAGTCCTGGGATCCAGTCTGGCTTGGGGCTCCTTGCTCAGCGGGGAGCCTGCTTCTCCCTGTGCCTGCTGCCTGCTCTGCTCTGCTGCTCTCCCTGCTTGTGGGCGCTCTGACAAATTAATTAACTAATTAATTTTTTAAAAAGCAAAGGTTGAGTAACTGTCACACCCAGGAAATTTAGGGGACATGACAATTAAATAAAACGCAGTATCCTAGATGGGATCCTGGAAAAGAAAATGAGCATTAGGTTAAAACTAAGGAAACTTGACTAATTATGGACTTGAGTCAATATTGTTTATTTAATTATCAATATTATTTAATTAATTTTAACAAATGTGCCATACGAATATATTAATGATACGGGAATCTGTGTGTGCCGGGGAGAAAGATACATGAAAACTCTCTGCTCTATCTGCTTAATTTTTCTGTAAATCTGTAACTGTTCTAAAAATAAAATCTCTTAATAAATAAAATATTGGTGAATTTGTTTTCATTAAGGCCAGGAAAGCAAAAAAAAAAAAATTTGATTGGAAGTAAATAATTAAATTTTAAAAAATATGCAAGGGCTCTAAGGCTAGAAAAATACACAGAATTCGGCTAATTTCAGACGCTTGAATTCCTGAACCTTCACTCCTACTGAGGGATACGTCGCTGAGGAAAACAACTCAGAAATCACGAGCCAGCTGTGAAACGGATTGGAACTGTGCTGGGAACAGGCCGCCAGAGCCGGCGCCCGGACACGGGGCGGGTCCAGGCCGAGACTTCCCGGGACTCGTTCTCTTTCCACTGGCTGAGAAAGCTCACATGGCTGGGCTGCGCGGTCACCTGACAGGAACCGGAAGTCGGAGTTATAAAGCGAAGGAAGCCGATAGCCCCACTGCATTTTCTTTCTTCCTCTTCGTTCCGCTACCCCCTTCCAGTGTAAGCTAGAGCCAGTGGGGCCTCCGGCCTAGCCCAGCTTTCGTTATGGCCCTCAGCGATGCTGACGTGCAAAAGCAGGTGAGGACTTGCGGTTGCGTCTGGCGAACTCGTAGCGCGGGTCCGGGGGTGGCGAACTGGAACCTGGCGGCTCAGGGAGGACGCCGGCCTAGGGCGGCCCAGATACCCGAGGAGGGTCCCCCAAGTCTCGGGGGCTTCGTGGGCTCTCTGCAGGAGAGGGATTTGACCCACAGCTCCTCTGTCTTCACTGGGGTTTTGTGCGCCGCTGCCATGAATGTGCTGGCTTTTTGGTTCGCACCTCGGCGTTCCCTATTTTCTCAGGGTACTAGCTGTGGTTGTTAGAGCTGAGAATTGAAAATAGGGTTGAGATGCAAAACGAGTGCAAGGATTGGGAACCTTGTTTTCACCTGTTTTTTTAACCTTGAGGGAAGGGTTTGCAGTACGATAGAGAATGCTGACGGGAGAGAGTTGCTTTCAATGTTGTTTTGAGGTCATTCATTGAATTCATTGTTAATCTTCATTTTGGAAGGAATTGTAATGGTTGGTCTCTCACTAGTGTGTACGTTAATGTTTATTAATAATCAGAATATCTTTCGTACATTTATGAACCGCAGCGCCAGTGTTTGGCATAAAGAAAGTCAAGGTTAATGGAAAAAAATACGGAAAGCTAGACCTACATCATTTTTGCAAGTGTATCAGTCCTGGGGAGCTTTGGGGTTTTTGTTTCTTTGTTTTTTGTTTAATGTGCCATACCTTCAAGCTGTAGTCATTAATAAAGTTAGAACTCAAAAGACTCCCAGGATAATATATTGGCATTGATAGGCCTCTAACAAACATGGGAAAAAGTGGTTTCCATTTGCCCTGCCACAGATACTCTGAAACTAGGGTCCTTGAATTTAGTAGTTATATTGCCAATAGATTTTTCAGAGAAGGAATCTTTACGTAGTTTAGAGAACTAAGTCTATTTCTTTTTGAAGTACTAGGAAAATTTTCTGACTAAAGCTCGCTCACTGGCTTATGAATCTTCTTAAATGAGCAATGAAATGTTTTTTTCCCTGGATATTTCTATTTCCTAGAAAATGAGTTGGCGGGGTGCCTGGGTGGCTGAGTGGGTTAAACCTCTGCTTTTGGCTCAGGTCATGATCTCAGGGTCCTGGGATGGAGCCCCCCATCGCATCCGGCTCTCTGCTCAGCAGGGAGCCTGCTTTCCCCTCTCTCTCTGCCTGCCTCTCTGCCTACTTGTGATAGAAAAAAAAGAAAATGAGTTGGCATTTTATTCTTAATCTGATGTGCATAAGAAAAGTGGAGTGTTTGTTCATCGGTGGTCTTGTGCTAATAATCACAGAGGGGAAATCGTGTGACAAAAATAGCATCTATGGAGAAGATTAAGAAATCTTACAGTAGTCTTACAAAACAATGGGGCTTTTATGTTTATCACCACTGCTTCTGATTTTTACTATAGGAAAAACTTGGTGCAGTGGAAAAAGTACAGTGTTCTCCACATCTTCTAGTAGTCACAGTTAAAATGCTGATTCTCTTTTTCCGCTTGTTCCTTCATCATCCCTCTTACCCGTTAGTTACAATATATTGAAGAATAGGGCTTCCCCAGGAAAAATATAAAGTGGTGTATTTCCTTGGAATCTAAACCAAAACCATTTTTTCTTTCTATAAAATTTGAAAGATGAAGGAATCTGTGGTCTCTGCCCATCTACACTACACATAAGCCCCGAAAGGGCAGTGTGTTTTTGTTCCCTGTATACTCAGCAGTGAATGGACAAGGTACAAGCGCATAAGTGCTTATAAATTGTGGATTCCTTGACTTCTTCCCATTGTATTAAAATATTTATATTTGCCTTTTTGTCTGGGGAGTATGGTTATTTACTTTAGCCAGTATTTGAAGGAATCTGATTTCAAAAAACTTAAAATCCAGTAGGGTTAGCAGGAAGATGAAAAGTATCTTTTAAAGGCCAGATTTTTCTGCCTTAGGGTTGGAGTTAAATGTCCTGAAGAGTTAACTATTTTTCTTATTGGAACTCTTGAAGACGGAATATGATCATGTTGGCTGTAAACAGCCTTCTCTGACCTGGTTTAAAATGACTGTTTTGCTTTAGGCTGTGCTGATCTAGTCAAATCCAGTAGTAGAGGGTCCAGCATGAGTGATAAAGGCAGATAATGCAGGTTTGAATCAGTGTTCACCTGTACAGGCCCAGTGTGCCTTGTAGCATTTATAAACACCTGTTTTGATTACTGTATTTACTTTTAAAATTCCAAACTGAGTTCAGTAAGGCTTCACACTGAACTTGTGGAGATACCATTCCTTTTTTTTTTTTAATGTTACAAAGATACTTTTTTTTTTTTTTTAATTTATTTATTAGAGAGAAAGAGCGTGCGCGAGTGCACATGAGAGGGGAGAAGGTCAGAGGGAGAACCAGACTCCCCATGGAGCTGGGAGGCTGATGGGGGACTTGATCTCCGGACTCTAGGATCATGACCTGAGCCGAAGGCAGTTGCTTAACCAACTGAGCCACCCAGGTGCTCCTGGAGATACCGTTCCTTACCATGAACACACACACACAATGGCGGGGGGGGGAATGCTAATCCTTTTAGCAAGGTCACAGTGATTTTCTATACAAGATGCCTCTGGATTAGGTACCCCAAATATTTTAAGGCCTGAGATTTCATAAGTATTGTATTACCTATGAAATAGATTTTGATTATCATAATTATTTTGGGTCCTCAAGCATAGGGTAGTTGCTAAGAATTTTGACAAAAAAGAAATCTCTTTCAAACCATACTGTTTGTTTTTTTTTTAAGACTTTAATGCCACGAGGTTTTATTATTAATGTTTTTTTATTTTTAAAAATATTTATTAGAGAGTGTATGCATGTGAGAGAGCACAAGTTGGGGTGGGGGCAGAGGGAGAGGGAGAAGTAGACTCCCTGCTGAGCAGACACGAGGCTCCTCCCAAGACCTTGGGATTATGACCTGAGCGGAAGGCAGACACTTAACCAACTGAGCCACCAAGGTGCCCCATCAATGCCCTTTTTATTTTATTTAAGATTTTATTTATTCATTTGATAGAGAGCACAAGGAAGGGGAGTGGAAGCAGGAGAAGCAGACACCCCGCTGAGCAGGAAACCGCCCCCCCCCATGCAGGGTTGATCCCACCTGAACCAAAGGCTGACACTTAACTGATTGAGCCACCCAGGTACCCCTATCAATGCCTTTTTAAAGAAAAATGTATAAAACACATAACAAAACTTACTCATCTTAACCATTTTTAACTGTACAGTTCAGTAGTGTTAAGTATGTTCACATTATTTTAAAACACATCCTAACTCACTTTTGTACACCTGTGTGTACATTAGATTTATGATATCTTTGTAGTATGTGGAGAAGTGGGAATTGTTTCCAGATTGTTAAACTCTAGAAAGTACTTGGACTATCTCAGGAGGCTTAAAATACCAACAGGTTGTCATTCATTCACAAATGTTTCTTGAACACCCCCTTTAGGGGCAGTCGTTCCATGTTCTGGTGTTATGGTGATGTAAAAAATAAGATCTCAGGGGTGCCTGGGTAGCTCAGTAAGTTAAGCCTCTCTGCCTTCGGCTCCGGTCATGATCTCAGGGTTCTGGGATTGAGCCCCACATCGGGCTCTCTGCTCAACAGGGAGCCTGCTTCCCCCCACCCCTGCCTGCCTCTGTGCCTACTTTTGATCTCTCTCTGTCAAATAAATAAAATCTTTAAAAAAAAATAAGATCTCAGTACTCATGAAGCTTACTTTAAGTGGGAGAATTAATGAACACAGTGAATTAGGGACTCCTGGGTGGTTCAGTTAGTTAAGCATCTGACTTTTGATTTTGGCTCAAGTCATCATCTCAGGGTCGTGAGATAGAGCCCTGCTTAGGGCTCCAAGCTCAGCTCAGAATCAGCTTGAGATTCTCTCTTTCCCTCTGCCCCCTACCCCTTCATGTTCACTCTTTTTCTCTCAAATAAAGTCCTTTTTTTTTTTAAGATTTATTTATTTATTTATTTGACAGACAGTAGTAGGCAAGTAGGCAGAGAGAGAGGAGGAAACAGGCTCCTCGCTGAGCAGAGAGCCCGATGCGGGGCTCGATCCCGGGACTCTGGGATCATGACCTGAGCCGAAGGCAGAGGCTTTAACCCACTGAGCCACCCAGGCGCCCCAAATAAAGTCTTTTTTTTAAAAAAATAAAATAAAAGCAGTGATGATTGGGGCGCCTGGGTGACTCAGTGGGTTAAAGCCTCTGCCTTCGGCTCAGGTCATGATCCCAGAGTCCCGGGATCGAGCCCCGCATCGGGCTCTCTGCTCAGCGAGGAGCCTGTTTCCTCCTCTCTCTTTCTGCCTGCCTCTCTGCCTACTTGTGATAAATAAAATCTTTAAAAAAAACAAACAGTGATGAATAACCTAGAGATTATTGGTATTTTTAAAAATCATGTTCCTTTTTTTTAATTTGTCATTTCTTTCAGATAGGGCCCTTATGAAATGAAACAACCAGAGAGTTTGATTAGCTATAGTATTTGTATATTCACATGGGTGTATTTTACATCTTCCACTAAAGGTCGTACTTCATTTGCTGGTCTAAAAACAAAAAAAAACCACTTCATTTATGAGTCCAAATTGGATCACTGTCCCTAGGCCCCAGAAGACTTCAGTGGACTTTATTCTCTGATTGTAGCCAGAGAAGCCTTTTAACAACTACCTTGCCTTATAGTCAAATAAAATAAATAAAATCTTTAAAAGAAAAAAAAGTTTAGGAAGAGGAAGTGCAGGGTACCCTAGGTGCACATTGGTGAGAAGTTCAGAAGAGATTTTCCAAAGGAGGTGACAGTTAAGCAGCTGAATCCCAAGAAGTTAGCCAGGTGAAGGGAGGGAGAAGAGTATTCCAAGTGGAAGGAGCAGCATGTTTGAAATCTTGGAAATGAGGAAGAGAGTGGTGAACTCAAGGAACAGAAAAACTGAAATAAGTTTAGTAGACAGGAACCAAGAGTCTGAAGAGTGGCAAATGGTAAAGTAAATGTTTCATATGATGTTGGCAAGGTGAGCATTGACCAGATCACGTACCTTCTAAAATCTTTGCGCTTTATCATAAAGTGGGGGGGGGGTGTGATACATGATGAAACAGGCATTTTTATTTTTATTTTTTTGAAGATTTTATTTATATGAGAGAGAGAAGGCATGAGCAGCAGATAGGGGCAAAGGGAGAGGGGGAAACAGATTCCCTGCTGAGAAGGAAGCCCAATGCAGGACTCCCATCGCAGGACTTTGGGATCATGACCTGGGCCAAAGGCAGATGCTTAACAGACTGAGCACCCCCAGACTCCTGAAACAGGCATTTTTTTTTTTTTAAAGATTTTATTTATTTTATTTATTTGACAGAGAGATCACAAGTGGAGAGGCAGGCAGAGAGAGAGGAGGAAGCAGGCTCCCTACCAAGCAGAGAGCCCGATGCGGCTCGATCCCAGGACCCCGAGATCATGACCTGAGCCGAAGGCAGAGGCTTAACCCACTGAGCCACACAGGCGCCCCTGAAACAGGCATTTTATTTTATTTTATTTTTTTTTAAAGATTTTATTTATTTATTTGAGAGAGAGCGAGAAAGAGACCATGAGAGGGGAGAGGTCAGAGGGAGAAGCAGACTCCCCGCTGAGCAGGGAGCCCGATGTGGGACTCGATTCTGGGACTCCAGAATCATGACCTGAGCTGAAGGCAGTTGCTTAACCAACTGAGCCACCCAAGTGCCCCTGAAACAGGCATTTTAAAGGATCTTTCTGGTTGTCGTGTAGAGTTGATTAGAAAGGAAACAAGGCTGAGGGTAGGGAGACACATTTGGAAGCTGTTGTAATAATTTAGTTGAGAGATGGTGGTAGCAAAGACTAGGAGACTAGGATAGTGGCTATGAAGGTGGAGAAATGTGGACAAATTAAAGAACTCTCAGGAGAGAGAATTGATAGCACTTGGTGGTTGATTGGGTGGGAGGACTGAGGTACAAGGAAGGGTCAAAGTCAGATGTTGGTACTAATCCTCAAGCTAGAAATCGAAGTGGGCAGAGGGGAAGTGATTAGCAGTTCATTGTTTATTTTTTTATAAAGATATTATTTATTTGACAGAATGTGAGAAAGAGAACGCAAGCAGGGGGAGTTGGAGAGGGAGACACAGGCTTCCCACCGAGCATGGAGCCCAGTGTGGTGCTCTTGACCTGAGCCCAAGGCAGACGCCTAACAACAGAGCCACCAGGCGCCCTTAGCGGTTCATTACTGAGTGTGTTGGATTCAGGTTGCTGTGAGTAGGCTGTCTAAAAAAGAGCAGTCCAGGAGGCAGAGGAAGAAGAGGGTGGTCTGGAAGGAGGACAAGGAAGTCCTGGAAGCAAAGGGAAGAGATTGTTCTTGTTCAAGAAGGGAGGGTTGACCAGCATATCAAGAGATGCTGAAAGATTAAGGCCAAGATTTAAGGTCTAGGAGATTATTGCCATTTTATTCCAGTAATTCCAGTGAAGTGGAGGGGGTAGAAGTCAGATTGAAGTATGGTGAGAGTAGGAGGTAAGAAAGTTGAAAAGTGTGGAGCACCTGGCTGACTCTGTAGAGTGTGCAACTCTTGATCTTGGACTTGTGAGTTTGAGCTCCATGTTGTGTGTAGAGATTACTTAAAAATAAAAACTTAAAAATCTTAAAGTTTAAAAGGTAAATATAGATTGGTTTAATTATAGATGGAGAAGAGGGAAAGAAGATGCGGGCTGAAAGGAGTATGAGGTAAAGGAGGATATATATTCAGTCCTCCCTCCCCCATAGACTCCACATTCCTCGAGAGTAGGATAATGTTCTATGATATTGAATATTGTGTCTGGTCTATTTGCTAGAGCGAATTCGTACTGTAAGATATTATCTTATATATCTCATTTGTCTTTGTACAGAATGCCTGGCACATAACATGCATTCAATAAGCAATTGATTGTTAAATGAATCAGAAAAGATATATGTATTTTTTTGTTAGAAATAAAATAACCTTTCCTTCTTCTAGATTAAGCACATGATGGCTTTTATTGAACAAGAAGCCAATGAGAAAGCAGAGGAAATTGACGCAAAGGTGAGATTCCATTTTCTAGGTTTAGGAAGTTCTCAAAATTTCATAGTGTGGCTTTGCTAAGTGGTAATTAGTAAAATTGCGTAACAACACATAGCATAAGACTGCTAAGAATGTGTCGTGTCTTTAATGTTAAAAATAAATTTTCCTGGGCAACCTTCTTGGGTCACCTCCCTCTTTGGGAACTTTGTACTATCGCTCAATAAACTTAGAAAATAAATGAATTAAATAAATATATAAATTTTCCTTTCTAAACATTCTGATTGCCAATAAGTGTCCTGAAATTTTATGGTAGGGAGTAGAAAGTAATGGATAAATTTTCTCATGGAATGTGGAATCCAGACATTTAGCATCTGTGGCTAATTATCATAGTTGATTAGGGGAGGTTATAGTATTTTTATGTTGTTATTTTTCTTTTTAATTAATTTGTGCTTGTTGCCAAAAAAAAAAAAAAGTTTGGAAGTGTATAAGGTATAAAATGAAAGCCCCTGTCCATTACAAAGGTGATACTTGGTCTGCATTTTGAAATTTTATAAATATTTCCAGTTTACTTTGTTTATACACAGTATATCAAGTTGTTCTTTTCCCTAGGTATAATCATAATGGGCCAGAATATATTGTTTAATGCATTATTTTCATTATCTTTCTTTTTTAACTCAACTTTGTTTCTTTCTCCCTCCTTTCCTTCCTTCCTTCCTTTCTCTCTTTCTTTCTTTCTTTGTTTCTTTCAACATTTCTTTATTTGAGAGAGTGAGAGCAAGTGTGAGCAAGGGGAGAGGCAGTGCTGCGGGGCTCCATCCCAGGGCCCTGAGATCATGACTCAGCTGAATGCGGACTGACTGTGAGCCACCCAGGCGCCCCTTTGTTTTTTTATTTTTATTTTTTTTTAAGATTTCATTTATTTGACAGAGACCGTGAGAGAGGGACCATAAGCAGGGGGAGTGGGAGAGGGAAAGCAGGCCTCCCGCAGATCATGGAACCTGATGTGGGGCTCGATCCGAGGATCCTGGCATCATGACCTGAGCCGAAGGCAGACACTTAATTACTGAGCTACCCAGGTGCTCCTAGGCGCCCCTTTATTATCTTTTTTATTCATTCTACTGTAGTTATATTTGTTATTTATCAGTACAGCCTTAAAATTGTGTGTGTTTGGTACTCTAGGACTAAAATTCTGTGAAATTTTGAACTGTTTAAGTAATTTATCATTTAAGGGGGTGCCTGGCTGGCTCAGTCGGTAAAAGTATGCAACTTTTGTTCTCAGGGTTGGGAGTTTGACCCCCATGTTGGGTGTAGAGATTTCCTCTTTCCCTAACCTCCCTCTCCTTCCTTCCTTTCTTCCTCTCTTTGTTTCAGTAGACAAATACTTTTGTTTTTAAAACAAACTGAAGAACTGTGAAGCTAAATGACTGGCCTGGGATCACACAGCTGGTACTTGCAGAGATCCCTAGCTCAGCACTTCCTAGTTAGGCTGATACCTGAGTTATAATGTTAATGGCATCCAAAAGCCTTTGTAGCTTAAGTGGTTTTTTTGTTTTGTTTTGTTTTGTTTTTTAATAAAAATAAAGGCCATCAGGTGAGAGTATGGAAGCAAGAACTTCATAGTTCCCTCAATGACCTCAGAAGACAAGGAAAAGAGAGAAAAGTCATTTTTAAAAACCTACACTGAGAGGGGCACCTGGGAGGCTGAGTGTCTGCTTTTGGCTCGGGTTGTGGTCTCGGGGTCCTGGAATCGAGCCCCACATCGGCGGGTTCCCTGCTCAGAGGGGAGCCTGCTTCTTCCTCTCCCCCTGCTTGTGTGTGCTCACTCTCTCAAGTGAATAAAATCTTAAAAATATATACGTAAATTAAAAAAAAAAAAAAAACCAAACTTGTGCTGACAAGCCACGGTTGTCTTGAAGATGGTGCCCTGGGAAGCAGGTGGTGCTGCCGGTGCCAAGTGGGACAGAATGAGGTTGGTGTCTCATGAGGTGTGGGAGTAGGGTCCTGTGTCCTGGCAGGTGCTGCAGGAGTGACATTGCTTTCAAGCTCCTCTCTTTGTGCTGCATCCAGAGGAGCCGTCAGGCACATGGTGGTCCCCCAGGAGCAGGTCCCAGGCATTCTGGCAGCTCAGACAGAGGCTGCTGGGGTTGTGGAAATGAGCACAGTCATCAGTACTATCAACATTTGCCCCCAAGAACTCTGAGAGCTCTGGCACGGCATGCCCCCATTCACAGTGCTCCTGAGCTCCAGCATAAAGATTATTTAAAAAGAAAATCCTAAAAAAAAAGTGTCACTTAAGGAAGAAAAGACTATTTTGTCTACCACTACTATATAACAGCTGATAGAGTATTGTTTTGTTTGGTGGTCGTAGGAGCACTTCGGTTTCTTGTATGACCAGATCCCTGTTTCCCTCTGGGGAAAATGTAGAAATTCTATTTCAGTTGATAAATGCATTACTGTTTGAAATATGTTATCTTGGGATACTTGAGTGGCTTAGTCGATTAAGCGTCTGCTTTGGGCTCAGGTCATGATCCTAGCGTCCTGGAATCAAGCCCTGCATCAGGCTCCCTACTCGGGGGAGTCTTCTCCCTCTGTCTGCCACTCCCCCTGCTTGTGCTTTCTCTCATTCTCTCTCACTCTTTCTGGCCACTAAGTAAATTAAAAAAAAAAAAAAAAAAAAAAAAGTCTTATCTAGTGCAACACAATCATCTTTATTATTTTCCATAATAGGTATAGAAAAAGCTGTTAGGCATTTCTTTTCATTTATTTATTTGAGAGATAGAGCACCAAAGGGGGAGATACAGAGGGAGAGGGAGAAGCACACTCCCTGCCAAGCAGAGAGCCCAATGTGGGGCTTGATGCCAGGACCCTAAGATCATGACCTGAGCCAAAGTCAGTCAGATGCTTAACTGACTGAGGCACCCCAGGCATTTCTTTTAGAACGTGAAATCTCGAGTACCAGTGCCAGCCATTAAACATTCAAGTGGACCACTCTAGCTAACTTTCCAAAATCATTTCATACTACTTAAAAACCATATACATCTGATACACTGGTAAGATCACCTTTTTAAAAAAATAACCACTCTTCCAGCAGTAGTCAGCTATCCAGATAGACCATTCCTGTGATGGTGGTACACTGCTGGCAGAGGGCTGTCCTGTTGTCTTCCTCCAGTGGCCTTTGGTCACTCTTCTGGTGGTGCCTGCTGCTGGTGCAAGGCAGAACTGTGCTTCCTTGAGAGTGTGCTGAGTGTTCACTCTGGCTGCTTAGTTCTAGTCTGAGAGCAGATACAGTATGCTTTTCTCTGCGTCTTCTAGTTAAATGGCCTTTTCCTTCTCTTTGAGTATTTCCCTTTAATTCTACAATATTTCACACTTTGCTCTCCTAAGTATATTTGCTATCCTAAGTATATTCTCCCTCCAAAAACTAAGGGCACCTGGTGGCTCAGCTGGCTAAGTGACTGCCTTAGGTTCAGGTCATGATCCTGGAGTTCCGGGATCGAGTCCCACATCAGGCTCCCAGCTCCATGAGTCTGCTTCTCCCTCTGACTTTCTCCCCTCTCATGCTCTCTCTCTCTCTCACTCTCTCCCTCAGATAAATAAATAAAATCTTAAAAAAAAACCAACAAAATTAGTCGTAGGGGTGCCTGGGTGGCTCAGTCGTTAAGTGTCTGCCTTCAGCTCAGGTCATGATCCCAGGGTCCTGGGGTCAAGCCCTGCATCGAGCTCCTTGCTCTGTGGAAAGCCTGCTTCTCCCTCTCCCACTCCCCCTGCTTGTGTTCCCTCTCTGGCTGTCTCTCTCTCTCTGTCAAATAAATAAAATCTTAAAAAAAAACAAAAAACAACAGACTTCGTTGTAAGCTAGTTTGTCTATTAAAATGGTATTTTGTTTAATGTAAACTTCTTTGTAAAGTATATTCTAGGTTGTCAAAGTCTATGTTTAGTATATTTATATTTAATAAGATTTTAATATATTTAATAATAAGAATTTTTCTTACTGAGTGCCCAAAAATGTTGGATGTTTAACCTTCATTTATATTTATATAAAGTAAAAGCCATCCTTACTGAATTCGGCAGAGTATTAAGGATTTTGAACATGGTGACTAGTCAGGGGGCACTTTGGGCTAATACTCTAGGTTTTCTGGCTTTTTCTGTAGCACATTTGGTGCCATCATCGAGAAAACAAGAGTTGCAGAAGATGACTTTTTAACACAGTAACAGCTGGCACCGTGACAGGCATGTTATATGTATGTGCAGGTGGTGTTCAAGGGGTAGTGCAAGGGGCTCTAGCAGGACTAATGCTTACTCACTTCTGCGCCCTGTATAACTGGGAACACATGAAAGGCTCCTTGCTCCAACAGTCACTCTGAAGATTTTGACAACTTATGAATGGAGGACACTTTGGTAGCCATCCAGATCATTTATACATCAGCCTGAGTTATTCTCTCTTCCTACAATTAGTTTGAAAAATTGGAGATTCCAGTTTGCTGTGATAAAGATTCATGGATGGGGGTGCCTGGCTGGCTGGCTCAGTCAGTAGAGCGTGTGACTGTTGATCTCAGGGTCATGAGTTCCTGCCTCATGATGAACATAGAGCTACTTAAAAAAAAGAAAAGATTCATGGATGGTTGACCAGGACTGGCACTCCTGCCAGCTATTGAGTTAAAGCCCAAACCCTCTGGTAGCTGAGTAATGTGGTTCTCCCCTACCCTACCCTCAGAACTTACTCTCAGTATTCAGGTCAGTATTGTTTTCTTACTCTATCACCACATTTGTTTATTTAATGCACTGAAACTGTAATGTTGCTTTGTATTCCCAGTAAAATAGAAAAAAATTAAAAAATTAAAAAAATTAAAGAGTAACTGTTCAATAATTTATACATAAACAACTTACATTTATATAACTTAAATTTTTTTTTTTTTTTTAAAGATTTTATTTATTTATTTGACAGAGAGAGATCACAAGCAGGCAGAGAGGCAGGCAGAGAGAGAGGAGGAAGCAGGCTCCCCGCCGAGCAGAGAGCCCGATGCGGGGCTCGATCCCAGGACCCCGAGATCATGACCTGAGCCGAAGGCAGTGGCTTAACCCACTGAGCCACCCAGGCGCCCCTATAACTTAAATTTTTAAAAGGACTGTTAGATTTATCTTACTTATTTGTCCTATGAGGAAAGAATACTGATTTATTTATATATTTTTAAAGGGAGGTGGGGTGGGAGAGGCAGAAGGAGAGACAGAATCCCAAGCCGACTGTACGCCCAGCCTAGAGCCCAACATGGGACTCAGTCTTACAACCCTGAGATCATGACCTGAACTGAAAGCAAGAGCGAGACACTTAGCCAACCCAGGCACCTGAAGAATACTATTGTAATTCTTTTACTTCATAAGGGTGCACCAAGACTGAGATTACTTGACCATATTTTTTAAGGCAGTAACCCAGATCTTCTAAACTCTAAATTCTGTAGTCAGATGGATTAAATTTAGAATACATAAAGATTTTTTACTTTTTTTTTTTTTTTAAGATTTTATTTATTTATATGACAGACAGAGATCACAAGTAAGCAGAGAGGCAAGCAGAGAGAGAGGGGGAAGCAGGCCTCCCGTCAAGCAGAGAGCCCGATGCAGGGCTCGATCCCAGGACCCTGGGATCATGACCCGAGCTGAAGGCAGAGGCTTTAATCCACTGAGCCACCCAGGTGCCCCGATTTTTTACTTTTTTTTTTTAAGATTTTATTTATTTGACAGAGAGAGACATGGCAAGAGAGGGAACACAAGCAGGGGGAGTGGGAGAGGGGGAAGCAGGCTCCCCACAGAGCAGGGAGCCCCATTGGGATCATAACCTGAGCAGAAGGCAGATGCTTAATGACTGAGCCACTCAGGCATCTCTAGGATTTGTAATGATTTTTTTCACATACAGAATCTTCTATTTGAATATATCCTTTGTAACTCTGTGATTGGGTACTATTAGCTTTTTTATTTTATTTTTTTTTTTAAGTAAGCTCCACACCCAGCTTGGGGCTTAAACTCATGACCCTGAGATTGAGAGTGGTATGCTCTACCAACTAAGCCAGCCAGGCGCCCCTGGGTACTATTATCCTAGGTCATATTTTTGGTTTTCTTGTTCATCATTTATGATGAAAATCACTGGTTACCCCTTTTGAGTAAATTAGAAATTTTGAAGACAAGTCAAATAAGCTTACTATTTTTTTTTTTAAGATTTTATTTATTTATTTCACAGAGAGCGATCACAAGTTAGGCAGAGAGGCAGGCAGAGAGAGAGATAGAGGAGGAAGCAGGTTCTCCGCTGAGCAGAGAGCCCGATGCGGGACTCGATCTCAGGACCCTGAGATCATGACCTGAGCCGAAGGCAGAGGCTTAACCCACTGAGCCACCCAGGTGCCCCAAGCTTACTATTTTTGATATGGAATACAGTGCTGCTGGTTACCAGCTGCTTAAAATAAAACTCAAAAATCTGGTGTAACGAATTAACAGTTGTTTCCTTGATAGGCCGAGGAAGAGTTCAACATTGAGAAAGGTCGTCTTGTGCAAACCCAAAGACTGAAGATTATGGAATACTACGAGAAGAAAGAAAAGCAGATTGAGCAGCAGAAGAAAATGTAAGTAGATCCTTTAAAAAGTCAGTGGGACAAGAGGACAGAGCAGGTGCTTTGGAGTCAGGCAGGTATGGGCTCAAGTGTTAATTGGACCACTTAACATACTTGTATGACCTTGAGCAAGTTGAGTAATTTTTCTTAATTTATGAATATGGAAGCATCGCAGGATTATTGAAAGAAAGTTGCAATAACTGATATGAAAGTGCTTGCCACTTGGTAAGCTCTCAATAAATACTTCGAAAATAAGTTGGTAGAATCCACTACATGTATTTCAGTGGGGTTCTCTAGGGTATATACAAAGGGAAGGATTTGTACATACAAAGGAAGCTGTATATTTCTTTCTCTGCAGTTTTTTTTTTTCTTATGCTCTGCTGATAACTATTTTTCCATACCTTTTGCAGTCAGATGTCTAATTTGATGAATCAAGCAAGGCTCAAAGTCCTCAGAGCAAGAGATGATCTTATTACAGTGAGTAACTTGCCCCTATTATAAGATTATAAAATGTTTATTCACTTACCTATTACAGAGACTTCACTAGTTAGCATGAGCTAATTAAGGAGTTGAATGATTTTTAGAGAGAAAACATTTGGTCGGCAAATCATTATACTAGGTATTGTAATAAATACAAAGTGAAGGGCACCTGGGTGGCTCAGTCATTTGAGCGTCCAACTCTTGATTTTGGCTCAGTCCATGGTTTTCAGGGTCATGAGATTGAGTCCTAAGTTGGGCTCTGCCCTTAGCAAGAAGTCTTGGAATTCTCTGTCTCTCCCTCTGCCCTACCACCATGCACATGTGCACGAGTGCTCTCTTGTTCTCTCTTTCTCTCTAATAAGTAATCTTTTTTAGGAAGGTTAAAAAAAAAAAAAAAAAAGGCTCCTGGGTGCTCAGTCATTAAGCGTCTGCCTTCAGCTCAGGTCCTGATCCCGGGGTCCTGGGATCGAGCCCCACATGGGGCTCCCTGCTTGGCAGGAAGCCTGCTTCTTCCTCTCCCACTCCACTTGCCTATGTTCCCTGCTGTGTCTGCCTCTGTCAGATAAATAAATAAATCTTAAAAAAAAAAAAAAAAAGTGAATAAAATATTGCCATGTCTTCAAGGACCCTTTGATCCAACAGAGCATATAGACTCTTCTAAGTCAAACAGCAAATGGTGGGTGGACAATATAGTATGTGAGGGTTATAGGGACTAATAAAATTAGAAAGGTAGGATGGAATTAAGATAGGGCCATGAGTGCAAGGCTAAAGAGCTTCACCTGTTTTCAGTAAAAAACTATTGAAGTTTTTATTTTATAAGAATTACCATAAATAGGGTTCATGGTATGAGTATGTAGGCTGAATTTAAGAGGGAAGAGGTTAGACACAGAAGAACCATATGGGAAGTGTTGTCTCCTAAGGAAGAAGACAGAAACCTACAGAATCATACCATTTAGTTGAGAAAGTTTAAAGGTATTCACATTAGCCTGGCTGGCTCAGTGGCTAGAACATGCAACTCTTGGTCTCGGGGTTGTGAGCTTGAGCCCCAATTGGGTGTGGAGCTTAGTTAAAAAAACGTTGTGTTCACATGAAGGCATTTGAATTATATTTTAGGAACCAACCAGGATGCCTGCTGTTTTCACTGTTCTTCATTGTTATAGTGGAGGCCCTAGATTCCTTTAAGATGGAGAAATAAGAATTATATACAAATTGTGAAGGAATAAAGAATTATTTTTTGATTTTTTGCAGATACGATTTCCCACACATAAGATACAACATCTGAAAAACAGAACTAGTAATTAGTTCAAAATGGTGACTGGTGGGGCGCTTGCATGGCTCAGTTGGTTAAGCATCTGCCTTTGGCTCAGATCATGATCCCAGGATCCTGGGATTGAGCTCCACATTGGACTCCTTGCTCAGTGGGAAGCCTGCTTCTCCCTTTCCCTCTGCCTGCTGTTCCCCCTGCTTGTGCTCTCTCTCTCTCTCTCTCTCTCTGTCAAATACAAAAAAAAAATTTTTGAAAAAAAAAAAAAAAAAAAAAACCCAAAATGGTGACTGGCAACAAAGAGACTATATAGAAATTAAGTTTTTCTGGATACCAATAATAACCAATTAGCATGTAGAATTAAAAATAGATTCTTTTATGGGGCGCCTGGGTGGCTCAGTGGGTTAAAGCCTCTGCTTTCGGCTCAGGTCGTGATCCTGGGGTCCTGGGATCGAGCCCCGCGTCGGGCTCTCTGCTCAGCAAGGAGCCTGCTTTCCTTCCTCTCTCTCTGCCTGCCTGTGATCTCTGTCAAATAAATTAAAAAAAAAAAAAAAAAGATTCTTTTATAATGGTTACAAAAGTGATTAAATTATTATGAATAAATGTTCATAAATAAGACCTATATGAAAAAGCTATAAAATTAGAAGTATAAAACTCATAAATGGGGGCTCCTGGGTGGCTCAGTGGGTTAAAGCCTCTGCCTTCGGCTCAGGTCATGATCCCAGGGTCCTGGGATCGAGCCCCGCATCGGGCTCTCTGCTTAGCAGGGAGCCTGCTTCCTCCTCTGTCTCTGCCTGCCTCTCTGCCTACTTGTGATCTCTGTCTGTCAAATAAATAAATTTAAAAAAAAAAGTTAAAAAAAACTAATAAATGGGAAGCATACCATTTCCTTAGAAGATTAAAGAAACACTAATATTATAAGCTGTCAATTCTTTTTTTTTTTTAAGATTTTATTTATTTATTTGACAGACAGAGATCACAAGTAGGCAGAGAAGCCGGCAGAGAGAGAGGAGGAAGCAGGCTCCCCACTGAGCAGAGAGCCCGATGCGGGGCTCGATCCCAGGACCCTGGGATCATGACCTGAGCCGAAAGCAGAGGCTTTAACCCATTGAGCCACCCAGGCACCCCATCAATTCTTTTTTTTTTTTTTTAAGATTTTATTTATTTATTTGATAGATCACAAGTAGGCAGAGAAGCAGGCAGAAAGAGAGAGGAGGAAGCAGGCTCCCTGCTGAGCAGTGAGCCCGATGTGGGGCTCGATCCCAGGACCCTGAGATCATGACCTGGGCAGAAGGCAGAGGCTTAACCCACTGAGCCACCCAGGCGCCCCTAAGCTGTCAATTCTTAAGAGATGAATCTGGCGTGGCAGCAGCGAGAATGAACTTGGTGTATCAGTGTTGACACATTTTGCAGGGAGACTTTTCACACATTGACTAATGATTGACTTCTCCTCTTCCAAGTCCAGTGCTAAATATTGAATTTTGGACCTGACTAACTAGGAGAATGGTGGTTCTGTTAATGAAATGGGAAGTTAGGAGGACAGATTCCTAACTTGGACATTCTTTAAGAGGCCGAGAAGCCTCCAGTTGTAAATGTCTGTCAGGATGGAAAGTAAAGGCCTGAAATTCAGGACAACAGAGATCACTTATTATCATAATTTATAATACTTCATATTGGAATGCTTTGATCTCAGGATCCTGGAATCCAGCCCTGTTAGGTTCCTTGCTCAGTGGGGAGTCTGCTTCTCTCTCTACCCCTTCCCCAGTTTATGCATGCAGAGTCTCTCAAATAAAAATCTTTTTTTTTTTTTTTAAAGATATTATTTATTTATTTGTCAGAGAGAGAGAATGCACACAAGCAGGGGGAGCGGCAGGCAGAGGGAGAAGCAGACTCCCTGCTTAACAGGGAGCCCAGTACGGGACTTGATCCCAGGACCCAGAGATCATGATCTGAGCAGAAGGCAGACGCTCAACCAACTGAGCCATCCAGGCGTCCTATAAATAAAAATCTTTAATTAAAAAAAAAAAAAAGTAAAAAATATAAATTCTAGCAATATGGGAAAATAGGCAATCTGTTGCTAAGTTATCTTCCCACATGGGAATGAGTAGTTCATCCTTTATAAAATACAAAAGGAAGACTGGACAGCTTTTTGTGGAAATGTTGACTACAAAATATCTCAGGACCGTTACCTAGGTCTTCCCTAAAATGTTGAGTTTTAGTAATCAGTGGTTGATTTCCTTCCACGGGATTCAGATTTCTTTAGCAACCTGATTGATTGACATAGTTTATAAGTTGCACTTAGAATAATAACCACCTTTCTGGAGAAGAACTTGGGCTTAAGAGTGTTTCAGCTTTGGAGTGCCTGGGTGACTCAGTCAGTTAAGCATCTGATTCTTAATTTCAGGTCAGGTCATGATCTCAGGATCATGAAATCAAGCCCCATGTGGGGCTTTGCACTGGGCATGGAACCTGCTTGGGATTCTCTCTTCCTTTTCCTTTGCCCCTTCCTCCTCCCTCTGGGGGGGGGGGCGGTAATCTTTCAGCTTTGCCATGTTAGTTTGAGTAAATTATTGTTTCTGACCCTCAGTTTCCTCTTTGGTATGTATTAATTATGATACTTGGTTCAGAGGGCTGGGTTTTTGTTTCTTTTTTTTATAGTGTTATAATTATTTAAAAATCAAATTTATTTTTGGGCTCCATGCTGGGCATTGAGCCTACTTAAAAAAAAAAATTATTTTGACACAAGTATTATATGCACAGTTTTAAGAATCAGATCCTTAAAGGTTTATGCCAACAAATGTCAGTTTCTTGGTCTAATTGAAACACAGCTCTTATGAGGATTGAATGTGAGAACGCGTTTAATTCCTCTAGCTTAACACTGTCATATGGTGTTTATTTAAGAAGTGTTACTTCCCTTTCCCCACCTCATCTCCTCCAGGTGGTAACCCTTCTTTTAATAGGTCTTGATAGTTGAAATACTCTCCTGGCCTCTTGGTGCCTTTGCTCAGAAAGTCCCTGGACCATAAGTTGCTACTGCATTTTTGATAAATGCCCAGAGTCAAAAATGACAACTGTGACAACTACTGGGTAGATGTTGTTTGAACAATTCAAGAGTTTAGAGACCTGTAACTTAAACATCTCAGCAGCATTTCTCAGGATAAACCCCACCGGTTATAGTACATAGTGTTTAGTGTTATCATTTGACCAGTTAATAGGTTTTGCATTTGCTCTATCTATTTTTATGCTGCCTTTTTTGAAGATTAGTGATTATTAAAAGTGGAAAAGATCCTGAGAAATGTCATCTCTAATGTACTATAGAAATGCTTTTGATATTATATTCTCTAATGGTATACTTGTCTCAGATGGCAAAAGGTTTTGTTTTTTTTTTAAAGATTTTCTTTATTTGAGAGAGAGAGAAAGAGAGAGCATGAGAGGGGAGAAGGTTAGAGGGAGAAGCAGACTCCCCGTGGAGCTGGGAGGAGGATGTGGGACTTGATCTCGCAACTCTGGGATCATGACCTGAGCTGGAGGCAGTTGCTTAACCAACTGAGCCACCCAGGTGCCTGCAAACAGGTTTTATAACCCAAAGTAAACATCCCAGTGTTTTAGTAGATCTGACTTCACTTCAAATTAAAATCATTATTTTTTCTTGTCCTTACTGTTTGACCTGATTTTTTCTTTTTCTTTTCTTTTTTTTTTTTTTTTTTTTAAGATTTAAAAAATTTTTTTGTCAGAGCACAGGCGGAGGGGAGGGGCACGGGGAGAGGGAGAAGCAGACTCCACACTGAGCAGGGAGACTATCGCAGGGCTCGATCCCAGGACCCCAAGATCATGACCTGAGCCGAAGGCAGGCAGACAACTGACTGAGCCAGCCAGCCAAGCACCCCTGAGTTTTTCTTTTAAAAAAAAATTTTTTAAAGATTTTATTTTTAGGGGCACCTGGGTGGCTCAGTTGCTTAAGCATCTGCCTTTGGCTTAGGTCATGATCCCAGGGTCCTGGATTGGGCTCCTTCCTCAGCAGTGACCCTGCTTCTCCCTCTCCCTCTGCTGCTTCCCCTGCTTGTGCTCTCTTGCTTTCTGTCAAATAAATAAATAAAATCTTCAGAAAATTTTTTTTGCTTTTATTTTTGAATAATATCTATATCCAGTCTGGGTGGGACTCAGACTTACAACCCTGAGATCAAGTTGCATGCTCTACCAGCTGAGCCATTCAGGTGCCCTTGACCTGATTTTTTCACCTACATAGTTATATTTCATTTTATTGTATTTTATTATTATTTTTTAAAGATTTTATTTAAGAAAGCACGCACAAGCAGAGGGGAGGAGCAGAGAGAGACGCAGGCTCCCTGTGGAGCAGAGAGCCCGATGTGGGACTCGATCCCAAGCCCCTGGGATCATGACCTGAGCTGAAGGCAGATGCTTAACCAACTGACCCATCCAGGCGCCCCTATATTTTATTATTTTTCTAACTTTTTTTAAAGTAAGATTTATGTCCAATGTGGGACTTGAACTTTAGACACCAAGATTAAGAGTCGCATATTCTACTGGCTGAGCCAGCCAGGCGCCCTGTTTTTTTTAGCTCTTAAAAAATTTAATTTAGGGGCGCCTGGGTGGCTTAGTGGGTTAAAGCCTCTGCCTTCGGCTCAGGTCATGATCTCGGGGTCCTGGGATCGAGCCCCTCATCGGGCTCTCTGCTCTGCTCAGCGGGGAGCCTGCTTCCTCCTCTCTCTCTGCCTGCCTCTCTGCCTACTTGAAATTTCTCTCTGTCAAATAAATAAATAAAATCTTTTAAAAATTTTTTAATTTAAAATTTTTATTGGGGTGATCTGTGTGGCTAGTCAGTTAAGCATCCGCCTTCAGTTCAGGTCATAATCCCGGGATCTGGGATCTAGCCCTGCATGGGGCTCCCTGCTTAGCAGGGAGTCTGCTTTTCCCTCTCCTTCTGCCCATCTCCCAGCTTGTGCACACCCAGACATGCACTCTCTCTCAAATAAATAAATAAAATCTTTTTTAAAAAACCCAAATTTTTATTAAATATACTCTTGTAAGCTGCTTTATGTCTTTTTTTTTTTTTTTTTTTATTTATTTATTCGACAGAGATCACAAGTAGGCAGAGAGGCAGGCACAGAGAGAGGATGGGAATCGGGCTCCCTGCTGAACAGAGAGCCCGATGCGGGTCTCGATCCCAGGGCCCTGGGATAGAGTCCCACATCAGGCTCCCTGCTTAACAGGGAGCCTGCTTTTCCCTCTGCCTGAAGCTCTCCCTGCTTGTGGGCACGCACACTCTTTCTCTTTCTCTGAAAAATAAATAAAAATCTTTTTAAAATATATAAAAAATAATTTTTTTTATTTTATAAAAATTTTACTTTTTAAAGATTTTATTTATATAATTTTGCAAGGGAGATAGAGGGAGGGAGAAAACACAAGAGCAGGGATGGGGGAGGCAGGCAGAGGGAGAAGCAGACTCCCTACAGACCAGGGAGCCACATAAGGAGCTCGATCCCAGGACTCTGGGATCATGACCTGAGCTGAAGGCAGATGCTTAACTGGCTGAGCCACGCAGGTGCCCTAAATCCTTTTAAATGTAAAGAACTACAAGTTTGGCTTTTAGAAGGAAATGTAAGGTGTCATGAACAGGAAACTTAATATCTAAAATTTAGATCAGTTATTTACTTAATGGCAAGCATGATTCTAATTACTAGAGATATAATAAAATGGAGTCCTTGCCTTTGTGAAACTTAATATCCTAGTAGGCTAAGTATGAGTTCTGGTTAAAAAAAAAACATTTTGGGTGTTTATTTTGTTTTTTTTTTTCTACTTCTCTGTATTTTCCACTCTTCAGTACTAGTGCTTCCTAATTTTTTTCGCCCTCTAGAATATTCACATGATTATTTTATACTGAATAACCTCTTATACACAGTGATTTTCAAATTTTGAGCGAGAGGATATAGAGAGAAAACACAGTTGTATGGAATGAACACATTTTGTAATTGGAAAAGAGCCAACTTCAAATCATTTTTCAAAATATAGTTATAATACCAGGGGGTACCTGGATGGCTCAGTCAGTTAAGTGTCTCACTCTTCATTTCAGCTCAGGTCATGATCTCCAGATTGTGAGGTTGAGCCCCACGTTGGGCTCCCTCTCCTTCTCTCCCTCCCCACCTCTCTCTCTCTCCCTCCCCCTCTCACAAAAAAACCCCAAAACCCAAAACACAGTTATCCACTGTTTTCTTTAAGAGATGGGTTAGGGGAAGAGGTTTACATTTTATAACTTTGAAACATAAAGCAGCAGTTTCAGGTCATATTACACACATCTTCCCCAAATTTTGTAGACCCTTCAGTAGCCAGAGAGTTTGTCTGCTTATTTCTGAAATTGTCACAAAATTCTCTTGCAGTACTAGCATAATCTTTTAGTTTTCACTGTTCTGTTTTCATTTTATAATTTCATAATTTATAATTTTACAATTTTATAATTTAGCTGGGTTGCCTTCATAAGTTTTTGCATTTCAAATACACTTACACTTGGCTTATATCCTGCCGGGCTCCATAGTGGTCTGCGTCTAACTGGATGGAGATAAGAGGGTGTATCTGTGCTATAGCTTCTTGAGCGTGAACCTTAAAAAGAATATGGAACTTACCCTTTGGCCGGCTCTGTAATTTTAATGAGCATAAAAATTACCTGGAAGACCTTGTTAAAATGGGGATTCCCAACCCTATTTTCAGAGAAGTTTATGTTCCAGTCAGGAATCAGCTTATATACGCAGCCCAGAGTAACTTTGATTTGGTGGTCTGAGAGCCACACTAAGAAATACTGCTTTAGGCTTAGATTTGTGTTACAGAAGACGAACTGGTGACATCAGGCTTTTTGCTCAGCAGGGAGCCTGCTTCTCCCTCTACCCACTGTTTCCCTGCTTGTGCTCACTCTCTCTCATACACACACAAATAAATAAAAAATCTTTAAAAAAATTTATATTTAAGTAATCTCTACATCCAGTGTGGCATTCAAATGCATAACCTTGAGATCAGGAGTCACACGCTCCACCGGCTGAGCCAGCCAAGTGCCCCAGAAAGGTTGGAACCTCTCATATGGACAGCACACAGGTCCCAGGTAGAGCTGTGGGTATGGATGAGATCACCAAGGTTGTGGATGTCAGATTACAGGGCCAAGTAAACAAACTGAGAAGACATACATGCTTACATACATACATGTGTGTAAGTGTATACACACATACATAGGTATTTTTTTTAAATTAAGTATGCTGTACCCCCAGCATGGGGCTTGAACTCCCAACCCCACGATCAAGAATTGCATGCTCTACCAGTGGAGCCAGCCAGGTGTCCCAAGAATGCAGTATATTTAATAGACAGGAAATAAGAAATTGCTAAGGAAACATGAGGGAAAAGTAGTCATGTCAGGAGAAGCAGCAGCTAAGGGAACAAGGGAACAGAATACTTGAACAAGGGCGCCTAGGTGGCTCAGTGGGTTGGGCCGCTGCCTTCGGCTCGGGTCATGATCTCAGGGTCCTGGGATCGAGTCCCGCGTCGGGCTCTCTGCTCAGCGGGGAGCTTGCTTCCCTCTCTCTCTCTGCCTGCCTCTCTGCCTACTTGTGATCTCTGTCTGTCAAATGGATGAATAAAATCTTTAAAAAAAAAAAAAAAGAATACTTGAACAAAATGATAATCTATAATGGCATCTAAAGCTTCTAAGAATCAGCGTAGGAAGAGCAAAGAGATTCGGCAATGGGGTGTCATTTCTGACTTTGCCAGAGCGCTTTCATTGGATTAATGAAGGCAGAAACCCAGATTGTAAGGGCCTGAAAGATGAGAAATGTGGTGTGAGGAACTGAAGGCAGGGTGCGTGGCCTCTTAAGCAGTGGAGCCGTTGGCGTTCTGATCTCTTTCTGGAACGCATGTGAGGTCCCAGGTCTTCTGGAGCATGCAGCTTGAGTTCAGCGTACAGCTGAGCTTTTATTTTTTTAATTTATAATGAGAATTGTGTGAAAATAAACATTGTGTGATCTCAGCATCCTAAAGATGCTTATTTCCTTAGGCCTTTGCCAAGTCTAACTCCTCGCCATCAAGTACTTTACAGCGGAGCAGATACAGTAAGAGGTCTGGAGGGGTGAGGAAGCAGACTGATACAGCAGACAGGGTTATGTATACATCAGGGCCACACACATACTTTAAAGGGTTTTGCTATTTTAAAACATTTTATTTCTAGTTTTATCCACAGAGTAGGAAATTATGTTAGGGAAGTTGTCAAGCAGTTGGATAGAAAGGGATATTGACAAATGATAGAAGGAAGGGGAAAAAAGAAAACCAGGGTAAAAATGAAATTGGCAGGCTATTTTACTACCAAATTTAGTTCCTTTTTTCTGCTGTTTATCTTTTTGCCTTGCCTTCCCTGATGTTTTCTAGGTTTAAGAGCACAAGCTTTGGAATCCCTGTGAAATTGAATTTCTGTTTCCTGGTATCAGCTGTTTGGTGGGCAGATTTTTTTTAGCCCCTTCTAATCTTCTGTTTCCTATAAAATGGAAAAAACATAACCCGAAGCTTATACAGAATTAGATAATCTAGGTAAAGTGGCTAGTATAATGCCTAACACAGAACAGATCTTTATTAACACTTCCTTAAACTTCACAACTTATTTAAAAGTTACTAGAAGAAATAATATACTAACATTTAAATTCTGATCCATCAATCCTGAAGTAGAGTTCTGGTGTTGTGGCTAAAGAGAGATGAAATACTTGTCTTCGAGGGAGGCCAGCTGACTCTTCAAATTAGGCAGGACTAGGGAGACAGGACTTTGAGGTTGACATCTTTTTTTTTTTTTAATTTTATGTAATGCATTTCTGTTTGTTTCTTTTATTTATTTATTTATTTATTTGATAGCGACACAGTGAGAGAGGGAACACAAGCAGAGGGAGTGGGAGAGGGACAAAGCAGGTTTCCCATGGAGCAGGGAGTTGATCCCAGTTGATCCCAGGACTCTGGGATCATGACCTGAGCCGAAGGCAGACACTTAACGACTTAGCTGCCCAGGCGCCCGATGTTGACATCTTAATCAGGTTTCGGTTTACTACTTTCCAGGACTAGAATCCTAATATTTTCAGAATCCTTAGAGGCAGTTAGGTTGAAGTGGGCAGATAGGCCCTTCCGAAACCTGATACTGATAGGTGAGCTGACCCGAGAACTGCAGTAAGACCCGCATCTCTCCCTGGGAAAGCGGCGTGGGGAGCTGGATGGTAATCAGAGAGGTCGAACTTAGAATCTAAGATATTAGTGGTTTGTAACATTGTTGATTGTAATTTACCTTTTTTGCCTATGATGACTTACTAAGGGGATGGGAATACTTAAGGGACAGTACAATTTGTATCAGTTTTTAGCCTTCTTAGCTGGAGTTTGGTGTATTTCGACTTCCCTACATCCTTGATTCGAGTTGTAGGTGGTGGTAAAACTCCTCCTTTACCAGTTTCCAGATTTTGACAATGGGTTACTTTTACAGATGGCTAGTAATGCTCTTTACAAGTTGACTTTCTTTAGTTTCATTCTCTTAGAGCAGACCAGCCCCCATAGTCCATTCTTCTTTGCTTAACCATTGTTTGATTAGTCCATTCCCCCATGAAGAGAAAAATGCTGGAGGGATTCCTTGGTGGGGAGGGGCTGAGATTTCTTTCAGCCAAGTGTCTCATGCAGTATATGCTTTAAATCTTTGTCCCCATAAACTTCCCAGATTGTAAGGCCTTAAATGATTTCTTAACCAGGCTGTTAGGATTTAATTAATAACACTTCTAGGGGTTAGGTTGTTCTGATAGACACCTAAAATTAGAGGTTGATTTTTGAGCATCTTTTTTTTTTTTTTTTTTTAAGATTTATTTATTTTTAGAGAGCGAGTGTGTGTATGCAAGTGGGGGGTTGGCAGAGGGCGAGGGAGAGGGAATTTGCAGCAGACTTCCTGTTGAGTGGGGAGCCCAAGGGCTCAATCCCATGACCCTGGGATCTCCACCCCAGCTGAAATCAAGAGTTGGGTGCTGAATCAGCTGAACCACCCATGTAACCCTAACTGGCTTTTAATAGTTCGCTATGTCCATACAGAAATTTTATTTTTTTTATTTTTTATTTTTTTAAAGATGTTTTTTTATTTGAGAGAGAGAGAAAGCATGAGTGAGGAGGGGACAGAGGGAGAAACAGACTCCCCGCTGAGCAGGGAACCAGATTCAGGACTCGATCCCAGGACTCTGGGATCATGACCTGAACTGAAGGCAGACGCTTAACCAGTTGAGCCACCCAGGCGCCCCCATAAATTTTCTCCTTTTCTTCCATTCTTCTCTTCTTCCTCCCTCCCTCCCCCTTTCTCTCCTTTTCTTTTCTTTTTTCTTTTCTTAACCCACTCTTTCTTTCTTTCAGATTTTATTAATTTATTTAACAGAGAGAGATACAGCGAGAGCGGGGTAATGGGAGAGGGAGAAGCAGGCTCCCCACTGAGCAGGGAGCTCCATGCGGGGCTTGATCCCAGGACCTGAACTGAAGGCAGTCACTTAACAACTGAGCCATGCAGGTGCCCCCAGAAATTTTATTTCTAAAAAATGCTCTGTTGGGGCCCCAGTGTGGCTCAGTCTTTTAAGTGTCGGACTCTTGGTTTCAGGTCAGGTCATGATCTCACAGTCCTGAGATCTAGCCCCACCTTGGGCTCCATGCACAGCATGGAGCCTGTTTGAGATTCTCTCTCTCCCCTCTCTCTTCTCTCCCCACCCCCTTGCTCATGTGCGTGTGTCCGCACTCTCTGTCTAAATAAATAAATCTCTCAGGACATCATGTTCTTTTCTTTTTTTTTTTTTTTTAAGACTTTATTTATTTGACAGAGAGATATAACACAAGTAGGCAAAGCAGCAGGCAGAGGGAGAGGCAGAAGCGGGCTCTCAGCTGAGCAGGGAGCCCAACGAGGGGCTCAGTCCCAGGACCCTGGGATCATGACCTGAGCCGAAGGCAGACACTTAACTGACTGAGTCACTCAGGCGCCCCACTCAGGGCACCATGTTCTACCCAGTTTCTTTTTAACACCCTAAAATAAATTTTCCCACTCTCCTCCCCCCCCCTTTTTTTTTTAAGATTTCTTTTTTTATTATTTTTTTATTTTTTTTTTTTAAAGATTTTATTTATTTATTTGACAGAGAGAGATCACAAGTAGACAGAGAGGCAGGCAGAGAGAGAGAGAGAGAGAGAGAGAGAGAAGCAGGCTCCCTGCCGAGCAGAGAGCCCTATGCGGGACTCGATCCCAGGACCCCGAGATCATGACCTGAGCTGAAGGCAGCGGCTTAACCCACTGAGCCACCCAGGCGCCCAAGATTTCTTTTTTAAAGTAATCTCTACACTAAATTTGGGGCTCAAACTCAATTGCAAAATCAAGAGTCCCCTGCTATGCCGATTGAGCCAGCCACATACCTCTCCATTTTTTAAAAATATATACTCTTCCTGGGCTGCCTTGGTGGGCCCACTCAGTTGGGTGCCTGACTCTTGGTTTCGGGCTACGGCCTTTATTGCCAGGGTCTTGAGATTGAGCTCCACGTGGAGCCCCCGAGTTGGGCTCTGCACTCAGCATGGAGTCTGCTTAAGACTGTCTCTGCCTCTGCCGCTCCCCCCTATGCATACTCTCTCCCTCTCTCTCCCTGTGGCTCCTAAATAAACCTTAAAAATATGTGTATGTGTGTGTACACACCTTTATTTTAAAGAATGTTTTTCACATTATTAACATTTCTTTCATTGGGTTAACTCAGAATTATAACCCTGTCTTCAGACTCGGGATCTTTGTGAGGAGATGAATTACTGTTTAAATATTTCTTGCTGTGGAACACCTGGGTGGCTCAGTCAGTTGACTGTCTTCAGGTCAGGTCATGATTCTTGGGTACTGGGATCGAGCCCCGAATTGGGCTCCTTGCTCCTCAGGGAGTCTGCTTCTCCGTCTGCCTGCTACTCCCCCTGCTTGTGCTCTCTCTTTCTGTCTCTGACAAATAAATAGATAAAATCTTTGAAAAAAATATATTTCTTGCTTTGATGCTTTATGCTGCTTTGTGAAGAGTATATTTGAGAATGTCTGTTGCTGTGGGGAGATTTTGAGGCTTCTGCTTTCTCTTGAGCTCTCAGGGACTAGAAATATCTTAAAGCTAATCAAACTCAATTTAGTGGAAACACTAATGGCCCTACAGTTTTTGTTTTGTTTTTTTTTTTAAGATTTTATTTATTTATTTGACAGAGAGCACAAGTAGGCAGAGAGTCAGGCAGAGAGAGAGGAAGGGAAGCAGGCTCCCTGCTGAGCAGAGAGCCCAACGGGGCTCGATCCCAGGACCCTGGGATCATGACCTGAGCCGAAGGCAGAGGCTTTAACCCACTGAGCCACCCAGGCGCCCCACCCTACAGTTTCTTTAGCAGATTCCTTTTTTAGGGGTTATCATAGGAATGCCTCTGTCAGCTAAGGGCTTTAAAGCAGAAACTGACTGAGGATCAGTAAATGGAAATAAAGCCAACCTGAGATGATCCCACAATGGGAAAAATGTTAAAAAAAAAAAAAAAGTGACCATCATCTAATAATTACACATTTAGAAGAATAAAAATTATGTCTTTTTGGACATTTTGTTAACTTTTTTTTTTTTTTAAAGATTTTATTTTTAAGTAATCTCAACACCCAACGTGGGGCTTAACTCACAACCCCAAGATCAAAAGTCCGAAGCTCTACCAACTGAGCCAGCCAGGTGTCTTTGTTGTTAACTTTAAATGTATTTGATTTTCATCAGTAAAACGAAACGGAAACCTGCTGAGTGTGGAGCCTGAGGTGGGGCGGGGCTCGACCTGAGCAGAAACTGAGAGCCCAGCACTGGGTACTTAACCCACTGAGCCACGCAGGCTCCCCGTAAGGATTTTTTTTTGGACAGATGTTGAGTTCAGTGAAGATAATCTTAAGGTATATAACAATACGTGAAGTAGAATATTTTTTAAACCATTTTATTTGCTTTTAAAAAGCATTTTAACTAGTTTCATTACAGTCTCTAATGACATGGATTCTCAGAACACCTTCCTGTAGTTGTTGGGGGTGGTCAGCTACAGATTAGAAATATTCTACAGTCGGGGCACCTGGGTGGCTCAGTGGGTTGAGCCTCTGCCTTCGGCTCAGGTCATGATCTCGGAGTCCTGAGATCGAGCCCCACATCCGGTTCTCTGCTCAGTGGGGAGCCTGCTTCCTCCTCTCTCTCTCTGCTTACTTGTGATCTCTGTCAAATAAATAAATAAAATAAAAATCTTTAAAAAAAGTATTCTACAGTAGAACATGATCATACTATTTAAAATTTTTCTTACCTTATTTATTAGTATGTTAGAAACAGTTTTTGTGTGAAAGTGTGTGTGTGTTTGGACTTTTATTCGTTGTCTAATGTCAGAATTGACAGTCTGTAGGGGTGGAGGGCCAGCATTCTTACATACCTGCTGTTGTAGTCTTGGAATCTATTTCACTTTTTATTAAAAAAAATTTTTTTTTTTCGGGGCACCTGGGTGGCTCAGTGGGTTAAGCCTCTGCCTTCAGCTCAGGTCATGATCTCAGGGTCCTGGGATCGAGCCCCATATCGGGCTCTCTGCTCGGCCTGAAGCCTCCTTTACCACCCCCCCCACCCTCCGCTTGCCTCTAGGTCTACTTGTGATTTCTCTTTCTCTCTTAAATTAAAAAAAAAAAAAAAAATATATATATATATATATATATATATACATATATATATATATATATTTTTTTTTTTTTTTAATTGGCCCTAAAGTGAGTAATTCTGATTTTTTAAAAAAAATCTTGGTCTAGGGCGCCTGGGTGGGTCAGTGGGTTAAAGCCTCTGCCTTCGGTTCAGGTCATGATTCCGGAGTCCTGGGATCGAGCCCCGAATCAGGCTCTCTGGTCGGCAGGGAGCCTGCTTCCCTTCCTCTCTGCCTGCCTCTCTGCCTGCTTGTGATCTCTGTCTGTCAGATAAGTAAAATCTTAAAAAAAAAAAAAAAAAAATCTTGGTCTAATTGCACTTAGTAGACATCAAATGAAATAAATGTTTGCTTGACATTAGATGCATGAGTGAGAGTCCGGGTGCCTCACCTCTGCACAAATTGTGAAGTGAGAGCTCACTTCAGGTGTCTTGCAGGGTAGTGGGTTTCAGAGGGGCTGGCGATCAAGGGTAATTCTCAGAACCAAATAAAGGGCTTTTCAGCATAGAAGGCTACTTATTCCTCTGCACCTTCTCTCCCCAAATTCTGACTGACCTCTAGGTGAGCATGTGTCTCTCCTTCCTCGTTAAAGTATCAAGAAACAGCTTTCAGAGATCATAATAAGTAGAATAGACCATGTAGAACAAATAGTCGCCTTTTTAAAGACTTGACTTCTCTTTCCACCGGTAAGCCAATAAATGCTTATTACTTAATGAGTAATTTCCACTGTGTTCTCTCAACCATAAGTGATTTGTTTCCTGGTAATCCCTTTAAATTTTTATTTTAGTTTTTTTTTTCTTTTAAAGATTTTATTTATTTGACAGAGGTCACAAGTAGGCAAAGAGGCAGGCAGAAAGAGAGAGGGAAACAGGCTCCTGCTGAGCAGAGAGCCCGATGTGGGGCTCGATCCGAGGACAGTGGGATCATGACCTGAGCCAAAGGCAGAGGCTTTAACCCACTGAGCCACCCAAACACCCCTAGTTATTTTTATTATAGAAGGTCAATGTTTATTATAGACAAATTGGAAACTGCAAACTAGCATAAAGAAAATTGAAATCAGGGGCACCTGGGTGGCTCAGTCAGTTAAGCATCTGCCTTCCTCTCTCTCTGCCTGTATCTCTGCCTACTTGTGATCTCTGTCTGTCAAATAGGTTATGGGGATTAAGAAGTGCGCTTGTGATGAGCACTGGCTGATGTATGGAAGCGTTGAATCACCACATTGTGTGCCCAAAACTAATATATGTTAACTAACTGGAATTTAAATAAAAATTTTAGGGGTACTTGGGTAGCTCAGTCAGTTAAGCATCTGATTCTTGTTTTCAGCTCAGGTCATGACTCAGGGATGTGGGCTTGAACCCCATGTCAAGTTCTACACTCAGCAAGGAGGCTGCCGATCTGTCTCCCTCTTCTACTTCCCCTGCTCTTTCTCTCTCGAATAGTAAATAAATAAAATCTTTTAAAAAAACTTAAAAGGAAAATTGAAATCATTGATAATCTAGCCTTGTATCTAGAACATACAACCAGGTACCAAGTGCTCCTGGATTTTTTACATACTTTGCTCTCTATCCAGATATTGTTTTTTTCCTAATAAAAAAATGGAATCAACTTGCACAAGTCTTTGTTTTTAAATATTTATTTGAGAGAGAAATGATGAGTGAGGGGAGGGGCAGAGGGAGAAGCAGACTCTCCACTGAGCATGGAGCTAGACGTGGGGCTTGATCCCAGGACACTGAGATCATGACGTGAGCTAAGGCAGATGCTTAACCAGCTGAGCCATCCAGGTGTCTCTGCACAACAGTCTTAATAGCTTGCTTTTTAAATCTGTATCTTGTAGCTTTTTCCATGTTAGTTTTGTAGTTTTCTGAACTGATTGATAATCTGGGCTACTCTGCTTGAGCATGAACTTCCTGGGAGCTGTGATGTTGCTTCCTTGTATGAGGGTATAGTGATTAACACAGCATCTGGTTTATCATTTATCTTGGAATGTGTGTTGAATGAAAACAGTAATATAATGTGAAGCAAATGGGCATGGGCCAGGACCATCCTCATGGTGAGTTCTGAGCTGACAGCCCTGACTACCTGTGGATAACTTTTTTCTTTTCTACTCTTCGTAGGACCTACTAAATGAAGCAAAACAGAGACTCAGCAAAGTGGTAAAAGATACAACCAGGTACCAAGTATTGCTGGATGGACTGGTCCTCCAGGTAATTTATAGGTTCGACCTACCACTAGTAGCCAGAGTTCTTACAAAATTGACAAGATGTATTAGAGACCAGCTCTGGTTTTTTGTTGTTATTGTTTGTTTGTTTTGTTTTGTTTTCCTATTTTGTCATCTTAGCTTTCTTCCTTGCTCTCTTCCTTCTCATGCATGAGGGGACAGTAATACTGGTTGGATCAGACTTTTCCTACCCTTTTATATAGTCTTATAAGTCCTTTAGAACTCAGTGGTCAAATTTGCTTGCAACCTCTAGCTTTAAACTTCACTAATTTGGGGTACCTAGGCGGTTAGTCATTAAGCATCTGCCTTCAGCTCGGGTCATGATCCCAGGATCCTGGGATCAAGCCGTGCATCGGGCTCCCTGCTCAGAGGGAGGCCTGATTCTCCCTCTCCTACTCTGCCTGCTTGTATTCCCTCTCTCACTGTATCTCTCTCTATCAAATAAATAAATAAAATCTTTAAAAAAAAATAAAAAAAAAAACTTCCCTAATTTGAGGGGTGCCTGGGTGGCTCAGTTGGTTGAGTGTCCAACTTTTGATTTTTGGCTCAGGTCATGATCTCAGGGTAGTGAGATCAAGCCTCACATCAGTTTCTGCATGGGCATGGAACCTACTTAAGATTCTCTCTCTCGGGGCGCCTGGGTGGCTCAGTGGATTAAAGCCTCTGCCTTCGACTCGGGTCATGATCTCAGAGTCCTGGGATCGAGCCCCACATCGGGCTCTCTGCTCAGCAGGGAGCTTGCTTCCCCCTCTCTCTCTGCCTGCCTCTCTGCCTACTTGTGATCTCTCTCTCTCTCTCTCTCTGTCAAATAAATAAAATCTTTAAACAAAAAAAAAACCAAAAAAGATTCTCTCTCTCTCCCTCCCTTCTCTGTCTCACTGTGTCCCTCTTGAAGAACAAAACTTCCCTAATTTGATTTCACCTTTAAAATACTTGCTTTAGATTTTGGGTTCAGACCAAACACAATATACATTTTAAATGTTGGCAGCTTGCTTGTGAATTCTTATTTTACTTAGGTTAATTACAATAACATTTGGCTTCCACTTAGTTGATGTGAGAGAAGATTCCCGTATCAATTTTGTTTCTACCACTGGAGCCTTAGGTGTATTTATCTGGTTTGTGATATTGAAAGCTTCTTTCCATGTTCTCATAGTGTGTATTCTGTCTATTTACAAACTACATGAAAGAATTCTAAAAATATTTTATTTTGCTTCGGATTTTATAAATTGCATTTCTTGACAATTGCATCTGATTGTCTTACAGGGTTTGTACCAGTTGTTGGAGCCCCGAATGATTGTTCGTTGCAGGAAGCAGGATTTCCCTCTGGTAAAGGTAAAGAGCTTAAAGAAGAAACCCATTTTTTTAAAAAATCAAAATGTTAGGGATGAAATGCATGCTTTAATAGAGGATAGCTCAGCCATAGAAATTAGAGGTATCTTAACACATTATAGATAGTAACTTAAGTGTACCTAAGCCTCTAATTTCTTTTCGTAAAGAAGATCAAGTTGCCCCTTCTGAGTTAGTACCTTCCTGCCTTTCTGGGAGCTCTGTAACACCATAATCTTCTGAAGATTCAGCAATAAAAGCAGCACACAGTATTGGAGCAAAGTTAGGCCATGCCATTTGAAAGTGACAGACTACTCCCAGATTATGTATTCCTATAGTTGGGAGAAGAGTAGGGGTACAAGACAAAAGGGTTGCAGCAGTGAAAACATAGCTGCAGTTCCAGAGGCAAATGCCGAGGTGTTCCTTCATGTCCTGGCTGAGGGAGAAGCTGCCCCCCTTCTGGGGGATGGCCATTGGCTCCCTGGAGAGTCCAGACAGGCTGTAGAATTAGACGGGTCCTGTAGAATGAAGGACCCAGGAATCTGAATGAACTCCCCAGCTCTGATTCTGTGTCATCCAGTCGCTCTTCAGGTTAAAATTCTTCCTTGCAGGGCACCTGGCTGGCTCAGTCAGGAGAGCATGTGACTCTTGATTGTGGGGTTGTGAGTTTGAGCTCCATGTTGGCTGTAGAGAGTACTTAAATAAAAAACTTAAAAAAAAAAATATGGGGCACCTGGGTGGCTCAGTGGGTTAAGCCTCTTCCTTCGGCTCAGGTCATGATCTCAGGGTCCTGGGATCGAGCCCCGCATCGGGCTCTCTGCTCAGCGGGGAGCCTGCTTCCCCCTCTCTCTCTGCCTGCCTCTCTGCCTACTTGTGATCTCTCTCTCTCTGTAAAACAAACAAACAAAAAATAACTTTAAAAAAATAATAATGAAATAAAATTCTTCCATGCAGCTTGCTTTTGGAGAAGGATTGGGTGCTTAGTCCCTTAGCAATTACATTTCTTACTGTAAATTAATATACTTAGAATACATAATGTATTCGTACTCTTACTGTAATTTTTCTCCAAAGTAACTTGTCATCTAGGAAAGAAAACATGCCAGCTGGGAAATACAAATGCTCATTCCCTTCACCTTGCACTGGAAATTAATAAATTGTTATACTCGTTTATGAACCATTTCAGTAACCTGGATCCATGTCTGTGTTGACAGCCTCATTTATGAACCTATGAAACAGAGAGCTAGACATACTGGAAAGCTCCCCAAGGTGATGAGCATTCTATGGAGGCGGGTCTGAGTTGCCAACTAAAGTTCCTTCAAGAAAATGTTATTTACATGTGTACTCATGCATAGTATTATTTAGATAGGACTTTCCACTAATTATATTTTATCACTCTGATTATAGTATAGCCTTTTTTTTTTCTAGTGTGCTCATTTGTTTTTAAAATTGTAAACTGTATATAGTACAGAGTACAAACTTGACCATTTTAGGTGTAGAGTGGCCTTAAGTAAATGCACATTGTGCAGTCGTGACCCCATCCCTCTCCAAAACATGTTCACTTTCCTGGACTGAAATTCTGTCCCCATTAAATACTAACTCCCCATTCCCTCGATCCCTGACAGCCACCACCCTACTTCCTCTCCCTCTGAATTTGCCTGCACTGGGTACCTCGTACTGCTGGAATCCTACAACATCTGTCCTTCTGTGACGGGCTTATTTCACCTCGCTTAATGTCTTCAAGGTTCCTCATGTGGTAGCAGTGGTCCGAATTTCCTCCTTTTTAAGGCTGAATTGTATGCATATGAATTGTGTGCATATTTTTGCTTATCTGTTAGACACTTGGGTGGTTTCTACTGGCTTTTTGGCTGTTGTGAATGATGCTGCTATGAACATGGTTGTCCTGTTAGCCATTCAAGTCTCTGGTTTCACTTTTGGGCATATACCCAGAGGTAGAATTCTACCTGGATTGCTGGATCATATAGTAATTCAGTGTTTAATTTTTTTTGAGGAACTGCCATACCACTTCCACAATAGCTGCACCATTTTACATTTCCATCAACAATGCATCTATTCTTTTACTTGATAGATAGATAGGAATATGCCTTGCTTGTATAGTTGGCCGATTTTTTTGTATACTTGCTCCATAGTTTTCTGCTAAAACCTTGCACCGTTTTCTGTTTTTTTTTCCAGGCTGCAGTGCAGAAAGCGATTCCAATGTATAAAATTGCCACCAAAAAAGATGTTGATGTCCAAATTGATCAGGAGGCCTACCTGCCTGAGGAAATGTAAGGAGTGTTCCTGCCCTTAACGTCTAAGCTGCTTTCACTGTGAAAATGGCCTTTGTGCTGGGTCTTGTTCAAAGTGTTCTCTGAGGCACCCTTTACCACAAGAGTAAAGGTGTGGCCGTGTGCCACTTGTGAGTCTTGCTGTTTTTTCTTTCAGTACTTTGTTCTCTCTTATTAACCAACTAGACTTGCTCTAAAAGTCTAAAAGGAGCTAACTTCCTGTGGTCACTTAGTTTATTCTGCAGAGAGGAAGCACTAATTCTCTGCCCAGGACTCAAAGCTGAGTCCAGATCTCCATGTTAGATGCTGAGGATGATAATTGCTACCTCTAAATTTCTAAGAAATAAGACAGGTGGTCATGTAGGATAGTGACTGCTATATAGACAGATAGAACCCAATAGTTAGGTTCCTCAGGTACAGAATTGCAAATACCAGTGGTACTTGTGCTTAGTGGAAATGACAGGACATTTCTTCAGCATCCCTGATAAGCTTGGTGCGGCTGGGCCAGGCAGTAGGAGCTCCTGATAGGTCAGAGCCAATGTCCTTTCCTCGATTGTGCTTGTGGGTCTAATGCCACATAGGCACAAATTGACTAACATTGCAGAAAGTCCTTGGGATCTGCAAACCTAGTTGAAAAAGCACCAGACCTAGGTTTGAGACCCGAGTTGGCCTTCTGTGAGCTATGGGATCTGGAGACTGAATTCCATCATTTGTTAAATGGAAATGGTACTTTTTTGTTTCATGAAGTGAGGAAAAGAGAGGAGACTGTACATGTTAAAATGTTTTATAGGGGGTCGGGGTGGATCAGTCTTAAACAGCTGCCTTCGGCTCAGGTCATGGTCCCAGGGTCCTGGGATTAAGCCAGGCATCTTGCTCCCTGCTCAGCGGGAAGCCTGCTACTCTCTCTCCCACTCCCCTTGCTTGTGTTCCCTCTCTTTCTGCGTCTCTCTGTCAAATAAATAAAATCTTAAAAAAAAAAAAGCTTTATAAACTGAGAAGTTAGATAAGTTAGTGTAGAAAGCTTCAATATTAAATCTCACAGAACCTTGATTTCCGGGCCTCTAAATTGGGAGAATAGCACCTGCCTCACAGAATTCTTGGAAGCTTAAATGAGGTCCTGTCTATACAGCATTTAACACGGTGCCTGGTACCCGCAGTATACATCTTTATTGAGCTGTCAGATAATCATTGTTGTGATGATCAGGCAGATGGGACAGAAAGCACTTAGTTCAGGGTCTGTCTGGTAACTAATGCATTTCAGTCCTGAAATCTTTGGGGCCAGATGTTTTGAATCCCAGTGTTTAGAAAAGCAATAAAGAACATACACCACATGTGCCATCATATCCCCAGCAAGGTCTGAGGCGTCATCCCCCACACACCCTGTGATCAAATATGCTAATATTTCTAAATGGGAACACTCACACTGCAAGGGATAAGTACCTAAAGATTTGCTAGTCATTTGCTGCCGGATGACTAGAGGTCATCTAGCTTTTGGAGAAACACAAATTAGACTTCAGTTCTGCTAGCTTATTGAATTTCAGAATTGTAGAGAAGGAATGGTGAGCTGATTCCAGTGTTCATTTAAAGTAGAATTTTAAATATTGTTGTTTTATTCAATCAACTCGTTTTATTCAGTCTATTTATTTTTTTTTCTTTTTCTTTTTTTTTTTAAAGATTTTATTTATTTATTTGGCAGACAGAGATCACAAGTAGGCAGAGAGGCAGGCAGAGAGAGAGAGGAAGGGAAGCAGGCTCCCTGCCGAGCAGAGGGCCCGATGCGGGGCTCGATCCCAGGACCCTGGGATCATGACCTGAGCTGAAGGCAGAGGCTTTAACCCACTGAGCCACCCAGGCGCCCTTATTCAGTCTATTTAAACGTGTTTTCTTGTTTGTCAAATAGCAAGGATACCGACCAAGACTCGTAGGGTTACTGGGAAGATAGAAGTCATGGGCAGCCCTGGGCTTTACACTCAGTGAGTGCCTGGCCCTCAGGTGACATTCTCCCACAGTGGTGGTCTTTTCTGCCCTCGCTCCCTCCATGAGAAAAAAGAATTGTGGCACGAACAGTGGGGTCAGGATTTCAGCAGAGCCAACAACATCCTTATGAAGGATATAGTCTGTTTAGAGAAATGGAAGACAGATGAAACAAAGAAATGCCAGGGGGAGGGAGTAGAGAGTAAGAAGATAGTATTAACTTCATTGTCCATTAAAGTTTTCCGAAGACAATTTGCCAAACCTTTTCCCAGTCTTTGTCACATAACCTTATTTCAAGAAATATCTGGGGACACCTGGGTGGCACAGTCATTTGAACATCTGCCTTCTGCTCAGGAAGGAACCTGCTTCTCCCTCTCCCCTGCTTGTGCTCTGTCAAATAAACAAAATCTTAAAAAAAAAGAAAAGAAAAGAAAAAGATTTTATTTACTTAGTTGCTAGAGAGAGAGTACAAACAGGGGGAGCTGCAGGCAGAGGGAGAAGGAGACTCCCTGCTGAGCAGGGAGCCTGATGTGGGGCTCGATCCCAGGACTCTGGGATCATGACCTGAGCCAAAGGCAGCGGGTTAACTGATTGAGCCACCCAGGCACCCTAAATAAAATCTTTATTAAAAAAACAACGCCAAAGACAAAAAACAAAACAAAACAAAACAAAACCCATGTCTTTAAAAAAAAAAAAAAAGGAAGAAAAATATTTGACAAAATTCTAATGTACGAAAGAATTTCATTCCCCGGGGACTCCTTGTAATAGAATTTGACTTATCTGCCTTAAGCCTCTAAGTGCTAGAAACTTTGGAGAAAGGAACAACAGAAGTGAGGTGTGGCTAGAGGCAGGACTCCCTAAGGGCCAGTTTGGCGCAAGATTACAGTGGTCCCTTTCATCTGATACACAGTACAGTAAGAGTATGGCCTTATCAGGACCCCTGGTAATTAGCAGGATTGGGTCTTAGGAAATATTCAGATGAGGATGCGATTGATTTGCAAGCTGAGACAAAATCCTTCCCCATTTCATTTTGTTGGGGAGGGCTGTTAGAATTAACTTAGGTGGCTAGAACATAGAATCAGATTGGTACATAGCAGTCACTTGGTAAATGACCGTTATTATCAACCTCCATACCTTAAATCCTCAGAAGCTTTCTGAATTAATTTTAAGCTCTTTGCATGTGTCTTTTGGTCCCTTACAGTATTTAGACACACTCCATGCAACAAAACACCTTTCTTCTCAGGAAAGAAAGTAAATGTACCATGTGTCTGTTTTCCTCAAATCTATAAAAATTGTTACTTCCTGTGTTCTTTGTAGAGCTGGTGGAGTTGAGATCTATAATGGGGATCGTAAAATAAAAGTTTCCAATACTCTAGAAAGCCGGCTGGATCTTATAGCCCAGCAGGTGAGTGTGGGAATACATCTTATTACTTGGTCTGTTGTTACTTTGAAGTGATGCAGAGAACATATGTGCATTTGGGGTTTGTCATTCTTTCTACACTTTGTGGCATTTTCTTGAATGGGCAGTAGGCAGGTGACATTTACTGAGGTGACACCATTTACATGAGAGTGGATTTGGGGTTGAATGAGGGTTTTGTTTATTTAGGATTCTGATGTACACATTTTACTGCTGCCCGGGTCCTTTCTCCAGTAAAAATGGCAGGAACTAAAGTAAATGTTGTTTAAAGGACTTGCCAGAGGGCTGCTGGCTCTTCAGGTGTTTCCAGGTTGGTACAGATAATCTCTAGGGAGTAAGAATTCAGGTGCCTCAGAATGCTGGGCCTCTTTTCAGCAGCGGTAGTCTGCTGCTGTGACTGCTAGCTCGTCTTAGAGGAGAGCACTTTGACCTTGAGTATCATCTTCTGATAACTTAAACCCTAAAGCTGTATTCACCATTAGAGTAGCCGCTATCCACACATAATGAAGTAAAATTAAGTAAAATTAAAAACTGAGTCCCATGGTTGCACTAGGCACAATTCAGATGCACAGTAACCACACGTGGCTAGTGGTCTCTATTTGGACAGCACAGCCTGTGAAGTTTGAGATTAAATCCTCTAAGGATTTTTCAGTTGCTGTAATGAATGAGTGCCTCAGCACAAACTTGCATTATGTGTTTTCTGCCTGGCACATACTAGGCACTCAGTGACTGTTTGCTGAAAGAAAGTAGATGATCCAGAATATTATGAGGTAATACTGTTAAGGGATCATCTCTTCCCCCTGCAGCACAGCTAACAGAAGCCTTAAACAATAATGCCTTTAGTTTTTTTTCTTTGCCCCCTTTAAGCAGTCAGTCAGTCATAATCACAAATTTGTGACCGGGGTAAGTTTCCCACCAAGGGTTCTGAAGAAAGGTACAGACTTGCTGCTTAGCTTTGTGGTCTCCTTCCCAGCCATGTAGGGGTCGCTGACCCTGCCACTTGCAGTTACGATGTGCCTCTTTGGGGCACCTGGGTGGCTCAGTGGGTTAAGTGTCTGACTCGTGACTTCGGCTCAGGTCATGATCTCAGGGTGGTGCGATTCAGCTGTTCAGTGGGGAGTTTGCTTGAGATTCTCTCTCTCTCCTCTCTCTGCCCCTCCCCCCACCCACATACACACACTCTCTCTAAACTAAATAAGTAAAATCTTAAAAAAAAAAAAAAAAAAAAAAAGTGCCGTGCTTTCCAAATTTTCCAGTTGACAGCGTTTACTTACTAAAGATCTTCTTTCTTCACAGATGATGCCAGAAGTACGGGGCGCCTTATTTGGTGCAAATGCCAACAGGAAGTTTTTGGACTAAACCTTTTGTCAAGGTGGAGTTCATCCACTGCTTTCCTGTCATGTGGAAGTTTCTGATATTTGAAGAAACAAGATATCTGTGTGGCTTCCTCTTCGCTCTTCTAATATTCTGTATTTATCAGTGGATCCTCTCTGTAGCTAATGCCCTTGGCCTAATTGTTAACATGAGAGAAAGTTTCACTTACTATGATCAGGAAACCTCCTTAGCTTATCTAAGAGCATGACTTTCATTTGCTTTTGTAGCATGAAGGTGAGGGTATCAGATGGTGGTCACTGGAGCTTCACCGAGTCTCTGCTCTTCTCTCATCTTCTGCTGTCAGTTCTCGAGCCTAGAGGGTGAGGTGTGTGGTGTTTTCTGACATTCGGTCTCTGCTCTTTAGGCTGCAGATGCGTGGGGAGCATGCATTCCTGCCCGCAATAGTAGCTTCACTGTTAACCTGTTTGGGCCTAGAAGTGCTCCTTATCTGTAAATGTGATTTAAAATCTAAGCCATGAGTAGGTCTTATTTATTAAAACAAAATGTTTACATGGATTTCATTGTGACTCATTATGCAAGGTGCTACAAGTTTTATGATTTGCGAGGGAAAAGTTCTTCCCAGAGTATCTGGAAAGGAAGCGTTCTAATCCATAAAGTTGCTGGTTGACAGCTGTCACTACTTGAAACCGTTAACTCTCTCTGTCCTCTGGCACTTCCTGCTCATTTTTACCAGACTCTTATCCAGAAGCGTTCCTTCCAGCCATTTAAAATCTTTCAGACGTACCACACACACAGGTGTTCACTATTACCTGTCCTCTGGAGGGTTTGACAGCTTTATTGAGGAAATCGTTTTATTAGCTTTGGCAGAGTCGGAAAAGCATCTGTGGGCTTACTGGGGGAGAAGGGTTACTGTGTGTCAGTCCTAAACTCTTTCACAAAGGTCCTTTTCTTTCTCTCCTCCTCCGGTTTCCCCCCATGACCACTAAGAACTGCCCGGGGCCTTGCAATGGGGTAGAGGTGGGGGTCTAACGGGTCTGTCTTTGCAGTCCGCACTCGTGCATGGTCCTCCCAGTAGAGAACTCGGCTACTGAGCCTGATCGTTTTTCATTAATGTCAGTGATTTTTGAGACGAGGTGGGGACTAACATAAGTGCCAACTCCTGGCACAGGCATTGTTTACTGAGGACCTGAAGCCCCCGTGTTGCCGGCATCTCTCCGCAGCAGCCCTCTGGGGAAAGAATTAAGGCACATGGGGACTGTCACAGTGAACCCGTTCCGCAAGGCGATGCAGTTATGCAGTGATGGAATCAAGACTGAAAACTCAGTGTGACCCAGCTGCTCTCCCCCAGCCTCCGAAGCAGTCATCTGAAGAGCCCGTGGAGGGACTGCTGTAGTACTCATTGGGATGTAGCCCGCTTCTGAAATGGACAGGGACAATAGAGGGCAAGCCATTCACTGCAGCCCGTCTGCTTCTCCCACTATTGACAAGTTGAGATCTGAATCCATTTTATTTAAAACCATGTTCCATGGACAGCGTGGGAGAGCTGTGCCCTGGAGGGAGGACCTGACAGGGTGGGGGTGAGGGTGGGGCAGCTGCCCTGCCTTGGCCCCTGTGGCTTGGTTAGTCGGCCTAATCCTGCAGCCATCACGATTTGAAAAGATCTGCTTGGTTTCCAACTCTGTGCTGACTTTGAGGGCTTTCATGGTCCCCTTGAACTTCTGATCCTCCCCTTTCCCAAAATCAGTGCTAGAACTAACCATAAGTTATTTAATTCAGAATTAACACTAAATCCTCAAACTGACTCAAGTGTATGGAGTTTGAGTGTGAAGTAGAAAAGGAAAATGTAGAAAGGACCCTCCTATCTTTATTATGTGTTAAGGGTCTGCAGTTAATCCAACCCACACAAGTCCTGTTTCTCTTGTTGAAAAGTAGGTGGTTAGGGGCTGCTGGAGCTTGCTGGTAGTTGTAGCCCCAAAGAAAAGAAGGCAGATGTGAAGGGAGAAAGGGACCATACCCAGCTTGCTTATTAGAGTAAGAGTGTTTCTTCGGAGATTGAGGTAGCACTACAAGTTAGAGGACAAAATACAACCTGGATGGGCCATCTTGCTCGTCCCCATCTAGCTGAAGTTGAATGGGCTAGAGAGATGGCAGGGGACTTGGGCTTCAGCTATCTCTACTCGAAACACTTTAAGATCCGCTCCCCAATACCAATGAAGTAGACCCCTTGGGCAATCCCAAAGAGAGGGGCTATGACAAGGGCCCGGCAGCCTGCTCCCTTCATGAGGGCAGATGGTCCCTCCTGAATCCAGAGTTTCCTGCAGAGAGAGAAGAGCCCCATGAGCTGATTGGCAGGTGTGCACTGTGAATGGCCCCCCTCTGATGTTTGTACATCTTCCCCTGGAGAGTAGGTGACATTTTCCACAGCGGGCTCCCCTGGGTGTAGCAGCCTGGTCCCAGCCACCATGTGAGCACAGTTGGGTTACTGAGAAGCTGGGTCCGGGCCATGGGAAATCGGCTCAGTCTGACTAGACTCTGGGAGAAATGTTGTAGTGCGAAGGAGGAGAATGCTCCCAGTACGTTCTATTTTGTTGAGAGGTGAAGGGAAGGAACACGTATCAAAGAAAGCCAGAGCTCAGCCTAGGACAGTGATGAAATTGCCCTCTAGGTGGGGTGTAGGTAGACCGCAAGGCAGGGGGACCATCCCAGCCCCAGCCTTTGCAGGGCTGCAGCCTTCTCACCTGGCACAGTCAGTGATCCCGCTGTAGCTGTCCTCGCCTAGGCCTTTTTTGAGGGTTTGGATTCGCGTTTTCAAAACTAAAAGTGAAAATAAGTAGTGAACGTTTGGCTTTTGGCCCCCTCCTGCCAACATAAAGCGGTTTCCCATTGAGAGCCAGCATACACAATACTGAATCCTAAGGCCAATGCTGCCATTGTGTGATCTGTAGTAGAAGATCCTCCGCTCTTTGGGCCTCATTTATGAAATAAAATAATTAGAATGACAAGATCCTTCAGGTTACTCATACTATAGAAAGGTCCACCTGTGTGTGAGAGCAGCCGGGAGTAGCCCTGAAGATAGGAGAAGCGTGGTCTGACACTGTTAAACTCCTGTCTTTCGCCTCCGCTTTGAAAACTCGACTGGGGGATGAAAAGCTGATGAAATCAGCACCTAGAAGGTGAGTGCGTTTGTCAGGGATAAGAAGGGAGTGAAGGTCTCCTTGGCTCCACTTTATCTGGGGAGACCCTTGCTGAGTTTCTGCCGGTGGCCATAGGTTGTGATCCAAGAGTTCTCAGGTTGGAGCTGTTTATATACGAAAAGTAGCTGACTGCTTATCCTCTAGACGAATGTGCGGCTGTCTGACTTGTAAAGTGGGGCAGCCCCTGAAGACCCCCATCTCCAACACACTTACCGTCCAGAGGTGTTACTGTGACGGCGGCTACAGAACCTGCAACACAGCCTGACATGAAGGAATGCGCGAAGGAAGCCTTCCCCGTGCTCTCGTTGAACCCGAGGTTGTTAAGGTTGGCGAACAGTGGAAAGTAGATGATGGAGAAGGGGATGTCTCTGCCAGAGAGCAAGAGCAGTGAGCTGCCTGCTGCTCAGGCAGGAAGCCTTTGCCTAAGCCCAGGGCCCGGCTGACGGTCAGAGACAAGCCCGCAGTTACCTCTTCCTTCCCTGGCCCCTGTGATAATGTGGAGCGATAGAGGGTGGAAGGGGAACCATGGGTCAGCCTGCCTGCCCCATCCTCCCAGCACATCACTCTGCCCTCCCAGCACCTGCAGGGCTCCGCGAGGACGGGGCCGCAGATACAGGGACCGGGAGCACGCTCTGGGAGAATGCATGGACAGGCTGAGGTAAGCGTGAGCTGAGAGAGTGGTTGGTGAGGAGCTCTGTAAGCTACGTGTTAAGGGGGTGGGGTGGGCAGGAAGGTGAAGTTCATTTATCTGTTGCCCAGTGGTAGGAGAAAACTAGCCCTTTTCCTGGCACACTTCTGATCAACTCTAAGGATTTTGGTCAACTAGCAAGGTAAAATGAGGGGTCTCTGCCCATTTACTTAATAACGATCCGAAGTCCTTTGTCCATAGGACATTTCTTAGGTGCTTGTGGGCCACAGAACATCTCATACTCGTGCGGTCTGGTTACTGGAGAAGGGCCTCAAACTAGTCTTCCAGGTGCCCATCCTGTGCAATTATGCTCAGTTCTCAGCAAACTACCTCCAGGCTTCCAAATAGGAAGCCTGGAGGTAGCTTGCTCTCTGGGCATTGAATTTCCAGGAAGAATGCAGCAACAGATTGGGGCTGAGGTCCCGCTGGCCTTCCGTGCCCTCTCCCTCCTCCCCGGGTCCCCTCTGGGTCCCAAGTTCAGGAAGAAAGCCTCACCTGAGGAGAGTGGCACCCAGACCCTTGTAGAGACCAGCCAGGCCCTGGGTGCGGAGTAGCTCCCAGGCGATAAGGGTGGCAGATGGGCGCTTGTGGGTGGAAGCCGAACCCGTACTATAGGACCTGGAGGAGGAAGGGGCTGAGGCCGAGCCCTGACGATGAGCTGCTGAAAGGGAGAGGACAGACCCCATCACAAGCCAGGCCCCAGCAGGGAGTGTACCTCCTGCCTCCTCACCCTGGGACAGCTCAGAGGTGAGGCTCACAACCCTACTGGAGTTCTGAGGATAGTCCGATTTTATTTTAAGATTTTATTTTTAATGAAAATATCTACATCTAACGTGAGGCTCGAGCTCATGACCCTGAGGTCGAGAGTCGCACACTCCACCACCAAGACGGGTGCCCTGGATTACCTTCATTTTAGAACATTCATTTTTTGGCTCCAAGGAAATCTTTCTAAGATTGGTGTCATCTCCTGCGCCGTCCCCGCTGCACGGGGCACTTCCCAAGAGCCACGGCCCGCCCAGCCTCCTCCGTAGGGAGTTAGAGCAGCACCTGTTCCAGCCCCAATTCCTTATCCTCCTGCCAAAGCTGTGCTTAAGATCTGGCTTCCGTTTCTAAACCATCTCTGAGCCTATTTATATAGTATCATCCTGCTGGCGCTTTGGGACCTCAGAGTCCCACTTCCTTCTGCCTCATGTGTAAAGCAGCAAATTCTTTTTGTCCAAAATCTATCTCCCTCAGGCCTCCAGAGGTGCCTCCCCCCTCGAGTAGTCCAAGATCAGGTGAACACGGCCTTTACACCCTTCGCCATTTTATAGAATTTGATTCTTCGTTTTAGTTGAATAATTCAGAGCCCATAACTGGATGAGTTCAACATCTAAGAAATAGAAGGGAAATGGTTTTCTCCTGAGCATTGCAAGTACAGCATTTCAACCGTGGGTGAGTCCCACCCGTGACCACAGGATTCAATGCGCTGAAATTGTGCGACTGTTCGTTTTCTTAATTCTCCCGTTGGAGCAGCTTTGTCTAGCCTCTGCACCTGTGCTCCAAGGAAGCGGTTTCTGGCCCCAGTTTCGTCTGACAGCCAGCAGGTGACACCTCACACTGAGGCACCACTGACTGCACATCTGCTCCTGGGGCAGCGAGCTGGGCGCAGTCTCAGACAAGGAGCATGAAGGAGGAGGTTCATCGGTGAGCCCGATATTCCCTGTTGTCCATTCACTCCTAGCCTGTCCTTCTCTTGAAGTGGTTTGGAAAACTGACACTCTCATCCAAGTTGAAAACTGAGAGTTTCAGAGCTTTTACTCTTTGTAGATCAAAACACGGGCTTTCCAGTGCCCAAACTTTATTCTTGCTGCAGTTTCATGAGCTTTAGGCTAGTCTGCTCCAACCTAGAAAGCTGGTTGGATCCAGCACAGCATGTGTGCACAGTGGGTTTGAGGAGGGGAAGAGCACCCACATTTATTGAGGGCCTTACCAGGTGCTAGGCTGGGCAGCTCACGTGCCCCCTTCTTTAATGCAGGCACGGCGGTTCACCCAGAGGAGAAGCCCTCCATTCCGCCTCACTGTGCATGGCCTTTCCTCCGCTGGACAGCGAACCCTGGTTTTTAATCTATGCTTTGGTACTTACTTACGCCACTTGGTATTTTTGAGAGGACCAGGATCTTGGAAAGGGACAAAATTCACTTCCAAGAAAACAAAAGAATAGGAATGGTTCTCTTATTCCTTATGATGCCTTCCCACCAAAGACCAGCTTCTATAGCATAATATAATAGAGCAGAACATGAGGTCTACTGACTGAAGTGTTTGTGATCAGGCTGTTGATCCTTCTTAAAATCTTTAGGAAGTCAAGCCTAAAGGTCATGGTGATCTGATAAGAGGTATTAGGTTACCTTCTGAACCAAGTTTCTCAGTTCTATTGTTTGTTTTAGAATTAGAAGTGTTGAGGGGCGCCTGGGTGGCTCAGTGTGTTAAGCCTCTGCCTTCGGCTCAGGTCATGATCTCAGGGTCCTGGGATCGAGTCCCGCATCGGGCTCTTTGCTCAGCGGGGAGCCTGCTTCCCCCTCTCTCTTTGCCTCTCTGCCTACTTGTGGTCTCTGTCAGATAAATAAATAAAATCTTCAGAATTAGAAGTGTTGAAATCTTGAATGGTAGCCATTAGCTAAAGACATCTAGGGGCACCTGGGCAGGTCAGTCAGTAGAGCACGCGACTCTCGATGATCTCAGTGTTATGAGTTTGAGCCCCACGTTACTTAAAAAAGTTTTAAAATCTTAAAAAAAAAAAAAAAAAAAGACTTCTACTGACCTGGAAAGCTGATTGAATCACACAGTCTAGCCAATGAGTGCAGACTGTGGGGAAATCTATTCTGATCACAGCCCTTTGCTAATCCCACGTGGAATCAGGATAGGCCTCACCCAAGCGTCCAGCATCCTGCAGCTGAATCTTGAGCATTTCCATGGGACAGGTAACCACCACCTGGCATATTCCAGCTCCGCATCCAGCTAGCATCTCCATCTTCAGATTCCGCTGCATCCTGTGGGACCGTGAGTCGGGCTCCTTCAGTGACGGGCCAGCCCGGCCACCCATCCTGGCCCATCTGCCCAAGACCCTTTGTAGATGAGACTTTCTGTGCGTGGTACTCAGCCTTGTTCTGATCAGCTGCCACTCACCCAGCTGGGTAAATCATCACCTGGCCCTCGAACACAGTCTCCTTAAAACATGAAACTAAATTTAAAATGGGCTGCCAGGGAGGTAGCACCTGCACAGAGGTTGAAATGAGTGCACTGAAACTACCCATTGCATGGATGTGATTGTCCCCAGTCCCTGAAGCAATGTCATCAGGGTAGTGGGAGATACAGATAGTACTAGAAAGTGTTTGGGGGTTCATTTTTAAAGATTAAAAAAAAATTTTTTTTTTTTAATTTATTCATTTGACAGACAGAGATCACAAGCAGGCTGAGAAGCAGGCAGAGAGAGAGGGGGAAGCAGGCTCCCAGCAGAGCAGAGAGCCTGACGCAGGGCTCGATCCCAGGACCTTAGGACCATGACCTGAGCTGAGGGCAGAGGCTTTAACCCACTGAGCCACCCAGGCCCCGGGGGTTCATTTTTAAAAATTTATCAGCATAGGGGCACCTGGGTGGCTCAGTGGGTTAAAGCCTCTGCCTTCGGCTCGGGTCGTGATCCCAGGGTCCTGGGATCGAGCCCCGCATCGGGCTCTCTGCTCAGCGGGGAGCCTGCTTCCTTGTCTCTCTCTCTGCCTGCCTCTCTGCCTACTTGTGATCTCTGTCTGTCAAATAAATAAATAAACTCTTAAAAAAAATTCATCAGCATAATAACAGACACATAGATCAATGGAACAGAACTGAAAACCCAGGGGTGCCTGGGTGGCTCAGTGTGTTAAAGCCTCTGCCTTCGGCTCAGGTCATGAACCCAGGGTTGTGGGATTGAGTCCTGCATCGGGCTCTGTGCTTGGCAGGGAGCCTGCTTCCTCCTCTCTCTCTGCCTGCTTCTCTGACTACTTGTGATCTCCGTCTGTCAAATGAATAAATAAAATAATATAAAGAACTGAAAACCCAGAAATACAGTCTTTGCATATCCAGTGGCCAAGGGAGCTGAGAGTACTCTGTGGAGAAATCACATTCTCAATAGATTGTGTTGACAAAAATCAGATATTCTCACGTAAAAGAATAAAACTGGACCTCTCTCTTACACCACTCACCAAAATTAACTCAAAATGAATTAAAGACTTATGTAAGACCTGAAATGATAAAACTCCTAGAAGAAAACACAGGGGAAAGCTCATTAATGTGGGTGACCTAAAGCACAAGAACACGAACAAAAACAGACAAGCGCAGCCACTTCAACCCTTGAAAGCTCATGCAGAGTGAAGGAAACCATCAACAAAATGAAAAGACAGCCTATGGAATGGGAAAAAAATACTTGTACATCACATATCCGACAGGGGGATAATATCCAAATATATAAAGAACTCATGCAACTCGATAATAAAAAAATAATAATAAATAATTCAGTTAAAAAATAGAAAAATATTCAAATATCCAACAGGTATATAAAAAGATGCTCAGCATCACCAATCGTTAGGGAAATGCACATCAAAACCACAATGAGGTATCACCTCACACCTGTTAGAATAGCTAATATCAAAAAGACATGATAAGGGGCACCTGGGTGGCGCAGTAGGTGAAGTGCCTGATTCTTGATTTCGGATCAGGTCATGATCTCAAGGTCACTTGGGAGTCTGCTGAAGAGTATCTCTCCCCAACCCACTGAGCCACCCAGGTGCCTCAATAAATAACATCTTTAAAAAAATAAATGTCGTAGAATTCCCCTGGGAAGCCATCTGGCCCAGGATTTTTTTTTTTTTTAAGGTTTTTATTTATTCATTTGAGAGAGAGAGAGCACAAGCCAGGGGAAAGGGCAGAGGGAGAAGCAGATTCCCTGCCCAGCAGAAAGCTTGACTTGGGACTCAATCCCAGAACCTGGGAATCATGACCTGAGCTGGAGGCAGACACTTAGCTGAACCACCCAGGTACCCTGGGAGGGCCAGGACTGACTGACTGACTGACTGACTTAATTAATTAATTAATTTTAAGATTTTATTTATTCATTTGAGAGAGAGACAGAGACAGAGACAGAACGCACAAGCAGTGGAAGAGGCAGAGGGAGAAGCAGACTCTCTGCCGAGCGGGGAGGGAGCCCAATGTGGGGCTCGATCCCAGGATCTGGAGATCATGACCCGAGCCAAAGGCAGGCGCTTAACCATCTGAGCCACCCAGATGCCCCGCTGCCTTTTTTTAAAATACCGGACCAGGGCTTAAAAAAAAAAAAAAAGATGATAACTGCTGGCAAGGATATAGCATAGGGGGAAGCCTGTGGACTGTCAGTGGGAATGCAAGCTGGTAGAGCCACTATGGGAAACAGTATGGTGGTTCCTCAAAAAATTACAAACAGAATCGCTCAGTGATTCCATTTCTGGGTATACATCCGGCAGGTAGATGCATCACTATGAGTCACTGCATTGGCGAGCTAGCTGCACTCCCATGTCCGCTGCACTACCATTCACAACAGCCAAGATTTGAAAAAAACCTGTGTGTTTGTAGACAGATGGATACAGAAAATGCAGTGTATATACAATACAGTATTATTCGGCCATAAAAAAGAAGGCAAAGCTGCCATTTGAGACATGGATGGACTTCAAGGGCATTATGCTAAATGAAATAAGTCAAACTCAGAAAAAGAGATCCAATTTGTGGCTATCAGAGGACAGGAAGGTGAAGGCGCTCCATAGGCACAAACTTGCAGTTAAGAGCTAAGAAGTACAGGGATGACGCAGCAAGACAACTATGGTTAACCCTCCCTACAGTGTGCTTGACAGCGGCTAAGGGACAGATCCTAAAAGTTCTCATCTTAAGGGAAAAAAACAACTTTTTTGGGTAACTATAGGAAGTAATGGATGTTAACCAAACTTACTGTAGTCAACATTTCACAGTATATGTCTATCAAATCATTATACAGTGTATTTAATGTATTATACAGTGTATTTAATGTATTATAATGTAGTGTATGATTATACAGTGTACGGGGTGCAAACTTACAGAGTTGTACTGCAGTTATAGCTCAATAAAAATGGAAAAAATGTTCATCAACTAGCTGATGAATATATGTATAGTCTATAATGGTCTGTCTATTGTCTAGAACTTTCGAATTACACCAGCTCATTTTCTCCTTTCACTTTCCTTTTTTTTTTTTTAAGATTTTATTTATTTACTTGACAGAGAGAGAGAGAGAGAGAGAGAGAACGAGAACGCACACAGGGGAACAGCAGGCAGAAGCAGAGGAATTATGGAGCAGGGAGTCCAATGTGGGGCTTGATCCCAGGACCTTGGGATCATGACCTGAGCTGAAGGCAGACGCTTCAGCTAACTGAACTGACTGAACCATCCAGGCAAGCCCTCCTTTAATTTTCCCACTTGCCAAAACATACACTAAATTTCCGCCATTTGTGTGCACGTACTCTCATCATGCAGACAGATAACCGATACGTTCCTTTCCGTTACCGTCCCCCCAAACTATAAACATTCAGTGAAGGATTTCCACCCCACAGCCCCCCACCCGGCCATACCCATCCTCCATTAGCAGCTGCCGGAAGAAGTCATTGGCAGCCAGCTTGATGGCCTTCTCTGGAGTGACCAAGGTTAAGTTCACTGCAGCTCCTGGAAGTAAAAATGAGGACAAGCTAAGGCCATCTCCAAGGGAAGACTTCTTGGGGCTCCTGGCTGGTGCAGTCAGTGGAGCATGCAATGCTTGATCTCAGGGTTGTGAGTTCAAGACCCATGTTGGGTGTAGAGATTACTTAAAAATAAATTACTTAGGGGCACCTGGGTGGCTCAGTGGGTTAAGCCTCTGCCTTCAGCTTGGGTCATGATCTCAGGGTCCTGGGATCGAGTCCCACATTGGGCTCTCTGCTCTGTGGGGAGCCTGCTTCCTCCTCTCTCTCTGCCTGCCTCTCTGCCCATTTGTGATCTCTCTCTGTCAAATAAATAAAATCTTTAAAAATAATAATAATAAATTACTTAAAAAAAAAAAGTCACAATCCTCTGAGTCTGTCACTCATATAGACAACCTACTATCACACCTAGCCAGGCAGGTTTCTGGGAACAATTGGGGTTTTGTTGGGGAGGATGTTGAAGAGGGTTCCTCTGTCTATTTTATAGAAACATGGAAGTTTTTTTCATCTCCTGACTTTGACCCTCTTCCCTCCACATTTCCCTTTTGGATACATGTGTTTCCTTTATGGGCTCATTGGTGCAGTTATTAGGAAGTCGTTTTCATCCTTGAGAGTGCTGCGCATCTCGATGATAAATGAACAGCTCCCCAAATCAAGCCCCAGTAATAAGGTTCTAGGGGACAGGGGTCACTTTCCATAAAGTGTGCTTTACTAGCCCAGTCCCACTGGCAGTTTTGTTGAGTCACATCAGTTTTTATTTTATTTCTCAGGGGTACTACAATATCAACTCCTTCTTAACTCCAAATTTGTATCCATTTTCCAAGCCCTAATCATGGTGATGCAGCCCTGGGTAGGGTCACTACAGCGGACAGGGACAGCAAGAGCTTGTATCAGGGAAAAGGTACCCAGTAACACCCTATCAGGAACTTAAAATCCTTTCCATCTCTTCCCCATCAGCCTTTTCCCCTTCTGCTTTCAGTAGCTGATGCCCTGACAGCTCTGAACGGGGGCAGAGGGGTCGGGGAGACCACTTGCTTCCAGCATCACACAGTGAGACAGCAGTGGTGCCTGGATGGAAACAGGGGCTCCTAGGCTCCTCAGTGTGCTCACTGGTACCCCCCCACCCCTGCCCCAAACCTTACCATAACTGCCTTTGTCTCCACCAAGGAACATGTGTGAAAAGCAAATGTGGCTTAGGATCACCTGGCAGCCCAGGCCACCCCTACCCCCACCCCGCAACCCTCCGGAGCTCGCTGGGCAGAAATGTTCTCTAAAGCCACAGGGTCTGGTGCCCTGGGCTGCGCACTCTGTTCTCATTTGGGCCAGGCCAGGCCTCCCCCAGGGGTGCATTGTAAGCCCACCTCGGTACATCCCCAAGAAGCCGTCTGCCCTGGCAGTTTTCATCAGGCAGTCTATCCTAGAAGCAGAAGCCAGAAAAGGAAGTCAGCGGGGAGCTTGACGCTGCTCCATCAGCCCCCCTTCGCCTAATAAGGTGCCCTAATCCTGCTGGGCACACCCCCCACCCCACTCCACTCCACCCCACAATGCACACAACTCCCTAAATAAAGAGACTGGAAGGAATGAGTCCCCATATCCCTCCCCAGGAGTCCCACTCTCCCTACTCACTCCATTCCCCTCACCAATACCTACATTCCTTTGTAGATGTCTTTTCCATGCTGGTTCTGCAGCCTAGTCTTGGCCAAGTCGATGGGGAACACACAGGTGACCCCAACAAGCCCTGCCACACCTCCATTGATGAGTTTTGCTGTGACACTAGGCCGTGAGGAGGAGGGAGGCACGGAGCTACTGAAGGAGGCAGAGAGACACAGGAGCTCAGAGGGAGGCACACAACCAGGACAGGTGGGGGTGGGGGTGGGGGACAGGAAGGGGAGGACGGGAGAGCAGGAACAGAAGGAAGAAAGGGTAGAACAGCAGCTCCTCTGGGAGCCTCAGCTCCATACCCTTCTCCTCAGCCTCCCACCCAACAGCAGCACCTCTCATAGCCAACCTGGGGCTTCCTCCCCCAGGTCCAGTTACAGAGACAGGTGAGGGCCCAGGGGCCAGGAGTGTCTGGCCGCCCCCTCCAGGGGCACTCACCAGGGCTGAGGCATCTTGTCCTAACTCCACCCAGGGAAGTGCTCCTCAAGCTAGGATGCTGCAAAGGCTTTTGGGAAGGAGGCCCAGAGTGCCAACTCTGCCCCCTAGGGCCCCACCAGGGTGCAGGAAGTCCTCAGCTCCTCTCAGAGCCAGCTCTCAGAGCTTTCACCAAGAGCCTGTTCTCCGGCTGGTCCCCACCTTTAGAGCCACATGTGGAGAAGTTTTCCAACAGACTGCAATTTTATTTCAGGCTTAATGTCAGTCAGGACAGCATTTGAATCCCCGCTATGCTGTTTACTTAAACAAGTTACCTTGCTTCTCTGATCCTTTGTTTTTCCCTCTGTAAAACTGGCCTCAAGGGATTTTGTGAGGATTAAGTAAGTTAATGCACCTAGTAAATGACAGCTATTATTTATAATAAGAGAAAACACGTTTTTGACAATGAGGGCTTCTAGTCAGCACAAGATCACCAGGGCTGAAGTATTGAGACTATCTGATTCCAGCCAAAAGTCAAGTCACACTTTACATAATGTGAGCCCCTCATCCTGGAATTTTGGAAGACTGAAGATAGAAAATAAAGCTTCCTCAGTCTCCTTGAAACCTAGTAATATTTTCTTATCTTTCAGGCCAGGGGTGGACTGTGAGCAAAATATTTGCAGGTAGATTATCTGGAAGCAGTAAGAAAAGATAATAGATTCTCTCACACCTGAACCCTGATAAGCAAACAACTTTGTGAAAACAAATAGAATTGTGACTGAAATTTTACAATCTGAGAAGATGCAATTCAAACAATTACAAATTTTACATACATATTTTGTATACTGTGGGAAAATGAGTCTCACTTGCTCCTCCCCTGGACTCAGGCATCGGGAAGAGAAGCTGAATGATGTGTTGTTACCACAGAAACCCAGCCCAGAGAGTCGGCTGGCTTGTCCAGTTTACCTCAAATCCTTTGTGGACATTCTGCTGGGGGCCAAGGACTGCTGGTGGGTCCCGGGACACAGGCAGTCGGCTCCTCACGGGAGATGGCTGGCTGAAGCAGATGTGGGGTCTGTACCCTTGACTCTGGCCCACCGCAGCAGAATGGATAGAACACGGGTGTCAGTGGAGACCGGCCTGCGCCACCTTCCTGGCAAGCCTCGGTGGGCTGGCTTCCTCCTCTACAAGGTGGTCAGAACAACATTCGCCTCACGAATATATGTCCCACATAAGTGCTGGGACAGAACATTATTGATATACTGATGTTGCCAACTTGCTCTGTTCCTTTTCCTTCCCAGACCTTTTGGACTTTGGGGATCGAGATCAGAAGAAAGGTGATGAGAGAGAAGGGCAGCCAGCCCAAACTAAGGCTCAGGGAGAGGAGTTCTGGGGCATCCAAAAGAAGTCTGTGGGAGTGGTGGTGAGGGAAGCTGATGGGTACCAAAGAGGATTTTTAAAAAATTTTATTATTTTTTTTTAGATTTTATTTATTTATTTGACAGACAGAGATCACAAGTAAGCAGAGGCAGGCGGGGGTGGGGGGGGAGGGGAAGCAGGCTCCCCGATGAGCAGAGAGCCTGATTCGGGGCTGGATCCCAGGACCCTGAGATCATCAACCTGAGCCGAAGGCAGAGGCTTTAACCCACTGAGCCACCCAGGCACCACCACCCAAAGAGGATTTTAAGAAGAGTTGCTGTGGACTAGGAATCTCTCTCATGGTGTCCACGAACTATAATAAAACACTTGAAATGTTCTGAAGTTACATTTGGCTCTTAAAATGTGTTTTCTAAACTTAATATGATCCTGTTGAAAGACTAAGTAAGCTGCTTTAAGTCTCTGGACTTATTTGTAATTGATACACATGGAAAGCACCAGGGAAGATGTCATAAAGTCGAAGCTATAATCATAATAATAATGACAGCTTCTTGGGAGGGGTCCTGCTTGACCCCAAGGGGACAGGGTCAGGAAGAGTACTCCTGAGGCTCCAATGGAGCCAGGCTTGAGCTCTGAGATGCTTCTTACTTCCAGGCTCCCTTCAAACTGCTGTAGGGTTCCCTTCCTCTTCCAGGCTCCTCACAAATCCCTGAGGCTGCCAACAATTTTCTGTTGTCTCCAAGTATTTTGTTTTAAGGAAGAAAAGAGAGAGATCATTCTTTCTCTTGGTGTATATTGATCCAATCAGAAAAAAATTATTGAGTGCCAGGCACTGACTGTTCTAGGTCTGAGGATGTAGTAGTGAACTAAAGGTCACAATCCTAGTTCTCAGGGGTTCTCTCTCTCTCTCTCTTTTTTTTTTTTTTTTAAGATTTTTTATTTATTCATTTGAGAGAGAAAGAGAGAGATTGAGAGTGCACAAGCAGAGGGGAGGGTCAGAGGGAGAGGGAGGAGCAGATTCCCCATTGAGCAAGGGGGGAGCAGAACTTGATCCCAGGACTCTGAGATCATGACCAGAGTTGAAGGCAGATGCTTAACTGACTGAGCCACCCAGGTGTCCCTCAGGGGCTTAAATTCTAAAGGAGGAAAGAGACAATAAATGAAATAAGAATAAGTAAATCCTAAGAAAACCAGATGGTTTTTTTTCTGGAGGAAAAAAAATTTAGAAGGGAAGGAAGATAGGAACTGTTAGTGGGGTGGGAGTTTGATGGCTTGATCAAAAAAGTATTCAGTGACTTGAAGATTCAAAGGAGGTGAGAGAGTGAGCCATGCAGGTATCTGGGAAAGAACACTCAGGGCAGAGCAAGTTCAAAGGCCCTGAAATCCAGAGGGAGGCTGGTGACTGGGAAGGAACAGCAGGATGGCCAGTGAAGTGTGAATAAGGGCGAGGGTAATGAAGACAAAGTCGTAGAGATAACGGGTGGGAGCATGACCCTGGAAGGCCTCAGAAGGTCTTTGGCTTTATTCTGAATGAAAAGAGAAACAACTGGAGAGTTGTTTTTTTTTTTTTTTTTTTTTTTAAGATTTTATTTATTTATTTGACAGACAGAGATCACAAGTAGGCAGAGAGGCAGGCAGAGAGAGGGCGGGGAGGGGGAAGCAGGTTCCCTGCCCGATGCTGGCTGCGGGGCTCGATCCCAGGACTCTGGGATCATGACCCGGGCCGAAGGCAGAGGCTTAACCCACATAGCCACCCGGGCGCCCGCAACTGGGGAGTTTTGAGCAGAGAAATTACATGCTCTTGACAGGACCATTTGGCGGGTGTGTTCAGAATAGAGAGCAGAGGGTCCAAGATAAAAGCGGAAAGACTAATTAAATTACTGCAGGAATCTAGGCAAGAGGTCACAGCTGCTGGTCGGGGGTGGGGTGGGTGGGAGAGTGGTTTAATTATCGTTGTATATTGGGGCACCTGGGTGGCTCAGTTGGTTAAGTGGCTGCCTTAGGCTTAGGTCATGTCCCGGGGTCCTGGGATCGAGTGCTGCTTTGGGTTCCCTGCTTGGCAGGAGGTGGGAGTTGTGGGGGCCTTCTTCTCCCTCTCCCTCTGGCCCTGCTCATTCTCGCTATCTTTCCCAAACAAATAATGGATGTGTGCTGAGGGCCAGGCCCCCAGGATTGCCTGATGAGCCAGTTGTGAGACACAAAAGTAGTTAAGTTGTTGGTCTGAGAAACTGGAAGAATGGTTTTATAACAGAGTGTATGGACCTAGAATAGATAAAACTTGGATCTGTTTGAGAAATAGGAAGCTGATCTGCAGAGAAAGAAACAGAAAAGTGAAGCAAGCACATCTGGAAGAGAAAGAGAAGACGGAGATCATCCTAATGTTTTAAATCCCAGTTTCCAGTTCACCCCTGAAATGTCGGTCACATGCCCATCTTTGGATTCTGTGACACACTCAACTGTCCTGTCAACCAATTAGGTCATTATTGCTTAACTTGCTAGAATGTGTATCTGATACACCCACCCAAGAGACTTAATTATCCCCAAAACTAGCAAAGAGAGGGAAGATTTGCAAATTACAGACTCTAAAGCATGGGCTCAGCTGAGAGAAAGCAGGGCCCAGGACTGAGGGGGTTGGCGGCCCTGGGGAGGAGCCCCCCCCCTTCATCTCTGGAGGCTCCAACTATGTCCTCCGAGAGCTGGAGCTTTGGGGTACTTAGGGGAAAATGTCAGGAAATTCGCATGTACTCACTGGTCTTTGAGACACTTAGTAAGTTGTTAGGAGAGAGAGGTTATAATTCTAGATAGCCACCTTAAAAATGAACAGGAAACAACAGGACAAGTATGAAACCCTGTCAGTCTGAAACCAGAGACTCAAATATTTGAGAATCTTGCAGCTATATTCCCTGAGTTTTCTAGAACTAAATTACTAGTTTATAAATTGTGGTTTGCTGGCTTTTGGAGCAGGGGTATTTAAGAGAAGCCAGAGAAATTAGGGACACCCCAATCCCAGGGCCACTTGCCTTTCCATGCGGCAGGAGGGATAATGGGATGTGATAATGTCTCCAACCTCCAACGTCTCCAAACTTCACGCCTATTGGTATGTGATGAGCGTGCGAGTAATGGGGACCAGCCTCGCCCACCCAGCCTGACAGTGGGCCAGGCCACTGGAAATCCCAGGCCCACAGTTCCTTAGAACAGACTTAGTATTCAAAGGCTAGGCCTTGACAAGATTTCTGGCACCAGTGAACGCATTAGCAAACCAAGTCAACAAAGAGGAAACTGACAGTCAGCCAGCAAAGGTTTTAAAGGAGTCCTCATCACAAAAACCCACGCTTGGCAATAGGGTCCATGTTTGCTCAATCCCTAAGGCAATCCATAGGCCCAAGTATTAGTCATTTTACAAATACTTGCGGAGGGCCCAGTGTGCGCCAGTCACAGTTCTAGGCAGCAGGGATATAGTTGAGAACAGTAACAAGGTTCCTGCTTCCTCAGAGTTTAGGGTTCTCCTGGTTCCAGCCCTGATGGGAATAGACTTGCGGAGTGATACAGTGCACCCTCCCACCAGCGCCCTCCTTGGCACTGTTCTCTTCATCTGGGACCTGAAGGATCCTTGGGTTGGCAAGGGAAATTCTTCCAGCAAGCCAGACCCTGAGGCAGCCATGTACCTGATCAAGGAGCTCCCTACGTTGTCAAAGAATTTAGCAAACAAATGGATATTCATTAAATTATCTAGACTTTTAAAAAAATTTTATTTATTTTTTAGTAATCTCTCACCCAGTGTGGGGCTCGAACTTGGGACCCCAAGGTCAGAGTCACGGGCTCCTCTGAGCCAGCCAGGTGTCCCTAAATTAGTCTTATCACTTGAGGAGTGCTTTATGTATTAGACTATTGAACAATATATAGTATTTCTCCTTTTTTTTTTTTTTTTTTAAAGATTCTATTCATTTATTTGTCAGAGAGCGAGTAAGCAGGGGGACCAGCAGGCAGAGGGAGAAGCAGGCTGCTCCTGAGCAGGGAGCCCAAGGTGGCACTCGACCTCAGGACCCTGGGATCATGACCTGAGCCAAAGGCAGCCACTTAACTGACTGAGCCACTCAGGTGTCCCTCCTTTCTTTTAAAAATAGAATTTAGAGGGGCGCCTGGGTGGCTCAGTGGGTTAAAGCCTCTGCCTTCAGCTCAGGTCATGATCCCAGGGCCCTGGGATTGAGCCCCGCATCAGGCTCTCTGCTCAGCAGGGAGCCTGCTTCCTCCTCTCTCTCTGCCGGCCTCTCTGCCTATTGTGATCTCTGTCTGTCAAATAAATAAATAAAAATCTTTTAAAAAAAAATAGAATTTAGAAAAGTAGAGTATTTGGGGAGTGTTGGGGAAGTAATAATAATTATTTAAGTACTGGGACACAAAATTATAAGGATCTACATCTGTAACTCTCTGTGACCAAGTTGGGAAAGGACTGTTTTTAAAAAAAAGGGGAGGGGCGCCTGGGTGGCTCAGTGGGTTGGGCCTCTGCCTTTGGCTCCGGTCATGATTCCAGGGTCCTGGGATTGAGCCCCGCGTGGGGCTCTCTGCTCGGGGGGAGCCTGTTTTCCCGTCTATCTCTGCCTGCCTCTCTGTCTACTTGTGATCTCTCTGTGTCAAATAAATAAATAAATAAAATATTAAAAAAAAAAAAAAAGTCTTTAACTGGGTAACAGAGGCTCCCTGTGGTTGCTTCTGGATGTAGTACCTGGTCATGACTTTGAGTTATCACATTGGGAAGATAAATGCATTTATAATTTGACACATGATTATTGAACCCTATTAGAAGTAGGAAATTTAGGGGGGCCTGGCTGACTCAGTTGGTAGAGCATGTGACTCTTGATCTTGGAGTTACAAGTTCAAGCCCCAAGTTGGGGATAGAGATTACATAAAAAAATAAAATCTTAAAAAAAAAAGCAGGAAATCTGGATAGATGGGAAAAGATATGTGTTTGCATGTCCTTAGGCATCAGAGGATAGAATGTAATGATACACAGGTTGGATGTCTCCATTACCCCATTTCCAGGAACCCCCCTCCTCCCTCACCAGTCACCTGGTGGGGACTGCCATAATTCTAAAATGTGACAATATCGGGGCGCCTGGGTGGCTCAGCGGGTTAAAGCCTCTGCCTTCGGCTCAGGTCATGATCCCGGGGTCCTGGGATCGAGCCCCGCATCGGGCTCTCTGCTCGGCGGGGAGCCTGCTTCCCTTCCTCTCTCTGCCTGCCTCTCTGCCTGCCTGTGATCTCTGTCTGTCAAATAAATAAATAAAATCTTTAAAAAAAAAAAATGTGACAATATCCTCCCGGGAAATGTTGATTATCTGAGGATGGGCCCCTAAGTAAAGCTAGGTCATTCAGTCTCCTCCACAGGTATTTTAGGAAAGAGAGAGATTGTATAGCCTCTTTCAAGTTTTTGTCTGTAACATACAACCCTTGGGACCTATCGGCAGTCATGTTTACTACTGTCATGTGGTTTGGGAAACAGGGAGATAATTTTGTAGCAAGCGATGAATAAAGCAGAACCACAGGAGAGAGAGCAGGGGGTTCTGGTGGGTCTGAAACCCTGATGATTAGTGACCCATTTCCTTCCTGACCTTAGGAACCGAAGGGGTATTCCACTATACCTCTAATGAATTGTTGAACTTGTCTTTCTGTTGTTGTTTCAGGGATTTTTTTGTTTGTTATGAATTGACTTCTTGTCTTAAGCAAATTAGAATTTGTTTTTGTAATTGGGTAGCCAAAGAGTTCTCAGTAAATGAAACTTCTAAAGAACTCTCAAATTCCATTCCATTGCAATTGAGCTGCTTAGACAGTGAATACTGTAAGCATTCAGAGATGCACAAGGTCATTTTGGGCTGGCTTGGAGAAGGATCTAGAAGTGGACTTAAAAAAAAATAGGGCAAGTTTATAAGGAGAAGAGGAAGAGGAGGTGGCCTGGATGGGAACACTGTGTGAGCACAGGGGGCCAAGCAAAGGGCTGAGGACAGTGACTGCCCTGGCTCGCTCACCAGAAGAGCAGAAAAGGGCTGCAAAAGTAGGTTAGGCCAGTTGTGGAGAGCCCTGTGCTTCCCTGATAGTTTGTGTCTCCCAAATTAAGTATCTTTTCACATATCTGATCCTATAGGCAGTAAGTAAACACTGAATGCTTTTAAGGGGGAAACTACCATGTCGAATGTTGTATGAGGAGAGTAATTCAGGAAGAGGGGGTTGAGAAAAGGAAAATTCCTGTGAGAGACCAGTTAGGTGGCATCATGGCAAAGCAATGAAGTAGAGAGAAAAGGATAAGGGAGATGGAGGGTGCAGAGGACAAGGGATAGCTGAGAGAGGAATTTTTTTTTAAGATTTTATTTATTTATTTGACATAGAGCGAGGGAGAGAGCAGGAGCAGGGGAACAGAGGGAGAGGGAGAAGCAGACTCCCCGCTGAGCAGGGAGCCCAATTCTGGGCTCGATCCTAGGACCCCAGGATCATGACCTGAGCCGAAGGCAGAGGCTTGACTGAGTCACCCAGGCGTCCCTGGGAGAAAACTTTTTAAAGAAAAAAGGGCCTAAGGGACGCCTGGGTGGCTCAGTGGGTTAAGCCGCTGCCTTCGGCTCAGGTCATGATCTCAGGGTCCTGGGATCGAGCCCTGCATCAGGCTCCTTGCTTGGTGGGGAGCCTGCTTCTCTCTCTGCCTCTGCCTGTCACTCTGTCTGCTTGTGCTCTCGCTCTCTCTCTGACAAATAAATAAAAAAAAGAAAGAAAAAAAAGGGCCTAGATGGGGCAACTGTCCAGGGCTGAAGAACCATGGAGCTGGGGGAAGTCTGAGACCTGAGGCACTGAGGAACTGAAAGGCCAGGAGAGGAAGCGGCCCAGAGGGAGGGAGAGGCACTTGGAGAGTAGCCAAGACTCTGGGAACTGTGTCCTCCTGCTCTGTGGGAAGTCGGTGAGAAGGCGCCCCTCACTTGGCAGGCAGACACCATTCTGCTAGTGAGTGGCACCAGACTAGTCTTTGACCCCTTAGATGCCCAATTCTGGGAGCATCTCTGCTCTGTGTGTGTGTGTGTGTGTGTGTGTGTGTGTACACAATGAGATGGTTTGTCCCTTCCCCACCACACTGCAGGCTCTGTTTTGCAAACAAGAAGCTGGCTAAGGATGGTCCTAGGCAACAGGTCGTGTTGGGGCTGGGAGGGAGTCCGGTGGCAGAGCCCAGACGCCTATCTTACCCTGTCTCATTTAGGGATCCTGTGCCTAACAGAATAACTGGGACCCATCCTGTGCACTTCCCTAGGAGATAGCTAATTAACAGATGCTCAGGCGGTGATCAGTTTTTTGTTGTTGTTGTTGTTAATAATGAACCATTATTCTATTTCTTAAAGAATTTAAAGTACTAGAAAAGAATTAGAAAATTTGGAAAGCACAGAAAACGGCAAGGTAATTTTTTTTTTTTTTAAAGTAAGCACTACACCCTGAGCTTGAACTCAAGACCCTGAGATCAAGAATTTCATGCTCTACCGACTGAGCCAGCCAAGCACCCCTAAAGTAATTATTACATTGTTTCCCAGGATCATGTTTTGAATGAGGCTGTCCAGAGACACAACTATTCAGAGGGATGATTCTAGGTGGTGAGCTGCAGGGACCAGAGCAGGCCAGGGTTCACTGAGCTCCTGATTATACCGCTTTTCATTCTTCCCACGTTAAAACATTCTATTACCTTGACTTCTGTGGACTCCTTGGTTCTCTCCAGTGGCTCCCCAGCCTCCCATCACCAGTGTCCTTGCTCACTGATGCCCACAGAGTTCTGCCAAGGTTCTCAACTCCTTCCATTCCACACAGCTGTCCTGAAAGTCCATCTCCTCCTAGGCTTTGGTCATTGTCTACTTGCTCATGACTAATGGACTTGCAGCTCAGGCTCTCTGCCCCTCGCCATCATCATAATCAGCTCCTGGGCCATCCCCGTCTCATGCAGAATGGTAATACCTCTTTTGACTCGTGTCCACCCATCTAAGCCTGCTTTTCCTCCTCCTGGTTCCCTAGCTCTGAATGCTGCATTGTCAGCCATTCAATTATTCAGGCCAAGAACAAGTGCCATCTTTGATTCATCCCTTCCCTCTTATTCCCCTACCACTAATCAGTCACTGTGTTCTGGCAGTTTTTCCTCCTAAATTCGGTGCTACTCAAGGTGTTGATTCAGTGCTGGTCTGTGACAAGTACAGAAATTGAGAGTAAAGGCTTAGAAATTTTTATGGTATCTTAAGGAATTCCATATTTTAGAATTTACTAAGAAATATGTGAGCTTATATTTTATCATTTTTTAAAAATTCTATTTTTCTAGCAATTCATTTTTATTGCATTTTACAAAATTATTTGTCCATAATGGACGGGGTAACTAGGCCCTTCATCATGGGTAGAAAAAAGCTGTCGTAAGTCTCTTGTGGGCCCACCAGCTACTGCTTGATCACACGGGTGTCACCCACTGCCTGGAGCACCTCTCCATTTTGCCCCCAGCCTTCAGCCTTGCTTCCCTCAAATCCAAGCTCTACAAATAATGGCCAAGTAAGTGATGCCTGGGGGGCTCAGTCCGTTGGGCGTCTGCCTTCAGCTTGGGTCATGGTCCCAAGGTCCTGGGATAGAGCCCCACATGGGGCTCCCTACTCAGTGGGGAGCCTGCTTCTCCCTCTCCCTCTGCCTGACGCTCCCCCTGGTTGTGCTCTCTCTCTCTCCCTCTGTCAAATAAATAAAATGTTAAAAACAACGACAACAACAAAACATGGGCAAGTAAGCAAGCAAAAGTTCAAGTCTGGTCCCAATTGCCAGTCTGCCTTTTAAGCACTTTCCCGCCTAAAGGGCACTGCTAACTTCCCACCGCTCTTAGGATAGTTTCCCTAGCCCTTTCCTTGACCTGGTCCCTACTTTCATACTTGACTGTGTTTTCCAACCCCCCAACCCAACCCCAATCTACTCTCCCTGCCAGCCATTGGGAACTTTCGCTTCTCAGAACACGTCACGGTCTCTTGCGTCTGAGCTTTGCACATATTGTCCTGGTGACTAGGACACTCTTTCCCCATCTCTACCTGGTGAATTACAAATTGTTTTTGGGCTTCAGCTTCTCCCACAAGCCCCTCTTAAGTCCCTCAAATCTTGGCTAGGAGTCCTCTGCTATGATCCCATTTAATACCCAGTTACGGCATGTACCGCACTACAGTATAGTGGTTTGTCTGCTGAACTCCACCTCTCATCAGAGTGGTAAGTTACTGGGAGAGGCAAGGCAGGCTTAGGGTTTTACCTAAGCAGAGAGGCATTCAACAGAGATGCTGGAATCAATGAACCACGAGGGGGACTATTGCCTTTAACTCTGCAGTCAGTCTTGTCACAAGACAGTCAGTTCTGCTTTTCAGCTGCCCTCATTTTGTCATGCTGTGGGGAGACACTCAAGCAAGTGGACCATTCTCTATCTCCTCTCAGCAGGGCAAGTGAGAATTCTTCAGGGCTGAGCCCCTTACACTAGCAGTGCCAAGGAAATGACTTGCCTCTGAAATTAGATGTTGCCTGGGCTGACCTATTGTCAGGGGGTGGCCACTTCCTTTTGCCCACCTCCTTCCTACTCTGTGCAGCAAATGAAACAAGACCCTTTGCCACTGGGTGCTCTGACCTGTTTCCCAACTATTTGCTTGAAGTGGATCTTTCCCTACCAACTCTAAGCTTGATATAGATAAGACAAACACTTACCTCTTTCCGTGAGGAAACTTCTTTTTCTGGATGCCAAGAAACAGGCCCAATCACTGGTGAGCTGCAGGAAGGGCTGGTTTACAATCCTCTTTTGTTAGTGGCTTGCCTTCCTCATGCCCACACAGCCCTTTCACCCGGGCAGGAGGGGAAGGCAGGTGGTCACGAAACCATCCGCCTCTATTCCAGTCCCCAGCCCCTCTCCCTCCTCCCACACCTGCAGATTGGGTTTGAATGGAACCCCAAAGAGGCCACTATGCAGCCTAGCCAAGCCCAGTCCTACCTTCCTGGGTGGCGAGCAGATGGCTGTTTACTTGTTGTAGAACGACTGGGACAAAACTTCAGGCTGGAAAGGGTGTAGTCAGGCAGTCTGGGAGTGGGGGGTGAGGGGACATTCCACCCACTCAGAGACCTGGATGTCCGGGAGGAGCACAAACAATGGAAAATCGATGCAATGCAAACACTTCTGTCAGACTTTTGGGGCCAGAAGCTAACCTCTGCGTCTCAGACTCCCCCACTTTTGCAGTTGCAGGTGATGGCCTGCTCCAGTGCTTCTGTGTTTTCGGTGGTCTACTGTGTGCTCTGCTGGGGGCGCTGCAGTGGGGATGGGGCACACTCCCCACCCTCACGTCTGTCACAGCTGAGCTGGGAGCTCAGGGCTGCAGCTGAGGAGTGCTTCCAGCTTGGAGAGCTGGAAAGGCTTCCGGAAGTAGGCACTGGTTAAAACTGAAACCCAGCTGCTCTTTAATGGCAAACTGTCTAATTTGGGGCAAGGGAAGATGAGACAGTGTGGGGAAAATAAAGCTGGTAATATGTTGGGTCCCAAAGGTAGAGGACCTTGTTGTCTGGACAAGGATTTGGGAAAGATGAAGAATCAGCATGGGACAGACTTTGATGTCACAGACCCAGGTTCAAATTCCAGCTTCCAAGTTAATAACTACCTCACTTTAGGCAAATTATTTAACTTAGTGCCTTTCTTCATCAAAGGGGAATTGAGACAGCCACTTCATAGGACTGCTATGAGGCAGTAGAGCATCGTGGTTAAGAATCGGCTTTGGAATAAGACTACCTTTGGACTGGTTTGAATTCCAGTCTACCACTTACTCGCTGCGTGACCTTTAACAAATTACTTCTCTGTGCCTGCATCCTCATCTGTGAAATGAGACTCAGACTTAGATGTAGAGCAGTTAGTACATTTAGCACTTAACATCTGACACATAAAATGTGTTCACTAGGGGAGCCTGGGTGGCTCAGTGGGTTAAACCTCCGCCTTTGGCTCAGGTCATGATCCCAAGGTCCTGGGATTGAGCCCTGCATTGGGCTCTCTGCTTGGCAGGGAGCCTGCTTCTCCCTCTCTCTCTGCCTGCCTCCCTGTCTACTTGTGATCTCTGTCAAATAAATACATAAAATCTTTAAAAAAAAAAAACAACGGTGTTCACTAAATAACTTTTTTCCCTCCTTTTTCCTGGTGGGCAATGGAAAGCTGATCTAGGACGTGGAGGAGGGGCCCATTGGGGACGGTTCAGGTTTATGGCAGCGCCAAGGGGTTTGGACAGGCCAGATTACAATAATCCAGGCAAGAAATAAAATGAGAATCTGCTTGCAGGAAGGAAGAGATGTGAGTGATTCTTGTTAAGAACTGAAAGGGCCTGGCAGTGGCTTAAACATGCCAGGGACAAATAGTGTTTGAAACATGGATCAGCAGGAAAAGATATATATTGCTCCCACTAGGAACATCCGGAGTGGGTAGGTAAGAAGAGAGTGTAGAAGAAAAGTTTGGCTGGCTGTTGAGTTTAAAGTGGCAGCCACAAAGCAGGGGATGGCAATATGTACAAAAAAGAGTGCTACCACCTCACACCTGCTAGGATGGGACTATCAAAACAGAGAAAACATGGGGGCAAGGATATGGAGAAATTCAAACTCTTGAGCACTGTTGATGAGAATGTAAAATGGAACAGCAACTGCAGAAATTGGTAAGGCAGTTTCTCAGAGTTAAAAATAGAATTACTTTATGATCCAGCAATTCCATTTCTGGGCACCCACCCAGAATTGAAAGCAGTGTCTCCAACACGTATCTGCACACTCATGTCCGTTGCAACATTGTTCGCAATAGCCCAAAAGGGAAACAACTCAAATGTCCTCTGATGGACGAATGGATAAACAAAATGTGGTCTATACACACACACCATAGAATGCTCTTTAGCCTCAAAAAGGAATAAAATTCTGCTACATGCTACAACATGGATGAACCCTGAAAATATGCTAAGTGAAATAAGCCAGACAAAGAAGGACAAATACCGTGTGATTCCACTTATCTCAGATACCTGAAATAGTTAAAATTCATAGACACAAAAAGAAAAGAGATTCCTAAGGGTTTGGAGAGAAGGGAGATGGGGAGTTAGTTTAATGGGGAAAAAAAATCTTCACTATGGGATAAAAAAAGTTCTGGAAAAAAAAAATTCTGGAGATGGATGGTAGTAATGGTTGCATAACAAGTGATGTACTTAATGCAACTGAAGTGTACACTAAAAAATAGTTAAAATAGTCTATGTGTACTTTGTCACAATTAAAAGGAAAAGAGAGAGATGAACCATGAAGCCAGGGTATTATACTTAAACATAAATGGATGACATTGGAGGGATAGGGAAAGATGTTAGTTTTAATGTTTATTATAATAAAATGGTTAAGAAAGGATGTTAAAAATAAGCAGAGTATAGGAAATGAAACTGCCAGTCATTTGGGTAAAAAAATTTGTAACAGTGGCAAATAAAAATCCCGGAACAATGGCAGCAGGGACACATGGTGTCCATGTCCAATAGGAACTTGGAAAGGGCAGCCAGAGCATGGCAAAAAATCTGACTCAAAGTTGGAAGTCGACTGCAGAGAGGGACAACTGAAGTTGCAGGTGATGATAGTAATCATCCAGAGGAAGGCGCATGAAGAGGAGGAGAACGGAGGCAAGTCTTAGGAAGGACACCTACACGAAGGGAGAAAACGTAACTGGGAGGACAGGCTGTGGAGACATGGGTGAACATGGGTCATGGCACCTGTGAGAACCAGTTCCAGAGGGGCTGAAGCCATGCAGAGGATGTAAGGGCGGCGAAAGGGATCTGGCGGAGGCTCCAAGACTAAGTCAGTAGTTCTAGAAATGTGGGGAGGAAGCCACATTGCCATAAAGACAAAAATGTCCGGTTCTATTGGTAAAGAGTTTGGATGAAGGTATGGGGTGCCTGGCTGGCTCAGTCAGACCAGCATGCAACTCTTGATCTTGGGGTCCTGAGTTTGAGCCCCACTTTGGGCGTAGATGTTACTGAAAAAATAAACAAAGAAAAGTCTGGATGAAGGCAAAGAGAAATAAATAGCTGACATTTAAATAGAGGAAACTGGAACATTTATAGGGAGGGAAGAGAGGAGGAGAGTCTAATGGCATGTGGATGTAGGCAGGAGAGGTTGGAATGCAAAGCACAAGGGAAAGTCAGCTTTGGTGAGGGGACATGACTGGCAGGAAAGAAAAAAAGTGAAGATCTGGAAAAGCACAAAGAGGACCATGTGAGGTGGTCTAAGTAACAAGGTTGGTCAGGAGTGTTGGAAGGCAAGGATGGGTTTGAGGCCTTACTGCTCTCAAACAGCAGTGGGCTTGTTAAACATGCAGAATTGCGGGACCCAGCCCAGGGCCAGTAGCCAGAATCTGATCTTAACAAGATTCTCCGTGTGTTAAAGTCTGCAAGCCACTGCTTTTGTAGAGTGCTTTGCAATGGTGGGTTTAAAATATATCTTTTATTTTTTAAAAAAGATTTTATGTATTTATTTGAGGTAGAGAGAGAGCGAGCGAGCAAGCATGTGCAGGGGTAGGAGCCGGGCAGAGGAAGAAGCAGGTTCCCCAGTGAGCAGGAAGCCCAATGTGGGACTTGATCGTAAGACCCTGGGATCAAGACCTGAGCGGAAGGTAGTTGCTTAACAGACTGAGCCACCCAGGAGCGCTGAGAATGACTTACAATGTTGACTCTACCACAGAATTACCAGGAAAGCTTTGAAAAATTCTGATGCCCAGGCTGCACCCCAGACCAATGAAAAACTCTGAGGTAGTGTTCAAGCATCTGATTTTTTTTTTTTTTTTTACGCCCAGTTGTTTTATTTTGCCTCGTTTTTTGAAAGATTTTAAGTAATCTCTATACCGAACATAGGGCTTGAACTCACAACTTGGAGATCAACGAGTTGCATGCTCCACCGACTGAGCCAGCAGGGACCCCAAAGTTCCAGGATTTTAAATCCCTAAATGGGCAGTCTAGATTGGCGACCATTGGTTAAGAGCATTGCAAAGCCAAACATAAACTCACTAAAATTTGTTAAGTAAGTCAAAACAGCAGCTGTGGGAGAGGTCGCAGGGAGTACACAGGACTGTTTAACAGCAGGGAGGGGATTGACATGAGTGCAGTGGTTGGATAGGTCTGGAGCCCCCCAACCACCCAATGCTGCAGATAAGCCAGAGGATGCGGACACTGGGAGTGAGCTGATCTGGAACGGAAGCCAGGGGTCATGGAGGGCAGGGCCAGGGTGGGGGCAGGGGGAACAAAGAGGGAATTTCTCCAGTTTGCAGCCATTCTTGTTCTGCAGTCCTTCCCCAGGGTCGGATTAGAGGAACATCCATAACCTTTATCCGAGTTCACCAGCAGGGTGTGGGATGAATGTGACAGCCTGCTGGGATGAGGTGTGGCTAAGGATGGAAGTGTAAACCCCAGGGCCGTTGCCATAAGTCAGTGTTATTAAACTTCAGTTTGCATCACACCCTCCAGAGGGCTGATTACGACAGACAGCCCAGATGCACCCTCAGTCAGCATAAGCCAGAACTTGCATTTTTAACAATTTCCCAGGTGAGGCTGGCGGTCCAGAGTCTAGCCTCAGAACCAGCACAATAGATTAAGTGCCCACAGGAAGATAGTGGAGACTCACTAAGGAAGGCTGAGGTAGTGGGGCCAGCCCCAAGCACGCTCATTTCCGCAGACCTATGCGGTCTGTAGGGAACGTTCTCTTTGAACTACACCAGAGAGCAGGACTGGGGGTGTCTGCCCTGTCTTCAGTACAGCGTACCCTAGTGGGAGCAGAACCATGGCGAGAGGAAAGAGAGGAATTCAAGCTGCAGCAAGGGTTCAGAGAAGACCATGGAGAGAGACTGCTGAATGGAAGGCCCCAGCTGACAAAAAGCCAGCTCTGTGGGCCTGGCCTGTGCCGCCAGGCCTGCCCAAATTATGGCTGACAGCACCCAGCCCTCCTGCAGTGACTACCTTGCAAAAAGGGAAGAAAAATCTTTCTACTACTTTAAGCAGTATGTTCTTTTTAACCCTCTACTGTAGTCCAATTCTTCTGAATGGTTTTTCTCCTTTTACTATGAACTCAGTAGCAGCAGCTATTTTTTCCTCTTTTCCACTATTAGTAATTAGGCAACGTAACTAGGCACACAGCTGGTATTTAATACTTACTGAGAACTTGCGAACGAGTCAGTCAATCTTCATCTTAGTTCTTGGGGCACACACAGACCAGGCTTCACTTGAAAGTCTCTGCCTTCCTACTGCAGATTCAACTCCTCCCAAAGCGAAAACCTTGAATCCAATCCAAGGAACTGACTCCACCGCTATAAAAAATTCTATCTAGTGTTTAACTGGGTAGAATAGAGCTACTCCTTCCTTGTCATTCGCTGTCCAGAATGAGGTTCAAATCCAAGATTCTAGGAGCAGGTAGTGCTTTTCCAAACCTGCAGACTTCTCAAAGGGATCTGAATTTATATGCAGGTCATGGAAGCAGAAGGGGGTTGGGATTTCAGTGCACAATTGCCAAATCTGGGGATTTTCCAGCTGCCTTGTTGGTGGGTAGTTCACACTGAAGGTTTTTGCTATAACTGCCCAAGGAATTAGAGGAGTGAGCATTGGTAGCAGAAAGGGGACTAAAACAGACGTGCAGACGTCCTCCTTTAAAAAACCCAAGGGAAAACCATGAGGCCAGGTTAACAGATCTGCAGGGCCCATCTACAGAGAACCCAAACCTCATTCCCAGTTGGCCTAGAATCCAGCCCCCCAGGAGAAAAGGTCCAATAGCATTTCTTTCAAAGGCAAGCCTTGCATAACATTTAATGACACAGGCCATTCACCTCACCAGGAAGATTACAGGGTGAAGGTGGACCTCTAGGAGTCCAACCCTGGGTTATTCTCTCAGTTCTTTTCTAATACCACTCTCACAGGATGTAGAAAATGGCAAAACTGAACCCCCAGAGGGACTACTTGTTTATAAAATCAAGATCCCTTTCCTTCCTCAATGACAGGAATTGGTTTAGAGACAGAAGACTTTAACGTTTAAGAGAAGCGCTACGGATGTTTCCCAAATGTCAAAAAGGAAAGTTCCACAGTTTTGAGACTAATCCTCATTGACAATTTGTGACTTCCTTCCTTTTCCCTAAATCTTGCCCTGCCAGCTTTCTTTTCATATAGCAATTTGAAGCAAGTGGCTCACTGAGTAGGGGGATTGTTGTGTGAGCTGTTACCTGTGAGGCCTAACAAATGTTCACGTCAAATGGTTCCAAAAAGAGAGCTGGGTTAACAGTGCCCGCCGTAACAAGTTTTGAAACAGAATTGATCTGTGAAAGATACTTTGTTTTGGTCCCAAGGAGATAAATCGGGGAATGCCCTAAAGGGCGCTCAGCTAAGACCGAAGTTCCTACTACAAAATAAATCAAACCCGATCATTAGCTGAAACAGTCCCAAAATGCTGGCCTTTGTTTAGTGAGGAATTCATGTCACAGCAGGAGGGGCTGCAGCTGGGAATCCAGAAGTCAGGAATCAATCTCTTCATGCATTTTAAGGATGTGATACTAATACGCACAGTGGGCAGAGCTGATGCTGAACAGGCCGGTGTCACAACTGGCATGACAATGAAGGGAGCCAGGCCAGAACAGAGGCCCCGTGGCCCAGGGCCTACCAGTGCAGAAGGAGGCACTGAAACACCATCTCACCAGCAGCCGATCAAATCTGGGGTTTACTAATATTTTCACTTGGAGTCGATTTTTTAATAAATATATTAATCAATAATAATATATCAACAGGTACACTTCAGGGGCAACTGGGTGGCTCAGTCACTGAAGCATCTGATTCTGATTTCGGCTCAGGTCATGATCTCATGGGTTGTGAGAGTGAGCTCTGTGCTCAGTGGGGAGTCTGCTTGAGATTCTTTCTCTCCCTTTCCCTCTGCCCTGTTCCCTACTAGCCAGCTCTCCCTCTCAAATAAATAAATCTTTAAAAAAAAATAGGGACAATCTAATACCAAACAACTGGAGGCCAAGAGGGATCTGTCACATTCCCAGAAAGTGATAAACCTACGTGAACAGAGATTTGGAAATTGGTACTATTTGTGGTAGAATTTTTACAGAAGGGGATTATTTTCATAAGGCCAAATAAGCATAAAAAGGCCAGAAATTTTGGTGTCTTAGAACTACAACCAACTGATAGTAAGATAGCTACTTTCATCTTTTTTTCAAGTAAGCCCTACCACCTGAAGTGGGGCTCAAACCCACCACCCCAAGATCAAGAGAGTCACATGTTCCATGACTGAGCCAGTCAGGTGCCCCAAGATGGCCACTTTATCCATTCTCTTTCTCCCCTGTAACAAAAACCTTCCTAGGAACAGGAAATAAAAACTAAATAAATGGGGCAGGCAGAAAGCAGCTGTTTACATAGCCTTGTAGCTCCCACTTCTGGCCACGTGTAATTCACACAAGGCCCCAGGCTCCAGCTGCCTGGTGTCCCCTTATGATAAGCTGAATTTTTTACCTCCTGGACCCTAGTCCATCCGAGATTTTGGAAGGAGAGCAAAAGTAGTGTATGCAGTGTGTAAAGGTATGTAACCAAGTGCTAGGGGTGTGTGGGTGGTACTGGGACGGGGCCAGCTGGGGAGTACTTCATCCTAGACATTTGTGGAACTGCCAGCCAGTTTTAGTACTGCTCTGAGGTTCCAGGCAAAGCACAGCCCAGCCTCTCCTGCACAGGGCCCACCCCCACTGCCTGCCCCTACACCGCCCACCCGCCCTGAGGGGAAATGGGCTGGCATGTTTTAGGTGGTGGTGCTGGGGCCTAGTTCAAACCTTTGTCCCAAAGATAAAAGTGACACATGGACACACACAACTCACACATATCAGAGCCTTGCTATTTTAAGAATGTACTTTATACAAAATAACCAGTTCATATGGAAATAAATCTACAGACCTCTGAGGATCAAAAAGCTTTTTAAAAAGTTCTTTTAAAAAATTATCCAAACACACAATATTGAACTAACTATTGAGGTAAGTGTCGCTCTCAGTGAAACAGGGAATCAGCAGACCACGACAAAATATACACAATATAAAAATAAATAGCATTCTCCTTTCCAGTACTGGCCAGGAAAGCTCACACGGCTTTTGCAGCAGGAGCAAAGAATCCCTGACACTGTGTGCCGCAGGCTGGTGGAGACTGGCCTGGGGTCCCAGGAGCTGTGTGCAAGGCAGGAGAGTGAGGTACCTGAGTCCCAGCTAGGGAAAAAGGGTCACACGAAGGATACTGAACGGGGTTCAGCATTTCAATAACTTACTCAACATCCACACCCCCTGTTCCCAACCCCATCCCACCCTTTCCAAAAACACATGCAGGACAATTAGTTGGTTATCAGGCGTTTCTACTTAAAAGTTCAGTCAGTCCCCTGGTACGCAGTGAGAGACAAAGACGAGCTGGGGAGACAGCCCCTCTAAATTTCTGGTTAGCAAAGACCTACAAAGCAGAGACACGTAAACACCCAACCTGGAGACAAAGCTTGTGTCACAGCTTCATATAAGAGATGACATGCAGAAATGTTCACTCAAGTTCTGTTTTCCCAAATGAAAAGCAGGGCAAGGCTTGGTGTCCTAAGGCTCCATATTACAGAGAGTCCAACCCACCAAAAAAGGAAAAAGGATTTCTTATCATGCAGCAAATCTCAATCACATTCTTAGTTCCTAGACAGTTATGTGAGCCTAGGAATAAAAGCCCCTGCCTGCTCAACCCAAATTCCCAGTATTCTCACTGGAGTGTTGAACAGAAAGCTATTAGCCGGGAATGCATTCCAGAAACCCCCCAAGGTGGAACAATCATTAAACTCTCTCTCTCTCTCTCTCTCTCTCTCTCTCTCTCACACACACACACACACACACACACACACACACGGAGCTGACTTCCTCACTGGAGGTCCATGCAGAAGCTGGCAGGGGTGAGTGGACTGACAGTCACAAGGTGGGGGCGCTAGCAATAATGCTCGAAAACTCTAAGCCTTCATTCTTTGAGAGCATGTCAGCATTCTGACACTATGTAACTGTCCTTGTCTTGGGACTGCTCAGGTCAGACTTGCTGTGAAATTTCAGATTAGGTAGGTCTTAAGAGCAGCATATTATTTATAGATTTGAATTTTCATTAAAGGAAAAAAGGGGAAGGAAAATCCAACCAAGTGGTATGGATCGAGAGCTTGTTTCTGACATCGGTGATGACCACAACACTGGGATTTCGCATGTTCTGGACAGCACTTTGCATCCTCTTTGACTCTAGGAGTTACCATAAATGATAATACAGCAGACACGTGCCATGGGGTAATGACACCAATTACTAATGAGAAGCATTTCCAAGGTCTGAGCGCTAGGCCCCGGTGAATCGACACTGAAAGCTGTGGTCTGAGTGAACGAAGGTGCACACACCCCCTACAGATCTTCAGGTTTTCAATGAACATAAACATGAAGAGGAGCATGACAGTTTTGTCTTCTGAGAGCTTGGGCTCAGCAGGAATAAAAGATTCGTGACTAAGAAGCTCATGTGCACTGACTGAACCAAACCAATGTGATTAAGGAGAGGAAGAGTGGCTTTCACTTTATTTTTAGAAGGTGGGATGGAAGAAGTTATATGAACAAGAATCTTCACATTTTGCCCTTACTCTTCACATGAATCTACCATAATAAATTTCAACCAACAACTACTTTTTAAAAGAACAGACTCTGAGGGAAAAACAAACAACAAACCCAAACCAGAAACCTTTCAAAAAGCTTTACTTTTCTTTCTGGGTTGTTTATTCCTCCTGGGTCTTAGGGAAAAAGATCCTAACTTATTAACAACGCTAATAAAGGCTAGCCAGGACTGTTCAATCAGACAGGTGTGCGAGTTTCCTCATTTCCCGTGGAGCCCAGTTCCCCGCTCCTGGGGACTCCTGAGGACTCCTGAGAGCTGACCCGAGGACACCATGTGAGAGTCCTCCTAGCCCGACAGCGGACCATTTTTAGGACCTCCTCACACACTACTTTCTAGTTATAACATATCACACACCACCACCCCCTCATGGAGAAGAGGGCAAATGGATCTGCATCTGTTTAAGACACTTGGGAAGAGAAGTGCCAGAGGAGAAAGATAGGAGAGAAGAATAAGTCCCGCTTGGGGGAGGAGTGCTCAGCAGGTCCCAGCAGCTCCATGGTCACATGTGCTCCTGCAGTCTTGCAGCTCCTGACTGCTGGTACCTGTAATGCACAACCCAGCTCCCACATGGGGCACAACCAGGTTGGCAAGTCTGCTGTTGCTCTTGCTCCCAGTGTTATGATACAGTAGTTCAATTCTTGATATTGTTCTTCCTTAACATTTTCTCACCTCTCTATATACTAAGAAGGCAGGCTCAGGATAAAAGAATTGACTGATTTCTTCCTATATTGTTCACAGCTTTTCTCTAGCAACAGGTAACGGGGTAAGGGGCTGGGAGAGGAGAAAAGGTTACCTCAAATGGGGGCGGGGGGAGGGGGAGGAAAATGGGCACAGATCAGCCCAACTATTGCTTATGGTCCACTCCTCCCCACACCCCAGGGTCCTTTAGCACAAAGCAATGCCTCCAACCTCAGCACCAGGGGAACAGACCCTGTAGCTACTTGTGTCAGGCAGCAGCCAAAGGCCTCTCTCTCACACCAACGTTCACGTGAGAAGATGAAGGCTGTCGGCCTTCAGGGTCTAGACGACTCTAACTAGACCTGAGCCAGCTATCAAGACCAGTTGGTCTTTCTCTCCTCCCTGCTTCTACACAGACACAAAAACAGGAGGAGTAATGCATCGGCCATGTGAACTTATCCTATGCTCAAGAGCTGAACCATGTTCTTCCTACAGGGACAGCACTGACCTCTTCATGCTTCCAAACCAGATCATGCCAGTGACCGCTTTCTAACCAGAATTAGGACCAAATGAGAACACAGCCTCAAAACTCATTCCACTTAAACGCACATCAAATTTAAAACTGGAGTCTATTACAGAAAAAAATCTATGTTTTTGCACATCACATCTTAAAGGCTCCTGTGTTCCCTACGCAACTCTCAATCCTGCCTGAGCCATGAGCCACAGTGTCAGCTCAATAATCATTCCCTTATTTGTATGAGTTTCCTTTACACTGGAGCTGGTGTCTTGGGTTCCATCTCTATAACATGGATGTTTGCAATTTGTTTCTTTTCCTAAATAGCATAGCATAGCAAACTTTAAAAATGATAGTTCCATGTTTCATCAAGGATGCTGGAATTGGAGGGAAAGATTCTAATGGCCCCTCACAAGGCTGAATTTGTAAGAAACTAGGGCAGATTAATATTATATGGGAGCTTTTCTACTATCCCAAAGGCATGCTTAAAAATATGCTATTCTTTACAAAAACCTGTTAATTTCAGGGCATTTTTCCTTACTTTTTTTTTCTCTCCCCCCCCCCCCCTTTGTGGGATATTCGAAGTTTAAAACATAGGAGTCCTAACTTTGGTGGCATCTCAGCTAAAATCAAATACAGAATGCTAAACAAGAACAATCCAGTGTAATTCACTTCTAAAACCATAACAAAGTAATTTAATACTGTAGAATTGTTTTCTATCACAGATATGACAAATGATTTCCAAGAACTTGTTCCTGAAAGCTATTTTAAATCACCATGACTTATTTTACTATGATTCACTTAACATGAATTAAAACTATATATACTGAGATATTCCTAAATTCAAACTGTAAATCTATAGAATACATTTTTCCTATTCAAAACTGTGCAATTTCTTTATTGATACTAACATATACAAACCTGAGTAGTCACTTCCACAAACTGTGATTCGTGCCAGAAAGCTTTGTGTGATGTCTACCAGATCACAGGCCCAGCAGGTCTGTGAAGAGGATGATTCATTTTATATTCTAATAAGCAAAACACTCTAGTGATCCCAATTCCTGATACTGGTTTACAGCTATCCGGTAGGGCTGGTGGCAAATCAGGAAGGGCAATGCTCTCTGAAATCCAGGCTCTGGGCCACTGGATGAGAGGCAGACTGTCTTCTAGGCTGACGCTTCTGGGAGGCTGTGCGTGAGCACTCCACCTCCAAACCGAGACACTCAACAGTCAGGGGGCAGTGCAATGGTACCCTCTCCGGCTGATTGGAAAGAAGGCCTTTAACGAACAAAGGACGGCTAGTCCCTGAAAAAACAGTGACGATTTACAAGAGTAAACTTTTTCTACCCTCTTCTCCAGCTCCCGAAAGTATTCAGTGTGACATGATTGTAAACAGATAAGGATCACTCTAGTGCTGCGTGCCCACCACAGTTAGGACTTCCATTTCTTCCACATCCCCACCCACCCTTCCCACTTATGTACAATACATTCACCACCAACAACAAAAATTATTTTTAAAAGGCAACATGAAAATTCTGTAAACTGGACCCAGCTCCAAACACATTAATACTACGAGTAGTCCCTTCCCCAAATATATACCTGAGTTTAGCTGCTCATGAAAGTTCAGAAGCACCACTCCATTCTTAAGTGTGACCCCCTCCCCCAAGTTTAAGATGATTTTCCCTGAACGAGAGTCTCAGGACTTAGAACAGCCATCATTAATTTCAGTTCATTTGTTCTTGACCATCAGCCATACGAGAGATTCCCCAACCAAGGACCTTTACAAGCTGGTGTTAGTCTAAGGAGTATGCTTCTAAGGCTCCAGGAAAGGCTCCAGCTCTTGGACGGCGAGATGGGATGCCCTGTGAAGGGGTGTGGCAGGGTAACAGGAATAGAGATGGGCAGGGATCATTTCCCTAAATTCTCCATGTTCCAGTCTTCATGTGCAGCTTTCTGTTTCCTTGGGGTTTATTTCCTCCTTGGACTAGCTCTGAGAGACAATTAAAGACAATTAGGCAAAATCAACAATTGTGTTGTTTAAAGTAATTCAATAAGCCAAAGAGCTGTACATGTTCCTCTCCATCAGGGAAAGTGGCTTGGTCTTGTTTTAGCCATCACAGTTTACTTCCAGAGGGTGGGCTATCAGGCTCCAGACCTCTGCACGCAGACCCCCAACCTCAGCTCTCAGGAGCAGTAGGACTCCCCGCACACTAGGGGATGAAACTGATGTTGCTGATGACAATCACTTCACAGTGGTCAAGGAAGAGGGGGAAGTGAGACAGTGCGTGGAGAGAGCCGGAACGCAGTGATTTGCACACAAGAAGCACTTGAAGGGAGCTACTTTTAAAAACCTGAGTGCGGGGGCACCTGGATGGCTCGGTGGGTTGGGGCCTCTGCCTTCAGCTCAGGTCATGATCCCGGGATCCTGGGATCGAGCCCCGCATCGGGCTCTCTGCTCAGCAGGGAGCCTGCTTCCTCCTCTCTCTCTGTCTGCCTCTCTGCCTACTTTGTGATCTCTGTCAAATGAATAAATGGAATCTTTAAAAACAAACAAACAACCTGAGTGCGTCATCTCTCTGATGAAATAGGTGGAAAGAGATAAAAAATATGAAGCTACCATATCAAAATAAATGCTAGTGGTCAATTTGGAAAAATGAGGCTTGAACAATCCCCAAACAGCTGGTTAACACAAGAAGAGAAACACATGGAAACAATACAGAAGCTACTTCTGAGGTCATCTCGTTTTTTTCCCCACTGTGGAATCCATTGGGAGCACCCGGCCCGAGTGGCCCTTTCTCCTTGGCTGGCAGTAGGACATGATGCACTTTCCAGTTCAAGGTCCTCTATTAACAGGACACCTTAAAAGATTTTCTCAGAGTCACAATAAACTCACAATGAACATTTCCTACTCCCTGGAATCACAACAGAAGTTCTAAGTTTTGATAATTTTTACCTGATCGAGAGGAAGTGTGGGGGGCTTATGTGGTGGTAGCTCTTCCTGGGACGCTGCTGGTGCTGGGGTCTTTGGGAACGAGGACTGTGACTGGCCTGGATGCATTTGCATTCTATAGCCACAAGAAAAGAGCAGTTAAGAATTAATGAAGACATACTAATCAGAAAGGAAAGAGTTACTTCAATTACGAAAATCTCAGGCAGATACTGCCTTAATTATTTAGGAATCAATTATGGAATCGATATGAGAAGAAAAGTGACATTTTGTGCCTCCAGGTGTGATGCAGTCAGTACATGATACCACCTAGGAGGGCTCTTGACATGGGTTTAACTGGACTCCAAACAGGAGGGAACAATGAAAAGAATCCAAAATCTGGGACATCACACATGAGAACTAGCCTCGAATCTTTGAAAAGCAAAATGGAACAAAACAAAGATAGAATCCACGTTGTAAATTAAGAGACTAAACAGAGCAACCAAATGTAAAAACGTTAACCTTACATGTATCTTGGCTGGCGGAGGGGAGATAAAACAAACACAGCTATAAAAGACATTTTGGGGACAACTGGAGAAATTAAATAAGGACTCTACATTAAACCACTATCAGTGCTATTTTCTGCGGGTGGAGTAACAGTTTGATATCGTGCTCCAGGAGAATGTCATTATCCCTAGCAAATGCATGCAGTCATGAAGTCTGCAACTTACTTCCCAATGGTTTAAAAGAAAAGACAAATAAAACAAACATATTTAGTGAGGTATAAAATTAATATGGCAAAATGTTAAATGTGGAAGAGGTCTTGGGGGTAAGCTTAGGCTGGCACTAAAAGGGGCACATTAGAGTTTAAGTTGGATGGTACTGGTTTTGAGATTAGGCTTCATAACCTTAATGTAAACAACTTCATTTAAACTTCTTTTATATATTACTAATTTGAAAATCTCCTGATTTTCAACCAGCACAGCTCAGATCACCTCACTGAGTCTTAAAAACATCATTATTTGGAAAATTCTCAAGGAAACTGTATTTGACTTGTTTTAATTCTGGATAAACCTGTTTCTTTATTCAGTGTTAGGGGGAGAATTGAGAGGTAAGGGATAAAACCTGAACATTACAGATGACCTCCCTCAACCTCAAGGTTTGAGAGAGACCTATTTTATCTTGACCAGAGCATCTGAACTTAGCAGCAATGCGGACACCTCTGCCTATGGCTCTCCAACTGTGGCTCTGACGTTTCCAGTCTCAAAACTAACTGAACATTTACATGCCAGTTCACTTTCATGAGGGAAAAAAAATGCCAAAGATAAAACTGGACTCTAAGCCAGCAACATTTCTATTAAGTCTCCAGTTATCAAGGATTCCCACGCTTTCCTTGGACCCAGACCACTAAAGGTTATCACCTTCATTTCTAAGGCCATTTTTCTTTCTAAAACTAACATCTATTCTTTTCTCAGGAAAAACCAAAACAAAACAACCCAACAAAAAACAAAAACCAAGGAAACCATTTAACGTACTCTTACCCTGATGGTCTGTACATTTCCTGGAAAGGTCCCCTTATTCCACTTCCAGTGCCAATTTGTTCCATCATTACAGCTTGAAAGTGACCCAGGCCCTCTTCTTGGCAGCGATAGATGGGGCCTTCCTGAGAGAGGCCGTTGGGCTGGGCAGCCACTGGATGGTGAGGCGGGTGAGCAGTCACGGGGGAAGAATAAGCCCTGGGCTGGAAATGACTGGCGGGCCTCTGAGGTGTGTAAGGAGGCCCCGTCTGTAGCATCATGCCATGAGGCTGGAAAGTTGATGAACCAAATCCCATCCCTGAACTCAGAGGTGGAGGAGGAGTTCCATAAAGATACTCGCTTGCTGACAATGAGCTCTGCCGCTTGGTAGCTGCATTATGGTTGTCCAGGTCTAAAAACTCTTTGGGACTCTCTGGCCTCTCCATAGATTCATCCAGCTTGTCTTCCTCTGGACCAGGATTCTGCCCATCAGTTGAGACTACTTTAGCAGCCACCGCATCCATTTGGGTTGGGGAAGTTAAGGCAGCATTCAGTGTCTCACAGCCTTGCAGATTAGCCAAGGTGCTCTTATCTGAGAAGAGGGGCCTTGGTGGGGGGGCTGGATTAGGTGGGAGCCCACTTGGACTTCCTGGGGGATGAAGATGTCTCTGCCAGTCAGAAAAGCCCTGTGGACATGGATAATAAGGAGTTCGCTGATAGTGATGGTAGGAAGGCTGAGGTGGTGACTGGTAGGAATACCTCATTCCTTGGGGGGGGCGATACCGGGGAAAGACTCCAGAATGAGGGTTGTTAGACTGAAAGCCCCTAGGGGGGAAATGCTGAGGATGGGACACTGAGGGTTTACTTCCCATCACAGGGCCCAAACCTTGCAGGCCTGGACTGATGTGGTAATGTGTAGCTGAATTTGGGTATTCCAGGCCAGACATGTACAAGGGGGAAAACTGGCTTACAGCGCCTCCCATCAGATTGGGGTCTGTGTTGGGAGGCGTGGCTGGGTTCTGCCTTGTACATGGCATGGTTTCCGGTAGCGTTTTGCCTCTGGGGCAGAGTGGCTTTTCTGAACCACTACCACCAAGGCCTTTCCCTTCTGAGCCACAAGGGGATGCTTCAATAATCAGTCCGTTTTCGGGGAGAGCCCCTCTCTCTGCCAGAGTGGAGAGGTCTCGCATACACCCCTGGGAGGCTGGGCTGGTAGAGCCACTCTCCGTGGGCCATGTGTTCTTGCTCTTTGTTGCCTTCCAGTTGTCGCCAGATTCTGAGGAGTCGCTTTTGAGCTCTGGGCCCTCTGTTTCCCTTTCTTGTGGTGAGCTCTGCCTGGTACAGTCGGTCTGCAAGGGAGGTGTAGGGTGAGGTAGCTGTTTGAGGTACACCCCCTCTGAAGCACCCATGTTTGGTGGTTTCTCCTCAAGCCCAGGCAAGGGATCTGCTATAAGAAAAATGTAGAACAAAATAGTAATTCAGTAGCTGAAATGACAATACTGATGGGGATGGTAGTGAAAAGAACATGAAGGCAGTCAGGGACAGATGGGGCTGTGGTGGATATATGGCAGTTCAAGCATCAGCTAAAAATTTTGAGTCCCTGAAAGGATTCATGATGTTGAGGCCTTTGCAAACTCCTCCTTATAGACCAAGAAGTAAGACCTAGCACCTCTATAGCTACTCATAAAGTCTGCCAAAGAATGGAGATGTCCCTACCTCTCTCTTGCTGTGCTGTGTGAGCGTGAGGTAATTCAGGTACATGCATGTCCTTTATGGAGATACAATAAGAACCAGAACATGATGGATCTATATCAAGAGGGCTGCATCCTGACGTCTGCCCCATCAGAACGTGCGTTCCACAGCAGCACGGACTGTTTCCTTCCCCACCACTCTTAGTACTTGTACACGACAGAAATTTACTACACACAAATAAATTAATTTACTAGACTCAAATGCTTAATTACAAACTCAGGATTCTTTACATTGCTATTGTGTCAGACCAGAAATATGGTCTTATTTTTTATAATTTTTCAGGTAGAACAGAGTTGTTGCTCAGGTGTGATCTAAATACAATTCTAAAAACGGATGTAAAAACAGATAAAGACAAGATTAAAGACTCATACATTACAACTTTTAAAGACCCACTAAAATCTCAGTCAACTAATAAACTAGTGCTGGTTGAAAAATCAAAGGTAAAAGTTATACAATTTAAATCTACACTTCTCATTATTTTATCAACATAAAACATGGAAACAAATAGACTTATTCACAGTTTCATCAGAGGGTGAATTCCAGACCCCATCTGCAATCAGTATTAGACTGATTAGCTAGAGCTGGTGGTCACAAAACAGGCTTTCCCTCAAAACGAACACTTTTAAAAAGTCTGAGGGGCACTGGGTGGCTCAGCTGGTAAAGCATCTGCCCTTGGCTTAGGTCCTGATCCCAGGGTCCTGGGGTTGAGTCCCAAATCGGGTTCCCTGCTGTGGGGAGCCTGCTTCTCATTCTCTCTCTCAAATGAATAAATTAAAAAAAATAAATAAATAAAAGGAAGACTAGGTTGGGGAAGATGGCAGGGTAGGAGGATCCTAAGCTCATCTCCTCTCATGGATACAACCAGATAACTAGGTAACACCCATATTAGTATAAATAACCCAGGAAAAGACTTGAAAACTGTCAAAACGGACTCTCCACAGCTAAATGTAGAGCAGAGGCCACATCACAGAGGGTGTGAAGGACAGAGATGTTGTCAGGAGCCAAGTGGATCTTTGGGATTGTCCTCGGTGCACCAGCACAGAGAATAGGGCAGAGGAGATCCCAAACCAGGAACCCCAGGCATGGGGGACCTGAATGGGTAAAATCAATCCCTGTAACATTCGGCTTTGAAAACCAGAGGGGCCCAAGAATCTGGGGGCTTATTAACACCTTATTAAAACTCAGTGGGGGGGGCCGCCTGTGTGGCTCAGTGGGTTAAAGCCTCTGCCTTCAGCTCAGGTCATGATCTCGGGTCCTGGGATCAAACCCCACGTCGGGCTCTCTGCCTGGCAGGGAGCCTGCTTCCTTCTCTCTCTCTGCCTGCCTCTCTGCCTACTTGTGATCTTTGTCTGTCAAATAAATAAATAAAATCTAAAAAAAAAAAAAACAAAAACAAAAAACAAAAAACCCAAAAAACTCAGGGGGCTCAGCTCTGCGAGAGCCAGGATGGTAGAGTCCCTGCCCTTAAAGAGACAGTACAACAGTGCCACTGAGATTAAGCATAGAAGCAGCAGTGTGAAAAATACCTGACATATGTGGAAAGGAGATTTATTTACTAATGAGTGTATATTGGAGGGGCAGGGATCTTTGGGAGACCTCTCTAAGAACAAAAGAGGTGGCCAACACCATTTTCCTCCTCTGCTCCCAGCCTTGATAGATGGACACCTGCAGGAACCAGTGCAGGGCTAACACTGGTTACATAGCAGAACAGTTTGCCCCTCCCCAACGTTCTCCTACAGAAATACCCCCTCCATCCAAGCCTGGGCAGCTGCAGTGCTCTTCTGTAGTGGACGGATGCAGAGCTTCCTGGCACTCCATGGGCCTGTTCCTGCATTTTCCTGTTGACCTGGCACCTCCAATATGCCCTTGGCTGGAGCCCAACCAAAGCGGTGTCGCAAGCCTGGAGAAGTGCAAGCAGCCAGGAAAAGGACCAGCACCCCTCCAGAGAGACTCCTTCCCTGGAGAGAGGGCAGACAGCTATTTTGACTGAAAGCCATCCACACCAATGAAAGCTGCTCGGAGGACAACACAGGGAAAGCACCCAGCAGTTTGGCGCTACCTCACCTGTGGCAAATGCCTGGTCTGACTCAACTCAAGCCCAGGGTGGCACCAGACTGGCCCACTAACAACACAGGGATCAAACCCTGCCCACAAAAGGCAAACAGAGCCACTGCACATGACTGGACTGAAGGCAAATGTGGCTCAGTCACAATAGCAGGATGCACACAACACACACAGGAGAAACCCCTGAAGCGCCAGGTTCTGAACAGGGGATTGCACTGCAGGGCACTATAGTACCTCTTCTTCACAAGGCCATTACTTCCAAGAGCAGAGGACACAGCTAATTTTCCTAACACATAGAAACAGACACAGAGAGTCAGATAAAATGAAGAGATGAGGAGTATGTCCCAAAGGAAAGAACAGGACAAAAATCACAGCAAGAGAACGAAATGAAATGGAAGTAAGTAATATGCCTGATAGAGAATTTAAAGTAATGGTCACAGAGATCTTCACTGGACCTGAGAAAGGAGTGGAGGACCTCAAAGAGACCCTCAAGAAAGACAGAAAACAAAAAAGAACAAATCAGAGATAAAGAACACAATAATTGAAATGAAAAATACACTACAGTGGATTAACAGTACACTAGAGGAAGAAGAAAGAATCAGAAACTTGCAAGACAGAATGCGATTAAACTGAATAGGTGAAAAAAAAAGAAAACAGAGAACTCAGTGACAACCATTACATGTAATAATAATGACATTATATGGATCCCAGGAAAGAAGGGGGGGGAATAAAATTATTTTGAAGAAATAATAGCTGAAAACTTCCCGAATCTGGGAAGGAAACAAAAATCCAGATCCAGGAGGCACAGAGATGCCCCAACAAAATCAACTCAAGGAGGTCAACATGAAAACACACAGGAATTAAAAAGACAAAAATGTAGTGAGAAAGTTTTTTAAAGTAAGAAAGACAAAAAGAAAATAGTTATATAAAAGAGAAACCCTGTAAGACCATAAGCTCAATTTTCAGCAGAAACTTTACAGGCTAGAAGGGAATGAGAGGATAGTGCTAAAAGTGCTGAAAGAAAAAAAAACACCAGCAGCAAAGAATTCTAGAGTTTCCCTGACAAACAAAAGTTTATCACCACTACACCAAACCTATCAGAAATGTTAAAGGGAACTCTGAGTGGAAAGGAAAGACCATAAGCAGGAATAAGAAAAGTAGGAAGCACAAAAGCAGTAAAATGATCTACAAAAATCAGTCAAGTGATTCATAAAATAAAAGGATATGAAGTATGACTCCATATGCCTAAAACCTGGGGGAGTTGCGGAAGCATGGTGGCAATAAAGAATAGGTTCAAACTTAAGTGACCATCAGTTTAATACAGACTGCTATATGTAGAAGATGGTATATATATATACCTAATAGTAACCACAGATCAAAAACCAGTAATTGATATGCAACAAATACAGAGAAAGGAATCCAAGTATACTTGGATTCACTACAGAACACCAGCAAACCATGACAGAAGATAGCAAGAGAAAAAAGGAACAGAGAACTACAAATATATCCATGAAAAAAGTAATAATATCAGTATGTACATACCTATCAATAACTACTCTAAATGTAAATGGACTAAATGTTACAATCAAAAGATACAGGGTGATGGAATGGATAAAAAAAAAAGACCCTTCTATATGGTGCCTATGAGAGACTCATTTCAGAGTGAAAAACATATGCAGACTGAAAAAAAAGGGATGGAGAATTTATCATGCAAATGGATGTCAAAAGAAACCTGAGATAGCAATATTTAAATCAGACAAGATAGATTTTATATTTTTTGAAGATTTTTATTTATTTATTTGACAGAGAGACAGCAAGAGAGGGAATACAAGCAGGGGGAGAGGGAGAGGGAGAAGCAGGCTTCCTGCTGAGCAGGGAGCCTGATGTGGGGCTTGATCCCAGGACCCTGGGATCATGACCTGAACCTAAGGCAGCTGCTTAATGACTGAGCAACCCAGGTACCTGACAAAAAAAACTTTACACAAAGACTGTAAAAAGAAAAAAAGAAGGACACTACAAAATCATAAAGGGAAGATTCAACAAGAAGATGTAGCAATAGTAAATATTTATGTACCAAACATGGGAGCACCCAAATTCATAAAGTAACTAATAGCAAACATACAGGAAGTAATTGATAGGAATATAGTACTAGCAGGGGAATTTCACACCCCACTTATATCAATGGACAGATCATGCAAACAGAAAATCAACAAGGAAGGAGTAGCTTTTATTTTGTTTTTTAGAGTTGGGGAGAGGCAGAGGAACAAAGAATCTTGGGTCAGTTTTTTTTTTTTTTTTTTTTTAAATTTTATTTATTTGAGAGAGAGGAAACAGAAACGAGTGGGGACAGAGGCTGAAGGGCAGGGAGAAGCAGACTCCTTGATGAGCACAGAGCCTGATGCTGGGCTTGATCCCAGGAACCTGCAATCTTGACATGAGTCAGAGGCTTAACTGACTGACCTACCAGGTGCTCCTTGACAGAGAAAATCTTAAGAAGGCTCCATACCCAGCAGTGAGCCTAACACCAGGCTCAATCTCACTACTTGAGCTGAAATCAAGAGTCAGATGCTTAATTGACTTAGTCGCCCAGGTGTCCGGCCAGTGGCTTTTTGAATGACATACCATCCGGATCTAACAGATACATTCTAAACATTCCATCCTAAAACATCAAAATACATACTCCTTTCAAGTGCATATGGAACATTCTCCAAAAGAGATCAAATGGTAGGTCACAAAACAAATCTCAACAAATTTGAAAAGACTGAAGTCATACCATGCATCTTTTCTGATCATAACGTTATCAAACTAGAAATCTACCACAAAAAGAAATCTAGAAAGAACAAAAGTACACGGAGGTTGGGACACCTGGGTGGCTCAGTTGGTTAAGGGTCTGCCTTCAGCTTGGGTCATGATCCCAGGGTTCTGGGATCAAGTCCCACACTGGGCTCCCTGCTCAGCTGGGAGCCTGCCTCTCCTCCTGTCCCTCCCCACACTCATCCTCTCTCTCTCTCTCAAATAAACAAATAAAATCTTAAAAAAAAAAAAAAAAAAAAAAGAACAGATATTGTTAAGATGTCCACGTCACCCAAAGCAATCTATAAATTCAATACAATCTCTATTTCAACACCAACAGCATTTTTCACAGAACTAGAATTAAAATTTGTATGGAACCACAAAAGACCCCAAATAGGCAAAGCAGTCAGGACAAAGAAAAACAAAGCTGGAGCTGTCCCAGTCCCAGATATCAAGCTATACTACAAAGTGGTCATAACCAAAACAGAATCATAGTGGCACAAAAAAAGACACATAGATCAGAGGAACAAAACAGCCCAGAAATGAACCCACCATTATATGGTGAATTAATCCTTCACAAAGGAGGCAAGGATATGCAATGTGAAAAAGACAGTCTCTTCAACAAACGGTGCTCAGAGAACTGAACAACCACTTGCAAAACAGGATAGACAGGTCTCCAGAGGCAATGGAAACAAAAGCAAAAATGAAGTACTGGGACTACCTGAAAACAGAAAGATTCTGCAGAGCAAAGAAAATAATCAATAAAACTAAAAGGAAATAGGGGAAGACATTTGCAAATGACATCTGATAAAGGGTTAGTATCCAAAATATATAAAGAACTGGTAGAACTCAACACCCAAAACCCAAATAATCCAATTAAAAATGGGCAGAAGACATGAACATGCATTTCTTCAAACAAAACATTTAGATAGCCAAAGGACACATGAAAAGATGCTCAACATCACTTATCATAAAGGAAATGCAAATCGAAACCACTTCATACCCATCAGAACGGCTAAAATTAAAAAAAAAAACATAAGAAACTAAAAATGTTGGTGAGGATGTAGAGAAAAATGAACCCTTGGACACTGTGGGTGGGAATGCAAACTGGTGCAGCCACTCTGTAAAAGAGTATGGATGTAACTCAAAAAAATAAAAATAGAATTAGCATTAATTCCACTACTGGGTATTTATCCAAAGAATATGAAACACTAATTTGAAAAGGTTTATATGCATCCCTATGTTTACTGTAGCTCTAACTACAATAGTCAAGATATGGAAGCCTGTGTCTACTGAAAGATGGATGGATGAAGAGGTGGTATGTATACACAATGGAATATTATTCAGCCACAAAAATAATGAATATTGCTATTTGCATCAATGTGGATCAAAGGTATAGTGCTAAGTGAAATAAATCAGAGAAAGACAAATACCATATGATTTCAGTCATATGTGAAATTTCAAAAACAAAACAAATGAACAAAGAAAAAGAGAGACAAACCAAAAAACAGACTCTTAACTACAGAGAACAAACCGATCGTTACCAGAGGGCAGGCAGTGGAAAGATGGGTGAAATAGGTGATGAAGATTAAGAGCACACTTATCACGAGGAGTACTGAGTAATGTATTGAAGTGCTGAATCACAGTAACTCTGTATGTTAACTACAGTGGAATTATAGTTTTAAAAAAAAGTATTAGGGGCGCCTGGGTGGCTCAGTGGGTTAAGCCGCTGCCTTTGGCTCGGGTCATGATCTCAGGGTCCTGGGATCGAGTCCCGCATTGGGTTTTCTGCTCGGCAGAGATCCTACTTCCCTCTCTCTCTCTCTCTGCCTGCCTCTCCATCTACTTGTGATCTCTCTCTGTCAAATAAATAAATAAAATCTTTAAAAAAAAAAAAAAAAGTATTAGTACATAGCTAAATAAATAAAAATAAAAACTAAATCTGAGTTCTAGGCCTATCATCAATTTTAGGTGAACTATCCATATCTGATAAAAGATAAGTCTTCCTTTTCTAAAATGATTTTATTTACTGAGAGAGAGTATGAGTGCAAATGGGGGGGAGGGGCAGATGGAGAGATTCTAAAGCAGAGTCCATGCTGGGCACAGAGCCTGACACAGGGCTTGACCTCAAAACCCTGAGATCATGACCTGACCCTAAATCACGAGTCAGATGCTTAAGTGACTGAGCCACCCACATGCCCCTCTCTAGTCATATATTGAAAAAAATAATATACATGGTGGACACCTATCCTAGAAACAAGCACTCATTACAAATAGTATTCCTTTCATCTTCTCAATTTTCAGGTTAATCTCTCACCCTTTTTAAAGATTTTATTTGCTTATTTGAGAGACAACAAGAGAGTGAGAGAGAGAGCACGAGCAGCGGGGAGGAGCAAAGGGAGAAGCAGACTCCCAATGAGCAGGGAGTATGACATGGGGCTCGATCCCAGGACCTGGGGATCATGACCTGAGCCTAAGCTATTTCTAAGAAATCCCTTTCAAACTTTGCTTCTTAGTAGCTATAAACATGTGTCCCAGGAATAGAAGAATGGAAATAATCAGACTTTAAATACTGAAAACTTATCCTATAATGATAATGTTTAAGAAGGTCATTTTTTAAATTAATTTTTTAATTTTTTAATAAACATATAATGTATTTTTATCCCCAGGGGTACAGGTCTGTGAATCGCCAGGTTTACACATTTCACAGTACTCACCATAGCACATACCCTCCCCAATGTCCATAACCCCACCACCCCCCTCCTGACCCCCCTCCCAAGAGGGTCATTTTTATTTTACTTATTTATTTATTTTTTTAAGATTTTATTTATTTGAGAGAGAGAGAGAGTGAGAGAGCATGAGAGGAGAGGTCAGAGGGAGAAGCAGACTGCCCATGGAGCTGGGAGCCCGATGTCGGACTCGATCCCGGGACTCCAGGATCATGACCTGAGCCGAAGGCAGTTGCTTAATCAACTGAGCCACACAGGCGCCCAAGAGGGTCATTTCTAAAGGCACTTTGATGATGTAGTGGTTGAGAGCATGGATGCTGGATCCAGTGGGTCTGGATACAAATCTCAGCTCCATCACTTACTAGTGAGTTGAAGGCAAATAGCTTTGTGCCTCGGATTTTCCATCTGTGTAAACAAGTGTAATATAACAGCAGCAAGGGGCGCCTGGGTGGCTCAGTAAGGTTAAGCCTCTGCCTTCAGCTCGGGTCATGGTCTCAGGGTCTTCGGATTGAGCCCCACATTGGGCTCTGCTCAGCGGGGAGCCTGCCTCCCCCCCTTCTCTCTGTCTGCCTCTCTGCCTACTTGCAATCTCTCCCTGTTAAAAAAAAAAATGCAGCAAACTCAAAGCGCATTCTGAGAACTGATTTACTCTATCTACAAGTCTCAAGAAGACTGCACAGTACAGTAAGGACTACATCACTACCAGAAATCCTTTCAGATCTCTGGACCAATACTATGATTTACTCAACCCTGAATGAGTAGTTCAAGATAGAAAGAAGTTTGACGGTCTTGGTAAAAAAGATTCCTCATGAATTAATGGCTTAAATGTTAGACATCAGACAAAAATGATGGTGTAAATTACCTCGGTCATTCTCAGGCTCTTGTGTTTCACTGCTATCCTGTGTCCTCCCAGGGTTCCCCAAGGTAGGCTTGGGGGCTGACAAACTTACTGATGTCGAGTGAGCTACCTGTGAAAAAGGGCCAGATAAATGGGGGGGTGTAGGCTGTCGGGGGTGGTAAGGCACACCTGGTGGGCAAACTCGGGAAGAGAGCTGCTGCATGGCAATCATCTCTGGGCTGTCCATCATGGAGTCCCCTCCTTGCACCCCCCGCAGAGCATGGGAGGGTGCTCCAAAAAGAGAACTTGGTGTTGGGGCTGGAGGTGGCTGTAACCGATGTCCACCAGATTTACAGGGTGGTCGCATATACCCTGAAGAAGCAACTCCATGAGGTAGAAAACTTGATTGTTCAGTCCACTGGTTTGGGGGAAGAGCAGGTCTCATCACTCGGGAATCCATCATATGACCAAGAGCTCGAGGCTGGTGAGAGGGTCCTGGCCCCATGGGGGGCTTCTCATCTGTGCCCAAGGGTCCTGTGTTTGTAGCACCATGGTTTCCATTCCAGACAGCGGTGTGTACTCGATTCAGGTACTTGTACGATCGGTACATGTGGCTGGGAGGAATTTCTGAGCTTTCAGGGAAGTCTGGGGGTCGGGCTGGAGCCCCACCATGCCTGGGAGGAATAAATCCTGACTGGAATTGAGTCGGGGGATAAATATTTCCATCCTGACTAGTGCCACCCATCTGTCTAAGCTGCAAGGATCCAGAATGTGATCCCACATTACTGAGGTGTGTCAGCCCCCCACACACTTGCTTCTCTTCTGGAGTGCCTAGCCTGGGTCCTCGGTGGTTGTTAATTCCAACTGGAGGCTGGCAACAAGAAAACAGAAGGAGGCAGAGATTAGATCCACAGAATAAAGTGCTTAATCTACAATAACAGACTCTAAATAATAGAAGATAATGAATTAAATTTAACCTGGTAAGAGACTGTATTTCTGAAGTGTATCTGTGAAGCCCTTTGCATTTGTGTATTCTGAGTAGACTGCTTACCTGCACGGCAAAAGGCTGATGCTGCTGCATAGGTTCTCCAGGGTGTGGTTCTGGGACCCTAGAGGAGACATATAAATTGGCAGGATCTGATCCTCGAAGAGGGCCAAATGTTCCTGGTACTGCTGGCCTCTGGAGAGCGTTGAGTAAAGGCAGGAGGAGAGGGGAAAAAAGAGGAAGCACAGAAGACATTAGGTAGAAAACAAGGCCGTTCCTACAGAATGCTAGCATATAAGCTCACCCAGATTGGGGCTAGTTCTGGGGCCCAAAGCTATCTCTCATTGCAGGACAGAAAACAAACTGGGGTCTCTTAATCTCTTTTTCCTTAGTGCCTCTTCCCCAAGAGCCTTATAAGCCAATTTTTCCCCAACTGCCCCCTCCACATGAAATTTTAACTGCACAGATATGCTGTATATTTTATGTACTATGTGTATTTCTGTGCTTTGTACAGGAAAAGTTTTTAAAATCCCCACTTCTACCTACCTTGCGAGTGCATCAGACTGACTAAAAGAAGATTTAAAATAAGAGGAAGAATGAATAAAGAAAGGACAGGTGAGGAGAGACAAAATCATCCACATATGGAAAAATTACTTTGGAAAAGAAACTAATTAACAAGGCTTCACTTCTGTTTGAATTCACGAACTAGGGGAAACTACTGTTGAATTTTAAGCTATTCCTTACCATCTGGTTTAAAAGGGGTGCCTGGTTAGGCATCCCACCATAATGTAGGGGACGAGAAAAGCCTCGGCCATTTGAGGTGCCCACCTCCCGAGGGAGTTGTGTGGAACTGCTGCTTTGATTATCCCCAGAAGAGGAAGTTCTGCGGGCAGGCGGCAAGGACTTTCCTCCATTCTCCACTGGCTGCTGTTTCTTGCTGGGCCCTTCAGAGTCCCTGGAGCGGGTCCAAACATTGCTTCCACCGCTTCGTCCAGCCCGGCTCCGCCTCTTCTCCCGCTTTTCATCCTCTCTGATCCAAAATTCTTCATCTGTGTCTCCATCTTCACCAGGAAAATGCTTCATCATTGCCCGATGAAAACATCTCTCTAAATTATCAGACATCTTGGTATATTCTATGGGAAGATACAAGGACTGACTTCCAGATAGAGCTTTTATAGGACATAAAAGACAATTCTCTTACCAACAAACAATAAAAGATACCTTTTGGGTAAACTCTGGAGCTTAATTCAACTCAAGTGATATTAGGTTGTACAGCTACAGATACAAGATGAAGATACTGTTTTTGCCTTAATAGGCTCTAGGCTGTATGGCTGGAATCAGATTCTTAACTTAAACCAAGACAGATTTAATTCTTCAAGGCTAAATCACAGCATTATTAAACACAGTCACTGAAGCTACTAAGTTTTATCTTTTTTTTTAAAGACTTATTTATTTGAGAGGGAGAGTGAAACTAGGGGAGGGAGCGGGAGAGAGAGAATCTTAAGCAGACTCTGCTGAATGCAGGGCTACATGCATGATCTCTTGATCTCATGACCCCCCCCCCCTTTTTTAAAGATTTTATTTATTTGACAGAGATCACAAGCAGGCAGAGAGGCAGGCAGAGAGAGAGGAGGAAGCAGGCTCCCTGATGACCCCTTAGATGATAACCCTAACCCTGACCCAGAATCCAGAGTCAGGTCCTTAACTGACAGAGACATCCATGTGTCCCAAAGCTGCTTAGTTTTTAAGCTAAAGCATTTGAACTACTGTATAAAAGAGTATACGTTTCTACACTTGGAGCCATACATTCTTTGTAATTGGAGATCTACTCTGTGGACTTCTCAAGATGATTTAAGAATCCAGGGTCAGGGGAATCCTGGGTGGCTCAGTGGGTTAAAGCCTCTGCCTTCAGCTCAGGTCATGATCCCGGGGTCCTGGGATCGAGCCCCGCATCGGGCTCTCTGCTTGGTGGGGAGTCTGCTTCCTCCTCTCCCTCTCTCTGTCTGCCTTTCTGCCTGCTTGTGATCTCTGTCAAGTAAATAAATAAAAAAAAATCTTAAAAAAAAAAAAAAAAAAAAAAGAATCTAGGGTCAGTCTGGTCAGTAGTTAGCAGTCTCTGTTTAAGGAAGCGCAGTACAATCTAAATCCAGCCTGGTCTCTACAATAATGAAAAATAACCTGAGCCCAGTTAGCCACTAGATACATTCTTTTGTCACACAGGATAGACGTGGTTTTGGCACATGTTGTGTAAGTAGTCAGAGTGGCCAATCCCATGGCTTTAAATGTACATTTTGTTTACAGTCTCAGTGAAAGGTCAAAATATTTCTAAAAGAGATGCACTTCTGTTTTTGTGTATTTCTAAAAAAGGAGGTATTCTGTTCTTGGTTGAAATGGATAATAAGTGTATCCATAGCAAACTCCTTCCCCACTTACCACTACTTTCCCCATTATATTTTCGACAATTCCTGAACATAGTCTTCATGTCATTTACAAATTCCTCCTTGGTACAGTATAAACCTCCGTTCAGTTTCTTCTCCATGCTTGAGATATCCATGGGGACCTAAAATAAGACACATTAAATTACAACATGTTGGAGGAAAAAACACCTCCTAGTCCTTATGAGGCAAGGGAATCACACCACTATGAGATGCTCAGGAGCCCAGCATATACCCAGCAACCCTGATTCTCAAGGAACAACAGGTGAGCTTTAAACAAAACCAGCAACAAAAATCAAGAAAGAAACAAACACCATGGTAGCCTCTACCTTAATAATCTGGTAATAGTTTGGGGCATATGATTCATCCACAGGTTCTAAAAAAGGCCAGGAATCCTTGTGAGCCTTTACCACATCTAGAACTGAAAGCCAAAGAAGAGAACTTAATTAACGCACTCACACAGGAGTACTTCTATCAGAGATAATAATAGTTGAGAATGGGAACTGACCTTTATACATGGCAGTGAAATCATCATCCAACTCAAAGCTGTGAATCACAAAAAAAGAAAGAATAACTTTGACCACCTTCTCCTTAGCTCTCTTAATTCAGTCACAGACACAGAGCTGATTATACCAAGGTTTGGAACAGTTTCAATAAACTGTCTTTAACGTTAGTGTGTAACACTGATAATCTCTAGAAAATAATTATGAAGATGAAGGTTAGCAAGCCTAAGGGGAGAAGCATTTTTATCATCTGTAAAATGATGGAACTGACTTAGATGATCCACAACTTAATTTCTGATTCTATAATGTTGTTTATTTAGGAGCACATTATTTCCAGGATTTTATTTTACCCTAATGAATATTTTTGTAATCTAAATAATAATAATATATCTATATTTTTAAGAATAATAAAATAGGCATAGAGAATAATAATAAAGGCATAGAGAAGAGCGAGAAGCTCATGAACACTGAATATTACCTGCCACACAGGGTTGTTTTAAGAATTAAATGAGAGAAGTGCTTAGCACAATGCCATAGTACTTCACCAATGTTCCTGGTTACTACTGTTAGTATCATTAAATACTCACAGGTCTTTAGTCTTTTTTTCTTCTCTCATGGGAGAACTAGGGTCCAGATGGGAAAGTTCTGGGGGGAGCTCCTTCCCTTGGGCCAGCAGCCATGCCCTTTCTTCCCTGAGCTTTCTCCTCTTTGCTCGATCTACAATGAACACAGGGCATTATGGTACAAGTGAGGTTAAGCACTCTTTAGATGATAACATGTTTGTTAACCATTTTAGAGAAGAAAGAAATAAAGATCACCTGTATCATAAGATTATTTTTGTTTCTTTTGCCATCCTCTTGGTATTAAGGATGATTCTATAGATGGAATACATTATGAAAAAATATAAATTTGTGGGGAGCCTGGGTGGCTCAGTCATTAAGAGTCTGCCTTCAGTTCAGGTCATGATCCCAGAGTCCTGGGATCGAGCCCCACGTCATGCTCCCTGCTCAGCGGGAAGCCTGTGTCTCCCTCTCTCACTCCCCCTGCTTATGTTCACTTTCTCACTGTCTCTCTCTCTGTTAAATAAATAAATTAAATCTTAAAAAAAAAAAAAAAAAAATATATATATATATATATATATATATATATATACATACTTGTGGAACCCATTTCCTTTATGCATTTCCTTTATGCTGGGAAGGGATGAGGGTGGTCTGGGATGGAGAGGGAGGAAAGAGCAAGTCTGAAGAAAAATAGAATTAGAAGAAAAAGGAAAAAAAATACAAGACTGAATGAAGATATCCTTCTCTGAATACCTGAGGCCTTTCCAATCTTTCTCTCAGAAAAACAACATCTGCTTTTTTAAGGACCAGACTCTCAATCCTAACATACATGGGATTTTATATGCATATCTAAGCTCGCAAAGTTTGGTATTTACAAAGGCATCCTTGCACACCAATTGTCTTTGCTCTTCAATCTACCCCACCACTGGCAGCTGGCCCTTACCAAGCAAGGGGTAATCATAAATTTGGCTGGGAACAAGGGAAAGATGCCAGCTGGAATTGGCAAGGAGCTGGAAGACAGGGATGATTTTTTTCTGGCTCACAGCCATAGCCATGAGAAACACACTTGGCATTCCACTACTAGCCTGATGGGACACTCAGTGCCAGCAGGGAACCGGAAGGTCAGGAGTAAAGAAAAGAGGCAGGGAGATAAAGAGCACTGTCAGACAGAAAGACATAAAAATGGAAGGGAGAAGCCAGGACACATCTTCTATTTTCTTCCCTGAGGGACAGGCTCTACATATGTCCCCTGCTAGGAGCATGACATGACCCTGCTAACTATTCTCCATCTAGTTCTGTTTGACTTGTGTTATTTTTACATTATTCACTTATAAACTTAAATCTATTTCTACTATAATTAGTCAAATGCTATCAATGACTTACAATATTGTTTTTTTAAAAAATGATTTCAGGATTAAAGAAAAGTGTAACTAAATTAATGAATATCCATGAACCTAACAAACTGGCAGATTTTAACATTTTTGCTTTAGTAACTTTAGTACAGTAGTTCTGTCTAGTTGGTTGCAATTTTTTGCAACTTACAAATAGTATTATAGTACAAGTCTTTTGACATGCCTTCTTGTGCACATGTGTGAGTTCTCTGGGATGCACACCCAGCAGTGGAACTGCCACAGTGCTTTCCAAAGGGGTACAGCTATTCTTTCACTAGTGGTGTGAGTTACACTCACTTGGTATGATAAAACTAGCAATTCTGCCAAATTGGGAAGTACTGATAAAGAATTTTGATGCTTTCATTTGCATTTTCCTGACTGGAGTGATACTAAACATATTTCCATGTTTACTGACCATTTAGCATCCTCTTGTGTGAATTTCTTGCTTAAATACTTTGCCCTTTTCCTTTGGATTATTCCATTTCTAATGGATTTAGAGAAGTGCTTTAAAGAATCTGGAGAATATGTCTTTGTTGGTTATGTGTTAAAATTATCTTCTATGTTGACTTGTCTTTCCATTTTGATTATGGTGTTTATGTTATATGTAAGTTTTAAACAATTCATGTACTCAAACATATCAATCTCCCTCCCTTTGTAGCTTGTGCCTTTTGTACTTAATACATTCTCAGTGCAGAGTATGCTCAAATTTCTATCTTCCTCTCCCTATGCTCCTCCCACCCAATAAATACAAATCCTAGGGGGGAAAAATCCATTATTGCTTCTGCCTTTTTTACTTACCTTCCAAGAATTCAGGAAAAATTTATTGCTGTAACTATTTTACAGTCTGTAAAAACTCCCTCTACGTTTTCCCCATGATAACTATCATTTGTGAGCTTGCTGTGTGCTAGGGACTACCCGTTTTTATTTAACCTTTCTAACAAGGCGTGCATAGCCCTAAGTGATCTGATCCCTGGTTACCTCTATGAACTCATTTCCTGCCCGTTTTCCCCTTACTTTGCTTACTTTGGTCCATACTGGCCTCCCCCTGCATATTCCTTCCTCAGGGCCTGTGCACCTGCTATTTCCTCTCCATTCCCCCATCAGATGTTCATATGGCACCTTCATTCACTTTATTATGAAATGTCACAAATTCAGAAAGGGCTTTCTTGACAAGCTTATCTAAATGCCACCCATATCACGTCACTCTTTATCTCTAAACCTATTTTTCTTCACATCTTTCACCACCAGCTGTGATTCTACAGTATTTGTTTCTTCTGTCTTCCCACCACTGGAATTTAAGCCCCACGAAAGGATTAGTTTCTTTTGTTTAATATCTATATTCCTAGAACAAAGCCTGGCACAGAATGGGTGCTCAAAAAATATTTGTTGACTTAAAGAACAATCTATAACACAGGTATTATTAATCTTCAAGGTAGAGAAACTAAACCATAAAAATAAATTTTGAATCTGTCTGTATAAAAGTCAAATGAGAACAGTGCAGCAAATAAAAACCAGACTGAGAATACAGAATCCCCTTAAAAACTACAAAAATTAAAGCCATAGTTACTGTCCTGAGGATTTAAATCTAGCATTGGAAATGAAAGCCATGAAACACTTTATAAGTAGGATATACTACATATTGTCACACAGGCTAAATTTGTAGATTAAATGCACTAAGGGTTTTATAATGAAGAAGTGATCACAGTAGGAATGGGTTACCCTATGAAGAAACAGAAGGCAAAAAAGCACTTAATAAGGCAGAATCCTTTAAGTTTTACAGCCAAAACTTATTTAAATTTTGCACTGAGACACTGCATTAAAAAGTCAAATTCAGGTTATGTGGTTTTATTCAATTTAAACCTTCAGGGGCGCCTGGGTGGCTCAGTGGGTTAAGCCGCTGCCTTCGGCTCAGGTCATGATCTCAGGGTCCTGGGATCGAGTCCCGCATCGGGCTCTCTGCTCAGCAGGGAGCCTGCTTCCCCCTTCCCCTCTCTCTGCCTGCCTCTCTTCCTACTTGTGATCTCTCTCTGTCAAATAAATAAATAAAAATCTTAAAAAAAAAATTTTAAACCAGTAAATTTACTTAAAGAAATAAATACTGGTCTGTGTTCAACTAAGCAGATGATCTGTTACCATATGATTTATTTATCAGGTTTAGCTTATAAACACAACTGCTATCTGATACATCTAGGGACAGTTATTATCCTTTGTACTAACTGCAAAGGAAAGAAAAATCTCATTACACCAAGACCAAAACCTAGACCCAAGTCTGAGAAAAATGATTTGCCCTAATAAAATTAATGGTAGTACTCTTGATATGTATAGTGCCATACTTAAAAATTTTTTTAAGATTTTTCTTTAGCACATTATTTCAATTGTGGTTAAAATTATTTCTATGAAACATGTCATTAATACCTCAATATTTTTTTTCCATTTCACATGCAGGATGTACACAGATGAAGGCAATAAGTAGTAAGACTGACAGGAACACCAAGAATAACAAATACAGGTGCTATAGAAGGACTGCATATACAATGAGATTGGATCCAGCAGAATACACAAGAAAGAGTGCAATTAACAAGTTATTTAAACAGAAATTGCCAGTAGCAGCTTAGATGTCGGAGAGAACCTAGTTTGATTTGGCTTTGGCCAGAGGAGGGCTATTCTCATACCACATGTACTGCTCAGAGAGCCCACATACCTTCTACGGCCTTGACCTTTTCCTCCAGCTCTCGTTTTCTCTCTTCCTTTAACATCTGCTCCTGCTCCTTCTTCTGCACTGCGAGAAGAATTTGACGTTCTTCTTCCTCCTCTTTGCGCTTCTGTTTTTCTATTCTGCTAAGCACAGGGGTCTCCTGTAAAGAGCCAATTAAGTGTATAGAGTCAATACACAAGAATGTAAGATCAGTTTTTTGCTCTAAGATCCAATTTTTACTGAATTCAATCTATTCAACAAATAGTATTGGATAGGTAGGGAGTTTATATCATAACCTCAAGTCGATTTTATCATCTATAGAATAAACGTATGGGAATATATAACTAACATTAAAACAATGGAAATTTGAAATAAGCTAAGAAGTTTTGGTCCCTATGATTTACATAATTTGTAGTCTTTGGGAGGTAATCCTATGAATATGTTGGACCAGAGAAGAGAAACTGAGGAAGTTGAGACACCGCTATTATAGATTTAATATTTAATAAAAGTGACGTCTTAAAAAGTACTCTCATCTCAATAAACTTTAAAAATGATACAAGAACCCAGGGTCACAATTCCAATGTGCAAGACTTTGAAACCTTAACATTTATACTTTACAAATAAAACAATGAATAAAACTGGGAGTTTGGTGGGAGGGGCCACTGTTTTGCCTTAAGATACAGAAAAGAAAAAGGCAACTGCATAGAAATTTGTAAAATTACTCAAGACTGGCTAGGATTCTCCCTTGTTGTTCCACACAAATGACATTAACATAAAGATTTCAGTTGGTCACTGGGAAAGTGACTGCCCAAGAAATCTAACCAAAGATAAAGGACAATAGGACCATTACTATCATAACCTATTATTTTACTCTGCATACTTTCCAGTATAACTGGTTCTGAGCCATTCTGTAAACCAGAATTGTGAAGCTAGGGCTGAAATTACTTATTTTCATTTCTTCCCTTGACTTTTGTGCTGATGTGAAAGCCACCTGACCTTTCAAATTCTATGAGCCTGAGTTTAAAAGTTTGTTACTACAAGGTAAAAACCTGAAATGAGTAAGAAATGAGATGAAAATGAAAAACAAACAAATAAAAAACACAAACCCAAAACACCCAAATAAACCAGAAGACAAAAAACCATTATCACACATCTAACACTGTAAAACTAAAGAAAGTTCTCTAAGATCTTTATCCTACAAGCGGGGCAGGCAGTTTAGATATGCTAGATACTGTTTCTGAAATGGGGAGGCTACTGACATTAAGAAAAATTCTTCTAAAGAATGTATCTCTAGATTTGCCTCCTAAATACTAGTCAAGTATCTTCTCTCCATCACACAAGTAACCCCAACCCACAAATCCTTCATTATTCCAACTTTTTGGCAACACCTTTACTCAGCTCACAAGTTATGATGGAACTATGTAATAAACCAAAACAAACTGCCTTTGCCCCTTTCAGTTGTATAGTGACTCCCAGCAGGATACGGGGAGGAGACAGAGGAAAGGTAGGCCTGGTCAAAGGTATTATTTCATCTGAATAAAATCAGAGTGCTTTCTACATATATGTCAGATGCAATCAAAAAAGAGAGAAAAAAGCAGGTGTACAGGCCATAAGTCATTTACACATACATAGTAAGATAATGTATGTATATTTTGCCCCTCCCTCCAAAGGACAGCAGGTAAGAACATGTGGAATATTCTTCTTTCAACCAGTACAAGGGGATATTAAGTAGAGTCAACATTTTAATAAGGACTAAAGAAATTCAAGCTAATAACTTATAAATAGAAGTATTAAGTCACCAGAGTCATCTGTAAATAAACATGGGTGGTGTTTCATGTTTGAAGTCAATGGAAGGGGGGAAAGGAAAAAAAAAGATAATTAAATAAATCTTAAGAATATCTATATAATTATTATTGCAACAAATATGGCAATTTATTATTTTTTTTTTTAAAAGATTTTATTTATTTATTTGACACAGAGAGAGAGAGATCACAAGTAGGTAGAGAGGCAGTCAGAGAGGCACAGGGGGAAGCAGGCTCCCTGCTGAGCAGAGAGCCTGATGCAGGGCTCCATCCCAGGACCCTGAGACCATGACCAGAGCCCAAGGCAGAAGCTTAACCTACTGAGCCACTCAGGCGCCTGGACAATTTATTATTCTTAATATGTAAAGATATCTTACAAATCAATTAACAATAGGGGCGCCTGGGCGGCTCAGTCAGTTAAGTGTCAGCTTAGGTCTTGATCTCAGGGTTGTGCTCCTGTGTTGGGTTCCCTGCTGGGTGTGAAGCCTGCATATGATTCTCCCTTACCTTCTGTTCCCACCCCCCCATTTACACATGCTCACTCTCTCAAAACAAACAAACAAAACCAAAAAACAAAACAAAACCAAAAAACAAAACAACAAAAACCAAAACCAACACAAATCAGTTAACAATAGCCACCCACAAAAGACTGAACGTGAATACAAAATTCACAGAAGATAAAAACCACTGTTAATGAAACAGATGGGATCGAGGGAGACAAACCATAACAGACTCTTAATCTCATAAAACAAACTGAGGGTTGCGGGGTGGGGGGGTGGGGGGGTAGGGAGAGGGTGGTGGGATTATGGACATTGGGGAAGGTATGTGCTATGGTGAGTGCTGTGAAGTTTGTAAACCTGGCGATTCACAGACCTGTACCCCTGGGGCTAATACATTGTATGTTTATAAAAAAATAAAAAATATTAAAACAAAAACAAAACCCATTGTTAATGTTCAAAAACAAAAGTAAAATACCCTTTTCACTTACAAACTAGAGAAAGATATGAAGTAATACATTTGTAAAGATGTGGTAAAATGAATGCTATCAATTGGTTGCAGCACAGGTCCCCTGGAGGACAGAGAGAGAGAGAAAGAGTGAGAGCGAGAGGGAGAGTGTGTGTATAATATATATATAACCCTAAACAGAGTAATTACACTTTTATGATTTTATTGTAAAAATGAAATAGAAAGGCAAAGATACTTCTCTAAGTAGGTTCGAGTCAAATTATTTAAAATGGTGAAAATTTACAAATACACTAAATGTTTAATAATAGGTAAAATTATATAGTCATCATTATAAAACCAATAGAAGTCATTATTTTTTTAAAAGATTTATTTATTTTAGAAATACGGGGGGGGGGGGGGCGTGAGTGTGCAAGCAAGTAGGAGGCGCAGATGGAGAGGGAGACAGAATCTCAGATCCCCACTGAGCACGGAGCCTGACCACAAAGAGATGGCGACCTGAGCCAAAACCAAGACCTGGATGCTCAACCAAATGATCCACCCAGGGGCCCCAACAGAAGTTGTAGTTCTGAGGAATTTTAATGAAATATGAAAATGCTCACAATGTTAAATGAAAAACACAGATGAAAAAATAATATTCAATAAGATGCCAGTTTTGTAATAAATGCATAGAGAGAGGACCTGAAGCAAATAGGTAAAAATGTAGGAGTAAGGATTTGTGAGTTGGGAGATTACTGTGTCTTCCACTGTATTCTAATATAGTCCCCCAAGTTTTCAATAAGAGCACATAAATTCTTCGGAACTTAGAACAGTTTCTTCCCAAGTTAAACTGGAGAAATGAACTAATATGGCATATTCTAAAATGATCTAGTTTTTTTTTTTTTTAAGATTTTATTTACTTATTTGACAGACAGAGATCACAGATCACAAGTAGGCAGAGAGGCAGGCAGAGAGCGAGGGAGGAAGCAGGCTCCCTGCTGAGCAGAGAGGCCTATGCGGGGCTCAATCCCAGGACTCTGAGATCACGACCTGAACTGAATGCAGAGGACTTAATCCACTGAGCCACCCAGGTGCCCCTAAATTAATCTAGTTTTTATTAACTTTTTACATCCTCTGCTATATGTTCCCTGTTAAAAGCCTAAAATTAAAATATGATGTGTGAGCCTGGTGGTGGGTATTAAGGAGGGCACAAACTGCATGGAGCACTGGGTGTGGTACATAAACAACGAATCTTGGAACACTGAAAAAATAAAATAAAATAAAATAAAATAAAAATGTTAAAGTACCCAAAGGTTAGAACCTGTTGATTTTTAGGATGAAGTACTAAAAATTGATTACGAATAGTTTATTTTAGTAACAATGAAGCAGGAATCTTAAAGTTTAAGATAACTATAGATGTAAAAATTGCTGTAAAATCAGAGGCCCTACACCATTAAAAAATATGTAAAACTTACTCTCATATAGTTTTTCGTTAAAACTTCACGTGAGATTCAAATAAAATTAACAACTTTGAAGTGTGTAACTCAGTGGCATTTAGTACATTCACAGTGTTGTGTAACCACCACCTACACTAGGTTGCAAAACATTTTTAGCACCCCAAAAGAAACTGCTGAACCCATTAACCAGCCAGTCCTTACTCCCCACTCCTCTAGCTCCTGGCAACCACCAATCTCCTCTCTGTGTGGACTTACTTGCTCAGGATACTTCACATAAATGGAGTCATATAATATCTATTTAGTTGCTTTTTTCTCCCCCCAATACATTAATATTAACATTAAGATACAGTAATTGACTAACTTAAATTTACAGCATCTTAAAAAAACTAATCAATAGCAAAAAACCAATCTCGTTTAAAAAAAAATGGGCAGAGGACCAGAACAGACATTTTTCCAAAGACACACAGATGGTCAACAGGTACATGAAACGGTGCTCCACATTTCTAATCATCAGCGAAATGTAAACCAAAACCACAGTGAGAGGATATTGCTTCACACCAGTAAGATTGGGTATCATTAAAAAGACAAGAAATAACAAGTGTTGGCAAGGATGTGGACAAAAGGAAAACTTCATGCACTGTTGGTGGGAATGTAAATTGGTGTGTGGTTCTCTTTCATCATGTGTTATAATTTCAGCTGATTTTATCTGATGTGAATTCTCTAAATTGCATCAGATACATCTGGGAAAAAAAAAAGTCCACGTAGTGCATCAAGAGAGTATTTCAAGTTACTATTCTCATTTCCAGCAGTACAACACCTTAGGTAAAGCCAGTGTCAAAGAACATATTATCACTAAAAGACAGGATTCACTGCCTGAGACACTTTTGGTGGTGTGTTAAACTTCAATAGTTTAAAGAACAAGTACAACCAAATGAACAAAAACAAAACAAAAAACTGAAGATAAAAAAATTCTTACACTGTTTGGCACTGCAATTTTTTTTTCTTGCTGTAAAACGGGTGATATCTAAATCTTTTATAGATTAAGAAAGAGACCTGCTAGAATCAAGGAGGGTTTTTAATGAGAAGCTAATTAGAAACACTACTTTAGAAATCCTCTGAAGTATTATAAATAGAATCTGGTTGAAGCGGTGTCCAGGACTCCCCTTCCATGCTCCCTCCTCACCCAGGGCAGGTCACCAGACACCCTGGCACCCCTGCCAATGTTAGTAGCACACTTGAGACTATACAACCACAAAGAGCTCCCTAGCAGCAGTAATGTCCAGAGTCTCCTGACAAAAATAGCCAATGCAGCCCTAATCCCGAGGTTCAAAAAGACTACCTCCCTTCCCTCGTATTTTCCCCAGGAGTCACAATTAAAAGACTTTTTGAGGCAAAAAGGTTGGAGCCCTGAGTGACCAATATAGGTCAGGTACCCTGCCTATAAGGCTTTAATGGCCTGAAGATTTTCTGCTGCTTAAACAAATGCACAAAGCTCGTGCTGTATCTAAATTTTCTCTGGGATAACTGGGTATTGGAGTAGATACTCACGATCTCTGCAATACCATGGTTAGTTCTATCTAAAAATAAAGACAACAGAAAAAAAAAGAGAAATGCTGCTAAGAATAACGAAAAGGAGAAATTCTGGTGTCTGCGGCTAAGCTCTGCTTACAGCCATGAAGAACCTTTTGGTCTGTATTCAGATTACTATGCAGTTGAAATGGACACTAAGGCATTAACGACTCAGTCCAGGGGAATGAACAGAAAATAGGAAAGAGAACTTTAAAGGAGGGGTTAACTGTCACGGTACTGAAGAAAAGTAGAGAGGATACAACCAAACAAAAGGAACTAGAAAACCATTTGAGAACTATGGCTGGATACCAATTACCAATAACTGTTACAGGAAACAAGACTGGGGAGACTGAAGTTAGTCATTACAGAATTGTCAATCCAAAGGTAATTAAGTGTTGGGCAAATTTGTCTACTGGTAAGAACACACCTATTGGCTGAAAAAGAGAAATAAAGGATAAATGCAAATGTATTTAAGTAAATAAAAACCTATAAACTAATTTTTTCTTTTCTTCAGGCTCAAGGTAGAATACACTGAACAGTAAGATCCCTGTAATAAAGAGTCATGCTGTCACTTCAATTTTAGAGTCATGAAAACATCACTCCAAGGCACTAAGAAGGCACCATACTTCCTAAGATCACTAAACTATGTAAGAGTCAATGAAACATGAGGCTAAAAGGATTAAAAGGTTGAAAAGTATAGAGAATATGAGAACTGGCCAGCACGGAGTCTGGACTTGAAAGGGAGATAAGCAGCAATAAATAAAACCTCTGGCAAAGGAGGAGTCAGGAAATGGAGGTCTTCAAAGACTGAGGGCCCTGAGCATGAGGTGCCTTCTAGAATCTTCACAGAATGGGAAGACGGATCTGGAGAGATCGTAGTGAGGCACTTCCACTGTCACCACCTCTCGCTTCTTCCTGGCTCCTTCCTTCAGTTCCCTCTCCTACCTGACTTCCAGCATCCAATATGGCACCACCTGCAATCCAGTTCCATAGGCCTCACTCCATTACAATCTTGCCCATTTTTCAATCTTAGTAAATCTAAGTATCAATTCTGCCCCTTCCTCCAAGTGTGTTGCTAAAGTCATTTAACTACTCTAAACTAGTTACAAAATGAAAACACCCAAAATGAAAATATAAAATGAAAATGCTAGAAAACCCGTTTTATAATACATTAGTTGTTGACCCAAATATCGTGTCTTCATTAGATCTCCACACCACTCCCACCTGATGCCCTATTTACTTTAAGAGGACAGAGGAACATCCCACGTGAACACCTAATATTTTCCTGTCCCATCAAAAGTTTGTGTCTTTAACTTCGGAGAAATGGAAGCAACTTCACTCCCTAGCAAGGCCCTGCCTCTTAGGCACATCATCTTACAAGACTCAGCCACATTCATTCCCTTTCTCATTCACGGACATTGCTCAGGTCTATGTTACATCTCCAACTATAAAAAAAGAAACTGCCACAAGCTCTCCTTAATCCTGCTTCCTCTTTACTTTTTCATGATTTGCTTTCTTTCATTGTCATATTTCTCAAAACCACAACAGGATAATCTATGAGAACTTTTATTCACCACTCATCCTCTTGCAACCTGGCCCTCACACCAACCATCTCTAATGACCTCTTCTGCTACATCCCTGCCCCATCCTCTCTTCCATTTTAGACCCATATTTCCAACAGCAGGGACTCTACTGCACTTTCCTGCTGCAAGTATACTGCTCACTAACTGATTTCTTACTTTCCAGTTTTTCCTTAAAAATCATTTATCATCGTATAACCAGAGAGGTACCGTCCTAAAACAAAGATCTAATGACATAAACTCACCCCCTACTGCCTGTTTATTGAAGATAAGCTTGATAGTCAGGGAACTCCAAAATCGGATTATTTCAGCATCTTATTCCACTATATATTACAACATATCTTATATACCAGACACAAATCCAAATATACACTGTTCTTTGACCATATGATATATTAACCTGGCTCTGTGCTTTGTTTATATTACTCTTCCACCACCAAAATCTTAGCCATCCTGCAAGGTTCAGGAGAAATATAGCTCTGCTTGTACCAACTCCCCTTTCTTTGCAAACCACTAGTATCTTCCATCTTTGCACTCATGAAGGTCTACTACATATACATCTATTATAGTATTTATCCTTCTCATTTATACTAGATTTAACATGGATATGCTTATCGTCCCAGGAGATTAACTGTAAGATCCAAAAGAGCAAAACCTCATGTTGTACTTTTTAATCCTTTCCCTTTCTAAAAATGCATCTTACATGTAAGAATGCTCCATAAAGATCTGGGATTTAAAAATTGAGGCAGAGTTAAATTAAAAAGTAGGAAAAAAAGGAATACCTGAAATAAAATGGAGCATCCTTTTGAACAATGAAAACTCCTCTCTACACTCACACACACTCACCTCTCTCTTGATGGATTTGACGGACAGGTGGTGAGACATCCACCTAGGTTGCAACTCTGCCTTTGTGCGCTGTGGACGCTTTCCCTACAGTTAGAAGTGAGGAAAAGAAAGGAAAAGACAGATTAGGGTGTTCTCAGCTACTGCTGCTGCTGCTGCTGCTGCTGCTGCCAGAAGAGTGGCCTTTAAGGCACAGAGGTGATGGCTTTACTGAAGATGAGAGCCAAAGGCATCCTTTGGACAGTCAGTAAAAATGACTATTCCACTCCACAAGTAACAAGCCAGTTTATTCTCTTAAAAAAAAATAAAACAAAAAACCCCTGATAGACACGAAGGGTCTCCTCTGTCAATCTTTAACACTGGCAGGAAACTCCCTTAACTGTTTAAACATTTAAAAAAAAATGTTTTGTTTCAAATTATTAAGGGAAAGCCATGTTTTACCACCTTCTGCTGAAGGGATGGGCTCTGAGAGAGGGCATTATGAGCAGCTGGAGGTAGAACTCCCTTTAAAAGGCAGTTCAGTGGCAGTAGTGAGAAGTGAGAGGAGCTGCCCAGGCTGAGAACCAAATAGCAAGACAGAAGTGGGGAGAAAGACTCAGTGACTAGAAATCAGAGAGTTTGCCTGAGAAAATTTAAGAGCTTGAAGGCAATCACTATAGGACATTTCAAGAAAGGGTATTTTTTTGTTTTTGTTTTTGTTTTGTTTTTCCAAGAAAGGAGTTTTACAAATTATCCAAGAGCAATTATTTAAGGTCAGTGTAAGTTTTGGAATTTTTGTGGAATAAGCCCCACAGCTTCACCACTGTGACCTGTATGGAGGTGGTCAGCAAAGGATTTGCAGTTGAGTAATTCTGTGCCTTCAGTACCAGTATCAGCAATACCCAGGCTTGGTTTTGGCACCACTCAATCCAAAGTCTTGAGACTTGAAGAATCAGTGAGGTAAAGGCACAAAGCACAGAACAAACAAACAAACAAACAAAGGCAACAACAAAATGGTGTGGTTTATACAACATAAAAACACTGCAAATCAACTGTGGTAGATTTAAGAGAAGCTTTAGAAAGCACTCATGTTAGATTGACTTAGGCCTCTGTACAAATGCAAGCAATCCAACTGTCAGTCTTTTTCACAAAAGCTACCACAGTAATTTCCTCAAATACGTCTATAAGCAACTCCTTTATGAACTTCAAGACCCCAAGAGGAAGAGCTCTTCAATTTTAAACAAATGTGAAAATTTACCATGGAACTCTCCAAAGTATTGTGGCAATTTACCATACAAGCAGTGACAAAGGCCAATACCAACTTGACCCCAAACTTCGCCAAATCAGACAAAAGTTACTAATGTGCAAAGTGGTATTCTTGCTATAGAAGGTGCATTTGTTTCCCTACAACTTTACTAAATACTCCTGTGCGAATTATCTGTACTCTTAGTCAATTCATTTGTTAAAGATCTAGTATTTGTAAGCCATCTAAATAATACAGTTTATAACATTAGCAACAAATACTTTTACTAGCTTACATCCTCGTTTGAAAAAGCTTAACTTTTATATGGTCAGAACAGGTTTTCTGATTCTTTTATTATTTCAATGTTTAGGGGACTATTGCTACCTCTCAAGACTTATTTTATCTGTTTTAACTTTCTTTGGACTTGCATTTACTTTGGTGAGAAATATGGATGTAGTTTTCTACTGAGGTTATCAATTATCTACAGCCATAGTGTGAAGGACCAAGTACCTATTGGTAACTAAGTACTGTGCCAGGTATACTGACAAGGTTTCTTTTGTTTAATTCCCATAAAAACTTCTGTGAAGTTAGAGCTTTCATTTTACTAATAAAAAGAAATTCAGAAAGGCACCTGGGTGACTCAGTTGGTTGAGTGTCGACTCCTGATTTCAGCTCAGGTCATGATCTCAGAGTTGGGAGATTGAGTCCCCAGTAGGGCTCCCTGCTCAGCCAGAGTCTGCTTGTGCCTCTCCTTCTGCCCCTCCCCCCAACACACTCTCTTTCTCTAAACAAGTAAATCTTTCTCTTTTTAAAGAAATATTTATGCTCATATTTTACTGGTTTCATAATATTTAATTCTGTAATTACTGTAACAAGTAAAACAGACACAAACAAGTTTGTAAAAACATTACAACTTACTACTGATGAACATGTACCTTAAATGTTCTATGCCAAGTTCAGCAAAGACTGTGAAGAGCTAATACGTTTGTACTGCCTTAAGCACATCATTTATGATAAGCTGGTCTATTGAAATGAAGGTCCTGTCAGAATGCTTCCAATATACTGACTTAAGAAATAATACACAGGGCTAGTCCTCCAACTGCTCCTACCACTTCTACCTTATAATACTTGTAATAATACCTGAAATTTTGGAGGGAAAATTTTATTATCTTGGGATTTGGCTAAGGTTACAATAAATCTCAATTTATCCTGGTGAGTACTGACATCTAAACTTACTCTTTCCTTGCAGGAACAGAGAGATCTTAACATATTTATATGACATATAAAAATATGTATCTACTAACAGTTTTTTGCTTTTTCTTTCTTATCTGCTCTGCACAACTCGAGTTAGTTTTACAGAATGGAAAATTTGTTTTGCTACTACTGTAAATGGGATTATTTTCAGTGATCTTTAAATGTCAGTATGCAGAAGAATCACCTGAAGAGTTTTGCGACCACATATTAACAGGTAAGACTTCTAACAATTCTGACAGTTTGGGAGTGGTACACTGGCAAGAATCTGAGCTTTTAAAGTAAGTGTGCAAAGTGATTCTGAAGCAGGCAATGTAGTTACACAGCACTATTACTGACTTCTAACTGTTAGACTTCTAAGCAGATTCATCATAATTCTTCCAGGTAAAATATCAGAGTATTTGAAGTATTAGAAAATATTCTAATATCTTGCCTCTTACTCTTGTTGGCTCCATCTTTACATTGGATAAAACTTCCAAGACAACGTTATCAGTAGTATGAGCTTAGGTTTAACTGTGATGGGTTATGAATTATTCTTTTGGCTTTTACTTGTTAGCATTAAGGACTTGACATTTACTTTACCAAATGAAGAAGGTATGTTTGTTTATGTGAGAACAGGAAGCTAAGATATCTGTATCTAAATGAGAAAGGGGAGCTACCTGTTTCTGTCTTCATTTTGGTACGTTTGGAAGTTCTTTCTTCTTAAAGGATTAGAAAATTTACCTACGAATAAATCCAAATGATTCTGAAGCTCTTGATGGGATCCTTTTGTGACAACTCTTTCCTCCTAATTACTGGTCTGTTAGGATTTCTACTGCACAATTTAGATTATCTTATTTTTGTAATCAATACCTCATTTCAACGAGGTCTGCAAATTTAGAGCACTATACACCTTTGAAAATACCAAATCTGGGGCATCTGGGTGGCTCAGGCAGTTAGGTGACTGCCTTTGGCTCAGGTCATGGTCCTAGAGTCTCAGGAATCAAGCCCCATGTTGGGCTCCCTACTCATCGGGGGAGTCTGCTTCTCCCACTCCCTCTGCCCCTGCTCTTGTGTGTACTTTCTCTGTCTCTCTCACTTTCAAATAAATAAATAACATTAAAAAAAACAAAAACAAAAACAAAATACCAAATCTTCTATAATTATTATTATTCGGCTTGTAATTTCATTTTCTTCAGAATTATGCTTAAGGTGTACCTTATTTTTAAATTTATTCTCTTGCAAAGAATCAACCCCTGAATTTTTTTTGCATCAAAACCATCAGTTTTATGCTAATAAGTCCCCCCGCCCCCCGGCCACCTAGTTCACCTATTCAAAAAACCCTTAGGTTGAATACCACGGTAAAAAAAGTAGGGGCACATGGGTGGCTCAGTTGGTTAAGCGTCGAACTCTTGATTTCAGCTCAGGTCATGATCTCAGGGTCCTGGGATGGAGTCCTACATCAGGCTCCATACTCAGGGGGGGAGCCTGCTTGGGACTTTTTTTCCCTGTCCCTTTGCTCTCCTCCCCACACTTGGGCACAGTCTCTCTCTAAAATAAATCAATCAATCTTTAGGTTTAAGCAGATTGGGCATAAGTCTTATAGATGATTTAATGTACCATATCAGTTGTATCAATAAAGTCTTATACCATGTTATGCAAGTTAATTATAAAAACCGTCTCTATAAAATAGTTACTTTAAGAAAATCAGATTATGTGCTTTGAGTCCTGGAAAAACTGACATGGTGGGTTGCAGATCACAAAAACTCAAGTATAATTATAGTATATGGAATTACTGCTAATGGGGAAATGTAGATTTTTTTTTTGCTCATCCATGAAAATGTAGTTCTTGAAGCACTATTTATAAGAGCCTACTATTAGAGCATGGTGACTTCCTACAATTTGTCCTTTCAAAGCATCAACCTACTTAAAAGTTGTAAGTATCACTGGAATCACAACAAATCAATAAAGCTCTTATTTTGTTTCTCCATGGAGGTACTGCAGCAATTAATTGATACTTTCTCTATAGATCTCATTGACAGGTGGTCAAATTTTTCTGTTTCTACTAACATGTACATCAGAAGTATTAGAATTATTGAAATGAAATAAGCAAGTGAATGAAAATTGAGCCTTCACCATAGAAAAGACATTATATCAGGTGTTGTGGGGTTTCAAATGGTAAGACATGGTGCCTAATCCAAAAAGGCTTAAACAACTCAAAATGGAATTAAGTAATGAGAAAACATGTTAAGGAAGAAAATCTTAAAATTGGGAGAAACAGGATAGCTTGTGGAGAGCAGTATTCAAATGGGTTAGGAAGTAGAGAGGGAAAGATGCTCAAAGAAGGCACGCACAAGTGCGTATACAGGTAAAATATAGAACATGTGGTTTATGAAACTATCACCTGGAGAAAGCAGCACACAGAGCTCACATGTGGAGCTGGCACTGGGACTAGAGAGACAAATAGTCTTCAGAGCTTGCTGCTTAGTGTGAGAGAGGACATTCCCCCCGCACCGCCCCACTCCCAAAGGCTGCATATACAGAGAAGTATGCCAGGCTGATAGGAGACATTCCTGGGGGGTCCCGGACCATTTCCTGGGGAATGCTGTGGGAGAAGGAAGGCTGGTTCCAGACTATGAAAAGCCATTTTAAATGCTAGGGAGTGGGGGAGACAGAAGATTTCATGGGTAAGGAGAATATCCACAGTGAAGGAGAGTGCATAGGATGAGGTCCCATTTTAACACTCCAGATGAGAGTGAAGGCTTCTACAATTTCCAGGAGACAGCAGAAATACACTCAAAAACTCTAATGAATCATCCTTAAATAATGCAGAGGAGAGGGATCAACCGTTTGCATACCTTCTGGGCAATCATATTGCAGATCTCAGGCAGGAAGTCCTCACTGAGGAGCTTATAGAGCTGCCGTTCTCGAAGGGAGGTCCTCTCCCGAAAACTCTCAGTGACCTGTCTCCATTCTTCTTCTGTTTGGCACAGGAGCCACCAAGTGCCTTGACCTGGCCCTTGGGACCCTAGCAATGAAAAGGATGGGTTCATTAGATAAATCTCACTAGGACCTTTTTTCTTACTTACTCTCAATTTCATTTCTACCCTGGGTCATGGTGAAAATGAAGGAATCCAAAAAAAGGATTTTAAGGTTCATAATATATAATTTTGATTTTCCTGTTACTAACACCATTTACACCTAAAAATTAAGAATGCCTAATAGCAATACAACTATAACTACTGTGACCTTTGTAATTACATTTTAATATCCTAGAAATGCTTAAATACACTTACTTTTCAAATGGTTTTGATTTGCACTTCTGTGGAGTCTTCCTTGTCTCATTTCTGTTGACATACTGTAATGTGATACTACCTCCCTCCCAGTTTTATGCAATTTGGATTACAGAACTGAAATCTAGGTTAGGAAACCAATACACTCCCTTGAACAGCACTTTACATTAGAAAGATAACTCTTTGAGAAGATGCTCATTCATCCAAGGGTTTGGTGTCCATTCCACTGTGCCAAGGTCAGAGGGCACAAGGGAAGATCCCCAGTTATCAATGAGACGGAGAGAGGGGCACAGGTGAAGTGTGACCAAGAAAGAACTGAACAGGGCTAACAAGAAGACAATACTGCATTCATCTTAACTGCTTTGTAGGACTCTGGAAAGTGAACTGCCATCATGATATAAATCGATCATGTTTACTTAATCTTTTCTGAACTCTAACGAAAATCATTACCATTTCTTGTCTGTGGTTCAGATGCCAAGGAGTTTTCTTCTTGTTTTTCACTGAAACACGAGAAAAGGAGGCACCAATTAAAACAAAGACATGTTCAAAATTGTTCTGTGCTCTCCCCCCCCAACCAAGTCAGACCCAATTAATGTAATACATGGAGGGTGTTTGTTTCAAGGGGATGATGTTTGGAGGAGGAATGACTCTACTGAGTAAAGCAAAATCAGGAGGTAGGTGTGTTGGTATAGAGAGGGAACCCAATTAAATGCTAACATCCTATGTAACAGGAAAATATTAGGTTTCATAACAGCTTTTTGGAAACCAAATAGAGGAGTTAAGTATTAACAGTTAAATACCCCTACTTCCCCCCAAACTATGGGACTCTAATGTCCTCCTCCCTGATAAAGGCTATAATGAATTTAAGCCATACTTAATTTAACCTCCTATAAAGTAGCAGCTAAGAACACAGACTCTTAATGTCAGACTGCCCCTATTGAGACCTGCCTCTTACCACGTGACCTCGGAAAGTTAATTAACTTCCCTGTAAATGGGCTATAAATAATGCCTACCTATAGGGATGTTGAAGATTAAATTATTAAATACAAAAGTGTTCAGCACACTAGTGTTAAGCATCATTGCTGTTCGTATCGCTGAATCATGTAGGTGATCTGTACTTCTGTTTGTTTTCAATGATCTATAGCAGTACTGTTCCACAGAATGCTCTGTGAGAATGAAAATGTCCTCACTGTCGCTGTCCAACATCACAGCTATGAACCACAGGTGGCTACTAAGTACTTGAAATGTGGTTGGTATGGTTGAGGAACTGAATGTTAAGTTTTATTTAATTAAAAAATATATAAATACTGTACTGGATACAGAGCTCTACAGAATAAAATCACCAGTAGAGGGTAGTACAAGTCCATATATGCTGAAAATGATTTTATATTCCAACGCTAAGGTACCTTAATTGTTAGTACTTAACAGGGAAGTGGAAATGGGTCTAAAAAAACAGCTTTCTAAATCTGTAAGAAAATGGAGATTGCTAACAAAATCCTGCAACAGATGTCATGTGCACAGAACATGATTATAGGACACTTCTCATGAAATGGAGAGGAGGAAAGCCATACTCTGTAGTCAAATTTCTGGAAAGTTAAGTGAACACTAATTCTTAGATTTAAAAGAAAAAAAAAATCCTGACTCATGTATTTATAATCCAATTCCTAGAAACCAATACTTCTTAGTAATTAATAAGCAACAATAAGAAATCTGGCCTACTTCAAGCATTTAGATTTAGTAGTTCTACAATTTGGAGGGAAGAAGCGGTTAGTGCTCTGTTACTAGAAATTTTAAGAATATGACCTAACTTCCAGAAGGTATATTTATACACTGTAAGCCAGATCTTCAAAAAAAAAAAAAAAAATTTATTTTTAAAAGATTTTATTTATTTGACAGAGACACACAGTGAGAGAGGGAACACAGCAGGGGGAATGGGAGAGGGAGAAGCAGGCTTCCCACTGAGCAGGAAGCCCAATGCGGGGCTCCATCCCAGGACCCTGGGACCATGACCTGAGACAAAGGCAGACGCTTAACAACCCAGGCGCCCCTCAAAATTCTTGTATTGAGATTCATGTAGTGGAATTTCCTAAAAGATCATGCATAATGTATAAAATAAAATTTCTCAAATGTAAAAGAATCTTCTTCCTTGCTGAAGTTAAGTATAAAATAAAGAGTATAAAATGTTTAAGATATTACCTATTCTTTACCGTAGGAAATTTTATTCTAAATTCTAAATACAATAAAGCAAATGTGCTACTAAATTCTGCTCATAGGGAAAGAATTAACTCTTAAACTTATATGTGATATATAATCCTATTAAAATGCTAATTAGTGAGTGTTAATCAGAATTAACTTGCTCTGTACTCCAATGAAAAAAATGTGTGATACAACCAATTTTGAAAGTTAATATATATCGAGCACTTTCTGTGGGTCATCACAGTTTTCAGTCTGTTACACTGAAACATTCATTACCCTGTTCAATCTAATCCTTATTATTAGTAGTATCCCTATTGTCCCATAAAAGAATAGGCTTAGAGAGAGTAGGTCATGCAGATAGGGCTTCCTGAGTGCACATTTAGTAATTTCATGAGGATTCAGACCCCGGTCTCTATCATCGAAGTCCCATATCCTTCCCATGGCACAAGGGAAAATCAGGGATGAAAGAACAAGTGAAATTAAGGTGCCTTGTAAGCATGCAGGTTTATGAGTGGCACAGACCAACATGAATGTCTTACTTCACTAAAATTTCCTCCTGTAGTTTCTTCCGTTTTGGGGGTCTTCCTCTTCTTTTTCCTGTTTTCCCAGGAACAGCAGAGACATTTTTTTGTCCTTCACTTTCCCTAAGAAATAGTATATTAAATGAAAGTGTTTTGTAATAGAATTTATGCATTACATATGTTTTTTAAATTAACAACTACAGTTTTTCTGGTCATGAGTTCATTATAAAGGATTAAATGCACTGGTTATAGGGAAACAGCAGAATGACTTCCTGTCTTCTCTTATTAGCATAAGAAAAACCAACATTTTACAATATTAAAATCTGAGTATAAACTAACACACTTCCCTAATAGTTAATGAATAATGAATGAAGCCAAAATAAAGTAAGACAGCATCATCATCCTGGGACACTGTGGAACCAAGGTCTCCTCAGGAAGGCTCACATTTCAGGTATTCTTTAAGGGCCTTCTAGTCCTATACTGATGCAGCAGATCATTAATTCTAGTAGAAAAAAAGGAGTCCTCAAGAACTAATTACAAAAGGACAACTGCCGCTGTGAGTGACTACACAGCTGGTGACTTACTGTAGACAGTGGTCCGTGCTAAGGGCAAAAAGGACTCCTCAGGTACCTCAAATCAAGCACCTAATTTCCAAACAAGAAGATCTTTCACCACTCTGATAGCAGAGGCTGCGTTATGAATTATTTTTTATTTTTGTATGAAATAACTCCTTGCCAACTCTTGACAGGCATGCTGTTATATCTAATTCCTTCGTAAGAAAAAAAAATTTGTGCTGCAAAATTCTGATATATTTTTGTAGAGTAGCTATCACAACCCTGACCTTAAAGATTGTACCTGCTCAACAAGAGTTCTCCATTGGATTTTCCTTGCACCGGGTCCTCCTTATACATTCGTGTTCCATAGAAATACCAATAGAGTGCCCCTGAATTGTCTTCACCCAATGGTTCCACACGGAGACTGTCTGCATCCAAACCCTTGGTAGAAGAATAGGGAAAAGAGGTTTGGGGAAATAGGAAACAAAACAAAACAAAACAGGAGAAAAGTAAAATGAGGATTCAAAATTTATAGTCATATGTACCTCATATTTTAAAATGCCTAAGCATCTTAGGCAGCGTTCAATCAGGGCACATGAAACACAGAGAAAATGGGAAGATGGTACCTTCCTTGAAGAGCAGGATATGAAAATATTTCAAATACTTCCCATCCCCATCATTGCCCACATTTCACCAATAAAACAAAACAAAACAGGAAACAAAAAGGAGTTTTGAGGAACATATTATATATTTGGTTTGGACTTATGTGTGCATCAACAAAAGGAAAAGACAATACAACGGAGTAGAATCCAATGTTGTAAAAGCTTTGCCCCACGTGAATCTCTGTTATAGCACCCTCGTAACCTACAGTAAACTCTTATTCTAGCTGAGATCCAGCAATACAGCTCCCAAATTTACTGCAGGGTCTGACCTATTTTGGCCTTCCCACTGCTATTCAAGAACTTGAATTCTCAGCAAAGACTGTGCTTAAATTGCACAATGATTTTATACCGTGTCCATGAGAGGGCTGAACTGAGAAGTTGTCAACACATTTCATCATTTCTGACTGAACAGGATTAGACACTGACCTCCCTATGAGTAAAAAGCAATAGTCCACATCCTCCCTCTGAGACAGACTTCTAAAAGAGACAACAGTAGAATCAGAGGGAAGATATCTACATCTTCCTTCTCCAACACATATTTTGTAATGCATTGAGTATGTACATAGGTATATACAGGGATAACCTTCACTCACACGTCAGATGAAGTCATTATAGTTTACAATAAATATTTCAATTGTGCTAAATCCAATTTTAGACCTTAGGAAATAAAATTCAGTGGCTTAGTTGCAATTTTGGCCCATGACTGGGAGAATAAATAGGTACCTCTAACTGTTCCTTTGTCAGCTGGAACTCAGCCATGTAAAGGAAGAAAACCAAACTAGAAATTAAACCAAGATAACACACAATCATCTATCTAAATGTACGGCTTGGAATCCTTTGGCTACAGTGGTCATTGTATACATTTTTATTGTCAATGAATTCTGGCTTTTCTTATTATCTTCAGATTTTATATCCTGATTGCTGGCCTTTTGTTTGCTCTAGGAAAAGGGCTTATTAGTTAAGCACCTTGAGAAGATCGAAGACATCATCTGCATCTAGCCGATAATCACAGAGGCGGTGCAGGATTTCCACACGAGTACGAAGGGGCAGGTCTTGGAAACTGGCTTCTCTCAAAGGGTTAGGCTTCCCTTCTTCAAGCTCCCAGCGGTAGTTGATAATGTCCTCTAGGTAGCTGTGGAATGTCTGAGGCCTAAACAAATGGCCCCAAACACAAAAATACATTAATATAAAACACAGGGGATAAGTGGGAAAAGTGGAAAGAACTGGTAGTTTAACAGCTGACAAATCTTAAACAGAAAGCAGGAAATAAAAAAGCAATAATAGAAAGGGTCTGAAAGCCCCTATTGAAGTTCAATGCTATTGTACTATCTACTTGGACCAAATGCTGTCAAATTCCAAAGATGATAAATATGTTAAGAGGGTTTCTCACAGAATAGATCGCTTTACTTTAAACCACAAACAGCATATTCTGGTCAATATGTAAAATAACCAATGGTATAGATTGTGAAACTAAGGCAAGTCTTACCTTTGCTCATGCAATTAAAGAGACTATACAGTTTGAATGGACAGCAGTTCAAAACTAGGTCCACAACGTTTGCCCAGCCTAATTAATTATATTTCAAGTTAAGAATTAGAGGTCAAAAAAAGTTGTCTAGATTACAAGCAGCTACTTCAATATGCAAATATAATCTTACATTCTGTTACATAATCTTTAAGATTTGTTAAAAAAATACTGTATTCTTGGGGCGCCTGGGTGGCTCAGTGGGTTAAGCCTCTGCCTTTGGCTCAGGTCATGGTCTCAGGGTCTTGGGATCGAGCCCCGAGTTGGGCTCTCTGCTCAGCGGGGAGCCTGCTTCCCCCCACTTTCTGCCTGCCTCTCTGCCTATTTGTATAGGTCTCTCTCTGTCAAAAACAAAACAAAACAAAAACTGTATTCTAAATTTTGAAGATTTTTTTCTACAGGGAACATTTAAGACAGTTTGACGGCAACCTAAATTTTTCCTGATTAGTTTGACAGGCAATTTCATAACTTCATTTTGAGTAGTACCCAAATGTGCCTTGTATACAATATAATAAAGAGCTGTTTAGTTGTTAGATGATTATTCTCCCTCAACTTTTTTTTTTTTTTGGAAGTTTTTATTTATTTATTTGAGAGAGTGAGCAATTGAGAGAGAGAGAGCATGAGCAGGGGAGGAGCAGAAGGAGAGGGAGAAGCAGACTCCCCACTGAGCAGGAAGCCCAATGTGGGGGCTTGATCCCTGGACTCCAGAAACATGACCTGAGCCAAAGGTAGACATTTAACTGACTGAGCCACTCAGGTGCCCCCCCACCCCCGCCAATTAATGAATCTGGGTATAATCTCACCTATTCGTGACTTAAATTTTTTTTTTCCTCACTAAGCAAGGAGCTCTAAAGAAGCTACATGTTAATGTAATTTTAAAAAGAGGCATGTACCATGCTGAATGACAATCTGTGGTAGTTACATTTGCAGAAGAAGTCAGAGGAAATATTCATGGCAAAAAAAAATCAAAGAGCCTTATGCAAACAATAAATTAAACATTTTGATTTTCAAAGAGAGAAGAAACTACTTCCTTACTACTGATCCTTCAACTGGGGGGAAATGTGAACATGCTAGTTTACCAAGACGCAGCATAATGTCTCTAATATCAAGGCTCTCAGGCACCTGATTTGACTGCAGTATCTATATTCAAAGTCTGAGCACGGGCATGTGAATACCTGGCTTGAACCTTACCGGGTATGCACCGGCTTCCTCTCTCTACTGCCTACAAAGCTGGGAAGCTGGTGCTGCCCCTTCAGGAGGGAGGAGCTGGGCAAAGAACACGTCAAACTGGGAGTCAAAACCAGTGTGACAATGGTGAATTTGAAAATAAAATGGGGTGTATTTTTTAAATTGCTTTTTAGTAGCAAGGAGTATGAAGACAATAACTCTTTGGTAATACATGCCTTTACCACATGCATGCTACACTCTGCTACACTTTCTAAAGCACACCAAATACCCCAAGTAACAAGGCATGTTTTTCCTGCAGTAAAATAAAATATGTAATCTATAATATTGAGACAATTTTCAGAATGGCAGCTTTGCTGGGGGATGTGGCAGGAGGCAGGCTGGGTCAGGCTAGGGATAGGGAAAGTTCTAATTCTAGTGTGAGGCAAAGGAAGCACCAGCATACCAGTCCTGCAACACTGAATGTGTATAAACAGTGTTGTTCTTTGTGCCTACAATCTGTCTGAAAGCCTCTACTTGTCTCAAAGTGCATGTTTGAGATTCCTTTCCAATAGCCCTATTATCCTACTCGGTTTCAATTACATGGCTTTTGCGAAAGGTTTTCTTAAGACATCTCCATACTACCTTAACCAAGAGATACTTGAGGGCTTAGAATTCAAGATAATTCATTTTCCTTGTATAAAGATAAACCTCCTCATATAAATCTACATCCCTTTCTTCAAACATCAGAAATTCAAAGAGGGGAAAAAACTTCTAAGAGCATTTGAAACAAAAAGGCTGCAGGAAGCCAAAAATCAGGCTAACACTTTCTACTTGGTGGTTCTTAATCTTCTATATGACATAACACTCTTGGAATATTATGCCTCCATCAGAAAGGATGAATACCCAACTTTTGTATCCATATGAAGGAAACTGGAGGAGATTATGCTGAATGAAGTAAGTCGAGCAGGGAGAGTCAATTATCATATGGTTTCACTTACTTGTGGAGCATAAGGAATAACATGCAGGACATTAGGAGTAGGAAAGGAAAATGAATGGGGGAAATCAGAGTGGGGGACGAACCATGAGAGACTGGACTCTGAGAAACAAACTGAGGGTTTTGGAGGGGAGGGGTGCGGAGGGTTAGCTAAGCCTGGTGGTGGGTATTAAGGAAGGCACATACTACATGGAGAACTGGGTATGGTACACAAACAGTGAATCTTAGAACACTGAAAAAATAAAATAAAAAAAAAAATCTGATGAGGACCATATACTCTCTCACCCCGAAAAATGAGCACACACACAATTCTGTATGCACTTTCAGATTTTGCTACTCAAAGGAAGCAAAGGGCACTATGCTGCTGAAGACTACTGGAACATTCCTGACTTACTCATCTATACAGCTCAGTGCAATTCTCTCTTAATGACTAAAATACCTCTCATCTTTCCGAAATTATTTTGAATTATAATAAAATGTCTCAATAGAATATAGTTAACAGAAAGATCAAACTAACCAAAGGTTATGAACACATCCAGGTTCACTTTGTTTCTTGTCTGACAAAGTTCCAAATGCTTTAAAATTTAAAATTAAATGAAAAAAAATTTAAAATTAAATATTTTCCTTATCATAACTTGTGCGGGAGAGAGAGAGAATATGTGATTATCACCTTTCAAACTCCCAAAATTAGCTATTTCTTTTTTTTTTTAAGATTTTATTTATTTATTTGACAGAGATTACAGGTAGGCAGAGAGAGGAAGGGAAGCAGGCTCCCTGCTGAGCAGACAGCCTGATGCGGGGGCTCGATCCCAGGACCCTGGGATCATGACCTGAGCCGAAGGCAGAGGCTTTAACCCACTGAGCCACCCAGGCGCCCCCAAAATTAGCTATTTCTTAGAACTCAAGCACTATGCTTCTGAGAGTACATGCTTTTGCAGGTGGGACGAATGTTGACAAGGGTGGCAGGACCTCAGTAAAGTACGTAACACAAGTCTCAGCTGGCTGGAGCTGGCAGAACTCTTGACCACGTATCTTGTATTAACTGATCTCCAACCTACACTAAGTGATCACAGATGAAAAGAGGACTCTTGGGGCACCTGGGTGGCTCAGTCATTAATGGTCTGCCTTGGGCTCAAGCCATGATCCCAGAGACCTGGGATCGAGTCCTATGTTGGTCTCCCTGCTCAGCAGGAAGCCTGCTTCTCCTTCTCCCACTCTTACTGCTTGTGTTTCTTCTCCTTCTTTCTCTGTCAAATAAATAAATAAAATCTCTTTTTAAAATTCTTAAAAAAAAAAAAAAAGATTTGAAAATCTTTTTAAAAAAGATTTTCTTTGGGGTGCCTGGGTGACTCAGTGGTTAAAAAGCCTCTGCCTTTGGCTCAGGTCATGATCCCAGGGTCCTGGGATCTAGCCTCACATCAGGCTCTCTGCTCAGCAGGGAGCCTGCCTCCTCCTCCTCTCTCTCTCTGCCTGCCTTTCTGCCTACTTGTGATCTGTCAAATAAATAAAAATCTTTTAAAAAAAAAAAAAGATTTTCTTTGACAGAGAGAGAGAGAGCACAAGTAGGCAGAGCGGCAGGCAGAGGGAGAGGGAGAAGCCGGCTGGCTCCCTGCTAAGCAGGGAGCCAGATGAGGGACTTCATCCCAGGACCCTGGGATCATGACTTGAGCTGAAGGCAGCCGCTTAACCAACTGAGCCACCCAGGCAACCAAGAAATAAAATCTTAGAAAGGAGAAAAAAAAAAAAAAAGAAAGAAAGAAAGAAAAGAAAAAGAAGAAGGAAAAGAGGACTCGAGTTCTTTGAGGCCTGTGTTGGTTCTTTGAGACATGAAAGGCAATCTGTAGTCTACATGCAGGGGAACAATTTAGACAGTCATCAGGAGTAGCACAATGGAGACCTAAATGAAAACAACAACAACAACAAAACAAAACAAAACAAAAAACATTCCTTCCACTGCCTACAACTCTCTGTGAAGTAGATAAAATATGTGTGAACAGTTAAGCTACATGAGCACTGGAGTGAGAGAAAGATTTTGGTTCCAAGTGAAGCAAGAACTAAAAGGCTTTATAAGAGTATCTGATAAAGTGTTTATTCTTAAAGATCATAAAAAGACCCAGAACAAAAAAATTTAAATAACTACTCTTCTCTAGGGCCATGTAATGGCTGCTGTACTCAACATATCCTAAAATCATATTGAAAGCTGCAATCAGTTAAAAATCAGGGTAATATTAAATTAAAGAAAAATAGGACTAAAATACAAAATGTATCTCTTAGAAGAGAAACATATATATAATATAGATTTTATAAGACATTTATGAATGCTTATTTTGGGTAACAGAAAAGCACTAAAAGTCAACCTGAAATCAAAATGTAACCATCCTTTAAAAAGATGAAATACGTTTTTGAATGGAAGCCACATGGGAACCTAAATACTACTGGTATTAATTGGGAAAACTGAAGTGTCACGTGTAAGTTGTGAAAAGGTACAAGAAGAATTCTGCATAGCTGGGGCACCTGAATGGCTTTATTGGTTGAGCAGCCAACTCTTGATTTCAGCTCAGGGCATGAGCTCAGGGTTGTGAGATCGAGACCTATGTGGGGCTCAGTGCTCAGCAGGGATCTGTTGGGAGATTCTCTCCCTTTCCCTCTGACCCTACCGGGCTAGTGCACACATGTTCTCTCTTTTTCAAATAAATATATCTTTAAAAAAATCTGAATAGCTTCTGATAATTTAAGGATTAAAATCTGTTAGCTCTAGAGCCACTAAAATATGCACAAACACAAAACCAACAGAGGAAATGAAGAAAAGTACTAACAAAAATAATAAAAAAAGAAAGCACTTAAGGGCCAAAAGAGGAACAAAAATCAGAACAAGATGCTCAACATCATCAGTCACTTGAAAATACAAACCAAACCCACAATGAGATTATCAACTCACACCCACAAGGACAGCAAAAATTAAAAGACAGATAATAATAAGCCTGTGATGTGGAGAAATTGGAACCCCCATACACTGTTGGTGGGAAAGGGAAATGCTGTAGCTACCTCAGAAAAGTATGGCAAGCTACTCAAAAAATTAACAGAACTACTATATGACTCAACTATTCCACTTCTAGGTATATACTTAAGAGAAATGAAAACAGACATCCATACAAAAATATGTACACAAATGTGCATATACAGCAGCATAATTTACATGAGCCAAAAAGCTGAAACAATGCAAATGTCTATAAACTGATGGATAAAATATTTTTCAGCCCTAAAAAGGAACGAAGTAGTTGATTCATGCTACAACACAGATAGCCCTGAAAACATTATGCTAAGTCAAAGCCAGACACAAAAAAGCAAATAGTGTATGACTACCCTTATAACAGATACCTAAAACAGGAAAAAATCTGCCTAGTATTAGAGGTTGGAGGAGATGGGGAATGATAACCAACAGATATTAGGCATCTTTTGGGAGTGTTAAAAATGCTCTGGATGGGCGCCTGGGTGGCTCAGTTGGTTAAGCGACTGCCTTCAGCTCAGGTCATGATCCTGGAGTCCCGGGATCGAGTCCCGCATCAGGCTCCCAGCTCCACGGGGAGTCTGCTTCTCCCTCTGACCTTCTCCTTGCTCATGCTCTCTCTCACTGTCTCTCTCTCTCTCAAATAAAAATAAATAAAATGTTTAAAAAAAAATGCTCTGGAATTAGTGGTGATGATTACAGAGTTTTGTGAATATACTAAAAACCAATAAATTGTACACTTTAAAAAAAAGAAAATGCCCAGAAGAATAAGTTAGAAACCAATCGTACCAACTGCATTAACTATATATGGATGAAACGTCCCAACTAAAAGTCAGAAATTCTCAGACTGAGTGAAAAAAAGCAAGACCAACTATAGGTTATCATCTGTAAGATACTATTTAACCATAAAAATACAAACAATAGGAGAGAAAATTAGGCAGAATGATAGGTATTAGGAAGAATGAACATTAATAGCAAAGTAGTTTGAAGAAGACAAAAGGCCAATTCACCACGAATACATAACAAGGCTACATGTATGTATCTTACAACAGTACCTCAAAATTCACGGAAAAAATGACAGAAGGAAAGGGAGAACAGACAAATCCACAAGTATAGGCAAATATTTTTAACATCTTTCTAATTAATATGCCAAGTAGACAAAAGAACCATTGAGGACAGAGATCTCAAAAATACTACAACATGACCTAACCCACATTTACAGAATACTATACATAAAAACTGCAATATATTCTTCTCAAGTGCGTATGAAATGCTCACTATGATAAACCAGATGCTGGGACATACAATAAGTTTCAATAATCTTAAGCGATTGAAATCTCATGGAGTAGATTATCAGAACACATGTAAATTAGGAATAAAAACACTAAGATATCCAGAAATTAAACAACACACACTTTTATAACCCAAGGATCATGGAAGAAATATAAAAATAAAGTAGAACATGTTTCAAATGATAATGAAACTACAGTATATCAAAGCAGCCAAGCACTGCTTAGAAGGAAAGTTACAGTTTTAAATACCTGAACTGAAAGGGTAAAAAGTCTCAAAAATAGTACTGTGACTAAAGAAAAGAAGAGCAAACTATAAAGTAAACAGAAGAAAATAATAAAAACAAGAAATCAATAAAGTAGAAAACAAGTGAACAGTAGGTCAAGTAAAAAGTTGATTCCTTAACAAATGTTTGAAAAGTTGATAGACCTGCAGAAAGAATAAAGAGGGAGAAACAACAAATTATGTATCAGGAATGAGAAGTGGAGCTATCACTGCAAATCACACACATTAAAAGCAGAAGAGAACACTATGAACAGCATTATGGGAAAAATTTTACAACTTAGAGTAGACAAATTCCTTGAAAAATGCCAAATAACTTACAAAAAAGGACTTAAGAAATAGAATACCTAGACAGACTTCATCTATTCAAGAAAGTGAATCAATAATAATCAAAAGCTGGCACAAAGAAAACTACAAACTCAAAGGTTTTCAGTGGTCAATTCTTCCAAATATTCGAAGAAACATTTTAATTTTACTTGTCAGAGAGAGAGTGAGACAGAGAGAGTGAGCACAAACAGGGGGCATGGCAGTAGAGAAAGAAGCAGGCAGGGAGTCTGATGCAGGACTGGATCCCAGAACCCTGAGAACATGACATGAGCTGAAGGCAAATGTTTAAGTAACTGAGCCACCCAGGCGTCCCTTAAGGAATATTTTTGAAAGAACTCACACAAACTGTTTCAGAAAACAGGGGAGAACACATCTCAATCCTTGCACCAAAATCTGACAGATACAGAACGTAAAACTAGACCATTATTCCTCATGAACATACATGCAAAAATCCTCAACAAATTATCAAGCAAATCACATTCAGCAATATACAAAGAAAGCAACACTTCTTATTTAATGGTGAAAGACTGAACACTTTCCCCCTATAATTAAAAGAATATATATTGAGGGACACATGGTGGCTCAGTCAGTTAGGCATCTGCCTTTGGCTCAAGTCATGATCCCATGGCCCTGGACTGAGCCCTGTCTCTGGCTCCCTGCTCAGCATGGGGGGGAAGTTGCTTCTTTCTCTCCCTCTGCTTCTCCCTCAGCTTGTGTTCTCTCTCTCTCTTTCACTGTTTCAAGTAAACAAATAAAATTAAAAAAAATTTGTTTTAATTATTTATTTGAAAGAGAGGGCACAAGAGTGGGGTGAGGGCCAGAGGGAGAAGGAGACTCCCTGCTCAGCAGGGAGACCGAAGCTGGGCTTGATCCTGACATTCCAGGATCATGACCTGAGCCAAAGGCAGACACTTAACCAGCTGAGCCACTCAGATGCCCCAATAAAGAAAATCTTGGGGGGGTGGGGGGAAGAATATATATTGGGTCTTTGCCAGTAGAGTAAGACAAATATAAGGGACATAGAATGGAGTGGAGGAAGCAAAGATGTTTTTAACTGTACACTACATAAAAATCATCAGAAAGCTACAACAAAACCAGTAAAACTAAACAGTGAATTCAGGAAGATTGTAAAAACATGGTTGGGGCATCTGGGTGATGAGCGGGTTAGGTGTCCAACCCTTGGTTTCCGCTCAGGTCATTATCTCATGGGTGGTAATGGGCACCTGGGTGGCTCCGTAGGTTAACCATTTGCCTCTGGCTCAGGTCATGATGCTGGGGTCCTGGGATAAAGCCCCAGGTCAGGCTCTCTGCTCAGCAGGAGTCTGCCTCTCCCTCTCCCGCTCCTCCCTGCTCATGTTCTCTGTCTCAAATAAATAAATAAAATATTCTTTAAAGGTATTTTATTTATTTATTTGACAGACAGAGAGCACAAGTAGGCAGAGAGGCAAGCAGAGAGAGAAGTGGGGAAGCAGGCTCCCCGCTAAACAGAGAGCCTGATGTGGGGCTTGATCCCAGGACCCTGAGACCATGACCTGAGCCGAAGGCACAGGCTTTAACCCACTGAGCCACCCAGGCACCCCCTCGAATAAATAAATAAAATCTTAAAAAAAAAAAAAAAAAAAAATCTCATGGGTGGTGAGATCAAGCCCTGCAGCGGGCTCCATGTTTAGCAGAGAGACTGCCCGAGATTCTCTCTCTGCCTCTCTCCCCAGTCTCTTTCTAAAATAAGCAAATCTTATAAAAACATGGTCAATATACAAAAATCAACAGCATTATATGCATACTAGAAAAAAATAGGAAAAAAAATTTGGGAGGCACTGGATGGCTTAGTTGGTTAAGTGACCAACTATTTCTTTTGGCTCAAGTCATGATCTCATGGGTGGAGACACGAGCGCCACGTTGGGCTCTGCACTGAATGCAAAGTATGCTTTAAGTTTCTCTTCCTCTGCCCCTTCCAACTCTGGTACCATGCACACGTGTGCCCAGGCGCACTTGCTCTCAATAAACAAATGCACACAAAAGATAAAAATTTTAATGTAATTCCACTTACAGTATCATCAAAAATATCAACTACTTAGAAGCAAATGGAAAGCTGCTTCAAAGTTTTCACTGTGAAAACTAAAAAAATATTATTGAAATTAAAGAAAATAAACATATAATGAAACATATATATCATGATTAAGGACAGGGAAATTCAATGTTGCTCAAAATGTCTACTGTCCTAGCAGGATGCTTCCTCCCCTCTCCGCCACCAAAATGTTGTTTTAAAATTTATATGGAAATGCACACGAACTTAGAATAGTAAAAACAATGAAAAAAAAAAATTTCTGCCCAAAGCTGGAAAACTTACTAATACCAGACAATCTGGTATTTGTGTAAATATAAGACATACAGATCAATGGAATAGGGGAGAGTCCAGAAAGGTACCAAATATATATGATATCCATATGGAAAAAAAAAAAAAGAACACTGACCTTCTACTTCATACCCAGTATAAATATTAATTCAAAATGTATCATAAGGCCAACTGCTAAAACTGAAACAACATCTAGAAGAAAACTTTCTTGACATTATGGTAGGTCCTGATGTTGTTAGTAGGAATATAAATGACTCACAACTACTTAGAAAATAGCCTGGCAGTTTCTTTACTCTTAAAATTCCCAAGAAAAGTGAAAACATATGCCCACAAAAACATCTGTATGCAAATGTTCATAGCTGCTTTACGCATGACAGAAGCAAAATGTAAGTCCATCAACTAGTGGACATATAAATTGTGACATATTTCTCCAGTGGAATAAAATTCAGATTTCCTCTCCCCATAATGGAACAAACTACTGATAGAAACGGCAGTATCAATGACTATCACACATTATGCTGACTGAAAGAAACAGGACACCAGAGTACACCCATATAAAATTCCCAAATAAGGCAAAACTTACAGTGATAAAAATCAGATCACTGACTGCCTGGGGTACAATGTGGAGGGGTGGGGATATATTTAATGGCAAAGTGCACCTTCTGTAGAGATGAAAATGTCCTATTATCTTGAATAGGATGGTAACAACATGGTGTACTCTCTCTCCAAAAAAAAAGCCTGTACCCTTGAATTGTGCAAGTTTTATTGTATCTATATCTAAATTGCATCTTAATAAAGATGAGTTTACATTGACTCATTTCACAGAAGTATTGTAATTTTCAAAAAGATAAATAATATTTCTACAGAAGGCAGGTGGGACCCCCAAGTACTAAATGGTTAAGAGTCTTTAGAGAATCTATTATAGAATCTTAGGTATATAATTAATGCTGAGAAGTAAAGTTTATGATTGTTATGAGTTTCTATTTTGAATATTTTATTTATTTATTCGACAGAGATCACAAGTAGGCAGACAGGCAGGCAGAGAGAGAGGAGGAAGCAGGCTCCCTGCTGAGCAGAGAGCCCAATGTGGGGCTCGATCCCAGGATGCTGGGATCATGACCTGAGCCGAAGGCAGAGGCTTTAACCCACTGAGCCACCCAGGCACCCCATGAGTTTCTATTTTGAGTGGGAGCCACAAGACAGCGAAACAAAGACCACACTGAAGCACAGTTTAGTCTAGGTAATCAAAAGAGCACTCTAGTAAAAGTGATAATAGGGAAAAAAGATCTTTTGGTGTCAACTATCATCATAATGAGCATTTAATGGAGGACATTTTTATAGGGCTTAAACCATTGCTCAAGACATTGTTTGATGCAATCCTATCTTCACTTTGACAGCTAAGAGCAAACCAGACGTTCCTGATTTCCAGTCCCAGGCTCAATTAGGTTAGGGTACTTCTCAATGAAGAAAAAGAAATGCTACAGAGAGCAACCAGCTGACGAATCCCATTTAAGTGCCTACAGGATTTTTATTGATAGAGGTCCATAAAACCAACTCCTAGAATTGTAATTCCAGGGAGAATAACAGGAGGAAAAGTATGGAGTGTTTCAACAGCAATAAAAAGTATGTTACTAACACAAAGTCTGTTACTTTTTTTTTTTTTTTTTAAAGATTTCATTTATTTATTTGACATACAGAGATCACAAGCAGGCAGAGAGACAGTCACAGAGAGAGGAGGAAGCAGGCTCCCTGCTGAGCAGAGATGCTGATGTGGGGCTTGATCCCAGGACCCTGGGATCATGATCTGGGTCGAAGGCAGAGGCTTTAACCCACTGAGCCACCCAGGCGTCCCTGTTACTCTCCTTTTAAGTTTATATACTGAGTGGGGTAAATCAGCAAAGAAACTGCAAAGACAAAACAAAATAAACAAGAACCCATGTGTCTGCCATCAAGCTTAAAAAACAGAAAATTAGTCATTCCCTAGGTTAGTGGAACTTTAAGGATGGTACTGGACCAGTACATCAGCATCATCTAGAACCTATAAAGAATGTAAATTCTCAGCCCCATCTCAACCTATGGAATTAGACAGAATTATACAGCAGTAGGACCAGCAATCTGTCTTTAAACAAGCTGTCTGGTTGATTCTGATATTCCTTAAGGTTTGATAATCACTCCCTTAGATGTTATCATTTACACTTATCCCTAACTATAGTAGTCTCCCTTCCTACCAGGTAGAATCACTTTCTTGAACTGTGGTAATCAGTGCCTTGATTTTCTCTCTTTCTTTTTTTAAATGAGAGAGAATGTGCTAGCACAAGTTGGGGGGAGGGAGGGGCAGAGTGAGAGGGAGAAGTAGACTCCCTTTTGAGCAAAGAGCTTGACACAGGGCTGGATCTCAGGACCCTGAGATCATGGGCTGAGCCAAAACCAAGAGTTGGCTCCTTAACCTACTAAGCCACCCGGGCACCCTTCCCTTCATTTTCTTTATAAATTTCCCACATATATTTATCCTCATTTAATTTCCTTGTTTTACATTTACAGAAACATATCCCTGGTCCATATGCTTCTGTGAATTGCTTTATGTGCTCAACAATTTTTTCTGGCCTGATTTATCCATGGTTATGTAGATAGCAGTGATATGGCTAACCCTTAGCTCCTAGAAGCCACTGCAGTCCCCAGCCAAGGGAGCTTTCCCAACATGGTTGCTTACTTCATCAAAGCAATTCTACAGCATCTGAAAACGAGACGGAGTCCTATACAGTATAAAAGAATCAGGGGAGTGATACCCCATCAGTGTTCCCAAATTTTACTGGTTAGGAGCAGATCCTACCCACACTTAAGGGGAAGGGATCACACAAAGGCACAGAGGATCCCACAGATTTCTGGGGACCCTCCCCAGAGCCCAACTGCTGCATCTAGCCCCCACTCAGATGCAGCAGTCCTGTCCTTATTTGTGGTTTCACATCCCACAGTTTCAGTTAGCACAGGTCTGAGCAGAAGGCCCCCTTCTGACTTAACAACAGTAGCCCAATGCTACATCACTCACCTCATTTCCTCATGTAGGCATCTCATCATCTCACATCATCCTAAGAAAGGTGCATACGGTACAGTGAGACATTCTGCATCGTGTTGTGTGTGCATATTCATGTTAACTTTAATCACAGCAGACTGTTACAATTGCTCTATTTTATTGTTACTGGGATCAGTCTTTTACTGTGCTTATTTAAGTATTTATTTAAATTTCAGTTTTTACTATGCCTAATTTATAAATTAAACTTTGTCATACACATGGTTCAACAGGTTCAATACTATCAACAGTTTCACGCATCCACTGGGGGTCTTGGAACATATCCTCTGCAGAGGAGGAAGGGTGACATGAGCACACTTCCTTGGTAATAAAACGAACAAATTCCTGAAAAACTTGAACTGCTATTTTATTCTAAACCTCTCCCAGGCACAACAAATTCCTAAACAATATAAATAATACCAAGCCAAACCAAAGATTTGCACTGAATCCCACCGTGCTACCCAGACACTGTTTAGACATATGTGAGAGCAAATATCACAACAGCACACAATGGGGCATGTGTGGAAAAGAGGCTCCTATGACTTAGATACAGCTTTGCTGCTTAAGTTTCCTCACAAGTTAAAAAAAACAAATTGTACAAATGATAAAGTTCCTTTTACTTCAAAGACATTGATTCTGCATTGCAGATTAGTTTGAGATTTGAGCCCACAGATGTAAGTCAGGTGGTTGTGAACCTGGCTGAGAAAATATTAACTTTTAACTAGCCTCTACCTGAAATTTTACATTCTGTTCAATTATGAAGGTAGGGGGGAAAACAGTAGCATTTTTTTTTTTTTTTTTTTTTTTTTTTTGGTGAAAAGAAAATATTTTCACATCACATGACAGGTACCATAAATATCTCAATATAACCATTTAGAATCACGAATACTTAAAAGATTAAGATACTAATCTTTTTTTTTTTTTTTTTTAGGATTTTGTTTATTTATTTGACAGAGAGAGAGAGATCACAAGTAGGTAGACAGGCAGGCAGAGAGAGAGAGGGGGAAGCAGGATGTGGGGCTCGATCCCAGGACCCTGAGACCATGACCTGAGCCGAAGGCAGAGGCTTAACTCACTGAGCCTCCCAGGCACCCCAAGATTAAGATACTAATGTTAAGAAACAAAGTCAGTTGCTAGAGCATGTTAATGAATTAATAAAAAACACATTACTGTATCAAAAATTTGTTTTATTAAAATTTTACTAACCATATTTCAGTATAATTGGTCAAGCTGTAATCCTATGTATTTTGTGGTTTCAAATCATATTCTCAGATGAGGTCAGGTCCACAGACTTTATTAGAATGCCAAAAAAGCATACAGCTCAAAAATAGTTAAAATTCCTTATTTTAGACGAAAACCTCTTTCTTTAACATTTTTCTTTTAAATTGTTTATAGCATAGGGCTGTGGGTAAGAGCTGGAGACCTAGGATTACACTGCTAGGGACAAATCTGTGCTATATCAATTACCATCTGTGTAACCTTAGACAAGTTATTTAACCTCTCTGTGCCTCACATTCCTCATACTTATTAGATGGATGAGAAAGGAATTGATATTAGACATTATAAGGATTAAATAAGAGTTACTCAAAAACATTTACAGCAGTGCCTAGGATAGTAAGGATAAGCAGACAAGTATTCTTTCCTATATATAAGGAGACAAAAAACTCAGTTTGGAGAGCACAATTAAGAACAAATTGCGGGGGGAGGTTTGCGGTGGGCCTGGTTGGCTCAGTTGGTTAAGCGTCTGCCTTTGGCTCTGGTCTTGATCTCAGGATCCTGGGATCCAGCCCCACATTGGGCTCCCTGTTCAGCAGGGAGCTTGCTTCTCCCTCTCCCTCTGCCTGCCACTCCCTCTGCTAGTACACTCTCTGTCAAATAAATAACTAAAATCTTTTAAAAAAGAACAAATGGGGTTTTATGTGCCATTTAAAGGTTAGACTGAGTTAGTGCAAACTAGAATAGTACTTTTTTTTTT
>NW_019154153.1:762739-912516 GCF_002288905.1 Enhydra lutris kenyoni
GGGGGGGGGGGGAGTCCAAACAACACTATTTTATTACTTGTGAAAATGTTATTAAATACAAATTTCAATGTACATAAAGTTCTAAAAAAATAATCCACAGGCATGATCAGCTATCGAAGTATTTATTGCTTTTGCACTAAGATGATGGAGTAGTTCTAACAGATCATATCATTTACACAAAGCCTAAAATACTTATTCTCTATGCTTTTATAAAAAAAAGTTTGCTGACCCCAGTTTCAAAATGTGCAGACCAAAGTAGGTAAGAGATGGAAAGCTGCTTGAATCAAAGTCTACCTTCCACCCAGCATATTCAGAAACTATAAGAATGTTTTTACATACACTGATATAATAAATTGGTATTAGTGACTCCAGACTATTCTTCATAGATTATTTCATTTACTCTTCATGATAACTTTAGTGGGAACTTTTATCATCCTGAGATGAGGCAAGTTATACACAAAGAAATTAAATAACTGTCTTAGCTCTCTACAATAGGTAAATCTCAGAACCAGAAAAGGCAAGCATTCAATGGTCCAAATTTCTCTCTTTTTATAGGATGAGATGATTCAGAAAGCATGCATCCACTTTAGCTCCAAGTGGATACCACTTGTGGGACAAAATGACTACCACCTTGGACAATTCCTTTCAATGGAAAAAGTAAAATCCATTATAGTGGTCTTTCTTGTCTGGGTGCTCATTATACAGATATGTTCAGAAGGGGACTATTCAGTGAACTGTGTAACTAGAGAACATAAAATTTTCTGTGTGTCTATTGTATACCAATAATAACAAGCTTTCTTAAAATTTTTAATTTATTTGATAGAGAGAGAAAGAGAGAGCATGAACAGGTGGGAGAGCAGAGGGAGGGAAAGAGGCAGATTCCTCATTGAGTAGACAGCCTGATGCAGAGCTCCATTCCACACCCTGGGATCATGTCCTGAGCAGAAGGCAGACACCCAACTAAGCCACCCACACACCTCAATAATAACAAGTTTTTAAAAGGCTGAAGTGAGAGCAACACTCCAGAACAATTAATTCTGAATCTCAGGGCTGCCAGTTCCCAAATTTATTTGGCCATCCAGAAATATTTTTATTTCACCTGTATTTTAAAAACAAACAAAAAATTACTGATTATGTTTTCCACAATACTCCACCATCTTAAGGTAAGTTTAGCAGAATGTGGTTTGAAAAATGCTGGAAAACTGCTTGCCTCGTTGCCCCAGTGCACAATAGCAGGTTCTGCTTTTTAAGGAAGAACTCTTCATCACTACTGGTAGGACCTGTACTACCACACCCTGTACCAAAGTGAGAACAGTAAGCTCCCTGGGCTCTTCTTCCTTCTATCCACCTGAGACTCTTTTTCATATTTTCCTTCAATAGCAGAAAAGTCAAAGAAGTAGCTGCTGGCAATAGGGAAGGGGAAAAACTGCTTTCTTGCTCATTACAACAAGTATTTGAAATTTTATGATATTCAAAGAGGTCTATTTTTTTTTTTTTTAAAGAAATTAATCCCTCACTTCAAAATAAATCAGTTAGGAGTAACTGACACAATGTTGTGATAAGGAGGAAATGTATTTATAAAAGCTGCTATAATTCAGCACTGTGGAAGGGAAGCATGCAATGTTCGCACTTGTCCCAAATACTGGCCTCTGTGCAGTCTACAAAGGTCGAAATTGTGGACAGGACACAGAAGGAATAGATGACAGAAGGAAACTGGACATTTGCATGTGACTGCTGAGCCAACACAACTTTGAAGAGAAAAATACTTCGGAAATACATAAATGCTATTTTTACCTCTAGGTATACTTAAGTGGAAAACAAGACCTAGTCAGTACAGCTCAGCCTGTATGCCATCTCTCAGAAGGGGGTGGGGATGGCCAATCTATACTGTATTTTATCATTAAAAAAAAAACAAACCTGTATTTTTGAAACTTTATTAAGTTTTTAATTTTAATTCCAGTATAGTTAACATATAGTATAATAGTTTCAGGTGTAAAATATAGAGATTCAACAATTCTATACATGACGGAGGACTCATCAATATAAATGTACTCCCAACACCCTTTAAACTATCTATTTCACCCACTCCTAACCTACCTCCCGGCTCTAGAAACCATCAGTTTGTTCTCTATAGTTCAGTGTGCTTCTTGGTTTGTTTCTAAATTTTCTGTTTATTTTGTTGCTTAAATTCCACAGATAAGTGAGATCAAATGGTATCTGTCCTTCTCTGACGGACTTACTTAACATTATACTCTGGATTCATCCATGTCATTGCAAATGGCAAGACTTCATTCTTTTCTCCCCCCACTGAGGCATTTTACTTGCACGTTTGTTATTACATCCCTAGAAAAAGAACACCAGGATTTTCCCTCTTGTGTGTTTTCATCTTGCTTCTGCATGGTCCATGATGGCAGCTGAGGTTGTCAGTACAGTGAAACCAAACTGGGGTGGAGGGGTGGGGGAGGGTGGGAGTAGGTTATTCTGCTGTTTTTCTAGGGCTTGCAGTTGTACATCAAATCTGGGGCTGATCACTCCACACATGTTTAACCTGCCTGTGAAGTTCACAATAATTTCCCCAGCTCCGTGATCATCAATGATTTCAAATTCACCAACATAACATGCTTCATCATCATCGTGAGAAACTGGATGATGACTTTGGAGCATGGACTCGTTTCAGCATTGTTAAGGCTCTTGAGAGCATCTGCCAGGACATTCATGTGCACCATTATGGTGGCATAGGAAGATGGCAGAAAGAGGGGTTTCATTCCTTTTTTATGGCTGAGTAATATTCCACTGTAGGTATATACACATCTCCTTTATCCATTCACCGATTGATGAACACCTGGGCTGCTTCTGACATTTAGCTATTGTAGTGTTTATATCCTTTCCCAATAGTATTTTTGTATTCTTTGGGTAAATACCCACTAGTGTGATTATTACATCATAGGATAGTTCTAATCTAATTTTTTGAGGAACCTCCATACTGTTTTCCAGAGTGGCTGCATCAGTCCTCATTCCCACCAACAGTGCATGAAGGTTCCTTTTTCCCTACATCCTAACACTTGATTATTGAAAAAATCCTTTTTATACTGTAAAAATTCCATAATTTTATATTAAGAAGAAAAAACACAAAAGGGTCTGGGTTACAGGCCTAAAATTCAGATTCTAATACTCAATCTCCTGTTCCTTCGATTCTTTGTACTTAATCTTGCTCATGTGGGAATTTTTCACCTTCTAACTAGCTACATGACCTGGTAAGTAAATTGGTATGTTTCCTTCTCTATAAAATGGCACCTTATTAATCTAAGAGATGACCTCATACCATCTCTTCTTTGCCTCACAATGAAAAAAAAAAAAGAAATGAACACAAGTGAAATAATGAATGATGTGAAAAGTTGGCATCTATTTTAAAAATATTCTGCAGAATATGCATTATTTTCATACTAATTACTTCTATAGGAAACGTTATCAAAGTACATACTTTTTCTGTAATTTATGGTTGAAACGAATGGTAAATATGAGAGGAGTAAAATTAAATGAGGAACAAGTTGGTTACAGCCATTTACCCCCATTTACAATGGGGAAAATCAAAACCTCTCATTGATAATATATGACTCTTATATTTTTATATAATTCATATATATATCATTCAAATACACACATATACTTATAGGATCCATTAAAACCAAATTATGATTATCCAAAAATGAATTAATTGTTCTGGTCCACAAGAAAAAATCTATAAAAAATACCCATACAATTTATGAAATATTAATAATTAAGTAAATGTTAATAAATGCAAACATAAATCTTACCATTATTATTTAGTTCTGTTCTGGGAGACACAGTCAATACAATAAAAGCATGTATAGCTGGCAGTCTTTAAGAAGCCCAACATGATTTCTGCCTCCTGGTATTCATACCCTTGTACAATCCCCTCCTTTAAGTATGACAGATGGTCGGGGCGCCTGGGTGGCTCAGTGGGTTAAGCCGCTGCCTTCGGCTCGGGTCATGATCTCAGGGTCCTGGGATCGAGTCCCGCATCGGGCTCTCTGCTCAGCAGGGAGCCTGCTTCCCTCCCTCTCTCTCTTTCTCTCTCTCTCTCTCTCTCTGTGCCTGCCTCTCCGTCTACTTGTGATCTCTCTCTGTCAAATAAATAAATAAAATCTTTAAAAAAAAAAAAAAAGTATGACAGATGGTCTATACCTTGCTTTTAATCAAAAGAATATGGCAAAGGATCTCATTCCCATGATTATATCATATAAGATCCTCTCCTGGCAGACAAGAGCTATTTTCCTGCCGGCCCTGAAGACACAAACAAGCTAAGCAATAAGAGGCCATGTGGCTGGCAAAGGAACTGTGGGTGACCTGGGGGAGCAGATAGCAGCTCCCAGTCAACAGCCAGAAAGAAAATCAGGACCTCAGTCCTACAACCACACAGAGATGACTCTGCCATCAACCTGAATGAATTTGGGCTGCACCCCAGTTAAGCCTCCAGATTAGAACACAGCCTGGATGACAGCCTGATTACATACCTGCAAGAAACTGAGCAGAGGATCCAGATGAGCCACATGTACACTCCTGACCTATAAAACTGTGAGATAATAAATGGATTTTTTAAGCTACTAAGTTTGGAGAAATTTGTTATGCATCAACAGAAAACAAATGAATGGATACTTGCCCCATTCAAGCCTTGAGAGGACTGTAGTCCTTAGTCAAGGTCCTGGGTACCCTGATTGTAGTCTCTAAGTAAAACTGTTAGATGCACCCAGCTAAGCTGCAGCCAGATTCTTTTTTTTTTTTTTTTTTTTTTTAAAAGTTTTTATTTTTTTTTTGTCGGGGGGGGGGGGCGGGGGTAGTGCACAAGCAGAGGGCAGCAGCAGGCAGAGGGAGAAGCAGGCTTTCCGCTGGGCAGGGAGTCTGATGTAGAACTTGATCCCAGGACCCCAGGATCATGACCTGAGCTGAAGGCCCACACTTAACCAACTGAGCCACCCAGGCACCACGCTGAAGCCAGATTCTTTAAAAAAATAAAATAAAATAAAAATAAAAATAAAATTTTTTTTTTAATTTACAGAGATCACAAGTAGGCAGAGAGGCAGGCAGTGAGAGAGAGGAGGAAGCAGGCTCCCTGCTGAGCAGAGAGCCCGATGCGGGGCTCGATCCCAGGACTCTGAGATCATGACCTGAGCTGAAGGCAGCGGCTCAACCCACCGAGCCACCCAGGTGCCCCCTGAAGCCAGATTCTTAACAGAAATTATAATAATTTTTTGTTGTTTTAAGTTGTTAAGTTTTAGAGTATTGTTACATAGCCGTGGATAACTAGTACAGCATGAAACAGACAATAATACAAATACCAAAAGGAAAGAGGGATGATAATCCTAGAAAATGAGAAGAATATCAAATTAAAAAATAATCAAGATCAATAAACTGTGTAGACTCAAGATCTATACAATCTATACAGAAGAATATATTTCCAAAGTACTTATGAGTGGGATTCAACTCCTAATAGTGACAAAAATTAAAATAGCCAAGAATGTATCCGACCTAAATGAATCAAACTATACATTTTTATTGAGTAATAAAAAGAGCTTGAATAAAAAAACAATCTCAATATTGCGAAGAGGTCAACTCTGCCTAAATTTATCCATAGGTTCATTTGACTCTAATCAAAATAAGGGAATATCTTATCCATGTGATGCGGTAACATAATTATTTTCTGGAAGAATGAGGAAGGAAGATTAAGACAAATTTTAAATAGAAGGATTAATGAACAGGACTATCCTTAAAACCTTCAAATACAGTATAAAGGAATAATCACTCAAATATTATTAGTGGTTGTGTTCCAGACAATATCCCTACTGTTTTGTGTACACAATGTTACTTCAACCTTATGATAATCCAACAAGTAGAGATACTAACAATAAACATATTTTATAGATGAAAAACCTCAGGCACAGTGTCACAAAGCTAATGAATGTATTAGGGAGACATAGTGTGGTATCAGAGCCAAAAGAGACTGACAGGTACAATCCGAACCAAGTAGTTTCCAGCATAAGTAAAAAAAGAGCAAAAAGATGTATCACATGCCAACAGGAATGGGAAGATTTATTCCATAAATGATACAACTTTAGCTATTTAAATCTTCGACCACAGACTGTCCCCTCTATCTCCACTGTCACACACTGAAGACTGTAGATCCACAAGAGACAGGAAACTGTTTTATCCTACCAACACCCAGGGGCTGGCAAGTTATGAGCAATGTTCAGGGCTGACAAAGGTAAAGGAGCACTCTTGTGCAAGAGTGAAAGAGAAGAAACTGGAGGAAGTCGGCCTTACAAATTTTTTTTTTTTTAAAGATTTTATTTATGTATTTGACAGAGAGAGATCACAAGTAGACAGAGAGGCAGGCAGAGAGAGAGAGAGAGAGAAGGAAGCAGGCTCCCTGCTGAGCAGAGAGCCCAATGAGGGACTCGATCCCAGGACCCTGAGATCATGACCTGAGCCGAAGGCAGCGCCTGGGTGGCTCAGTGGGTTAAGCCTTACAAATTTTATTTTTTTATTTTTTTTAAAGATTTTATTTATTGATTTGACAGAGAGAGATCACAAGTAGACAGAGGGGCAGGCAGAGAGAGAGAGAGAGAGAGAGAGAGAGAGAGAGAGAGAGAAGCAGGCTCCCTGCGGAGCAGAGAGCCCGATGCGGGACTCAAGCCCAGGACCCCGAGATTACGACCCGAGCCAAAGGCAGCGGCTTAACCCACTGAGCCACCCAGGCGCCCAAGCCTTACAAATTTTAAATGGACATTTCTTTTCCTTGATCTTCAACATACTAGTAAAATGACCCACGTATATTAACAAGAAGGTCACATACATAAAGATTACCAATGTGCCCAATAAACCTAAGATATTGAAATATCAACAATCAATGAAATTGCAAGTTAAAACAACTTTATACCTTCAGACTGGTCAAGATTAGAGACACCATGTCCCGTTACTTGCACCATCATAACAGTCCTTCACTGTCTATACCTCTCCTTTCTCCCCTGATTAATTTATTAGCCCCTAGTTTGTCTTCCTACTTTCCCTCTTGCCCAGGATGCTTACTTAAATACACAATCTGAGGACTCCCCTCCTCTCCTGGCTTTTATGTTGATACCCCCCAATTCTTACCTCAGCCTACAAACCTTATTAGGCTCCCAAGTCCTATTGTGTTTACTGAATTCCTTGAACTGAAATGTGTGCCGGAGACAGGTTTAAAAAAAAAAAAAAAAAAAAAAAAAGACAGGTAAGGTAGGCTATGTGAACATGACCGATGATGAGTGACAATCAGTCTCTGTAAGGGAGAGTAATCAGGAATGCTAAGTACTGAGGGAGACCAGACCCTACATGCTCTCTAGCTGATGGTTGTCTTCGTGGGTAGTAGCACACCAGTGGATATTTTCTAAAAGCTATAAATTGGGATATGAAGTGTGAAATCTCATTTTAGTTGTTGGCAACAAATCAAAATCTAACCTTCAGGGACCAAGACTGTGCCACTCAGACAGATCATGTTTCTGAACAACATGGGACCTTCTACTCTATAATCTCTAGGCTCAGCTCTAAGGTTATCACTCCTTATACCTGGAAGTCTTTGGTGGTTTCCCTTATTCATTCATTCATTCGCTTATTTATTGTGCTTTATAAAATATAAGCACTGGCCCAAGGAAGCCCAAATACGAATGCTCAGTTCACATTTTCTCATCTAAGGTTATATGCTCTGTTGACACTCTATTTTTACTTTAGAACACTTATCACAGTAAGTGGTAAGTAGTATCATATTAAAGTGATAAGATACGTAATTCCAAAGTGGGCCTTCCTCACCCCCACCTAGTACCTGTAAATGCCATGAAGGTCGAGAGAGTGTCTGACTGTTCCACCAGTACCTGCTACCCAGCAAAGAGTGGGCAAGGTCCAGATGGAAGTTCAGGCAGATACCCTCATGCTGTGAAGACTCAGGGCCCAAATGAAGCAACCTCTGTGGTGGGCAGCCTGGCAAATTTATTTAAAAAATCTTAAATGGACATTTCTTCTAAGTGATCACCATTCCAGAAATTTAAACTAAGGAGATTATTCACTAGGTGTACAAATCTTTATGTCTAAGGCAATGCATTATAGCCTGTTTACAACAGTTAAAAGCTAGACCAAATGTCCAGCTACCAAATTGGATTCTTTGACAATTACGTTTAAAGGAAAGATGGTTTAAGAAAAATAATGCAAGATATGAAAATGTAAGTTTGTATCACAGTGTGACTACAACTGTGCTTAAAAACCATATCCCAGTCAAAGAATGGAAGAACTTAATTATCATGCTCAAGCAGTAAAACAATAGATGGATTTTCCACCTTTGTCTATTCTTTGTCTAGCATAACTATCTGGGTATTCTCGTACAAAAAGTCATTATATTAACACAGTGAGTCCAGGAACAATACCTCTCCCCTAAGCGATTTAAACTTCTACCCCGAAGAAAATGGTGTCTCATTAATCTCTTACTCATCTTCTAACAGCAAGTTTATTGCACATTACTATTGGGCCTAGCTTCCCAGCCCTAAGAGATACTAAGAGCAGAAGTATTTGGGATAGCATATTTAACTGTATGAAAAATACAAACCTTCACACCCCAAACCCCTGCCCTGCCCGGCACTGGAGGGCTGAAAACTGGAAAACCATTTATCTCAGCTTTTTAAGAGCTGGCTCTATATAGTTCCGCCCTGCGTAGAAATGTAGTAGCAAAGAAAATGTATTATCAAGTTAGGGTCAAAACAAGGAATGAGGCCCTATCAGGAAGATCCTTTATTTGTCTACACAGATAAAATTGTGCTCCAAACGTCTATACATGTTGAATGTACCAGAGAGCTGTTTACTTGGCAGTTGTGGTGTGAGTGAGCCTAGAAGCTGCATATTAAAAATTATGCTACTGGTTATGTGAACAATAGAAGATACTCAAGTGGTAGAAATGCTGCAAAATCTAGCTATGATTTGTTAGGCAACATTTTACCAATACTGCAAGAGGCTGTAATTTCTGTAAAAATCAGCAAGAAAGGTATATACTGAGAAGAAATTCTACACTTGATTATGTTAACTGGCGGCTCCAGGAGTAAGGGATATAGATTTGTCAGAGTGAAATAAACTCAGGGATTATAATAAAATTAAAACTGAACTCCAGAATAAGCCAAACACAGAGCTGGGGAATCCATATGTAAATACCACTGGCAAATGATCAGTGATGGTTTGTTACAGGAGACAGGAAAACTCAGTGCACCTGGTTAATTAGTTCTTTCTACATGAAATGCGTAGTAAAATCAGGATTACTCACGTGATATCCCTTCGTTGATAGCAGCCCTGAAGCAGGCAGGCGATCAGGTCACTGATAAACTCTACATCATCTCTGTGAAGAGCTGCTTCTAACTCCTACAGAGCAGGAAGAGGAGAGAGAGACTGAGATCAAACACAGATTTCTTAAAATCCACCTTTCCCAGCTTCCTATCACCCACACCATCAACATCAGTGTAGCCAAACTGCTTGCAATGGATAAACTCTGCCTTTCTAATCCCAGTTACTGCTAGAAGAGCAACCGGTTCAATTTCTTGTTTTTCTAAGAAAAACTTTTGTTTTCCCCACTGCTCTATTCTATTTTTCTGCACACCAGAAGAAACACACATATATCTCTTTTTATGTCACTGCTAGCTACATAATTATCAAAGAGCTTAACTTATATAAATATGTTATAATGCCTTCTACTTTAATGGCAAGAGAATAAAGTAGCAAATAACATGATTGATTAGAAAGTATTCTTCATTCCTCTACAGTTTTAATAGGTAAACCACCCGCAACTGCTTTAAAGAACCACTCTATTGAAAAAAGCACTGGTAGTGAGCAATATAGCTAGCAATTCTTATTTTGAGGATGCTACACCTAAGTGACTAATGATAGGAGATTGCTAGAACTGAGATTAATCTTACATCATCCAGAGAGAAGTGAGGTAATGTCTATGTTAATGGTTTAATCCTAGGTGAGATGTATTTGTTTTCCTTGGGATTCAAGCAGACAATGCCAAAGATTTAGCTCATATTTAGCACAGTATTCTGAAAAAAGCCAAGTTGAGAAGGAGCTACTGGGACAAAAAGTGACAGTGGGAAATTTTAGGAGATCCTATTTCTTTTTTCAATCTCCCATTCTAAACCAGTATTTTCTAAGATGATGGAATCTTTTCCAAGTCATCAACTCTTGAGATATAAAGTCTGCCCACACTGTTTCAACCAGGATGCTATCTTCTGCATGTAAGCCATTTTCCAAGGGTCTGCTCTGCTTATTGTTTGAGTGGTTCATAACTTGATCTATAAACACAGAAAAACCAAACTTTGAAAGCTCGTATTAATGGTTCTAAAAGCATGAGGTGTGCATAAGAAACAATTTCTGACCTAAACACCAATGACACAGCAGTGCATCCTTAACATAGGAGCCTGCTGCTATTATAAAAATATTAAAGTTTTTCTAGTGATAGTAAAAAACTAATTCTGTAAAATAATTTTGTAAGTTATTTTATTTTAAAGATTTTATTTATTTGACAGAGAGAGATCACAAGTAGCAGAGAGGCAGGCAGAGAGAGAGAGAGAGGAGGAAGTAGGCTCCCTGCTGAACAGAGAGCCTGATGCGGGGCTTGATCCCAGGACCCCGGGACCATAACCTGAGCCGAAGGCAGAGGCTTTAACCCACTGAGCCACCCAGGTGCCCCTGTAAGTTATTTTAATGGTTCCATTTGTTATTTTATTTTTTAAAACTCCAGAGTTGGTAAGCACTCACTCTAAAACCTGTTCAAAAATAGAGGCGCCTTGGCAGTGTGATAGGTGAGGTGTCAGACTCTTGGTTTGGACTCCGATAGGGATCTCAAGGTCGTGAGATGGCAGTGTGGCAGTGGGCTCTGTGCTCAGCAGGCAGTCTGCTTGTATTTCTCTTCCTCTGTCCGCTCCCCACCCCCTGCCCGCCCAACCTTGCACACTCTCTCTCTAAAATAAATAAATCTTAGGGGTGCCTGGGTGGCTCAGTCGTTAAGCGTGTTGCCTTTGGCTGAGAGCCCTGCACTGGGCTCTCTACTCAGGAGGAAGCCTGCTTCTCCCTCTCCCACTCCCCCTTGCTTGTGTTCCCTCTCTCACTGTGTCTCTGTCAAATAAATAAATGAAATCTTAAAATCAATCAATCTTAAAAGAATAACAATAAAACCTTCATAGGACAAAATACTGCTAAGCATACTAACTGACACAAATGAGCAAAATATAAATTACCCTCAGGCAGTTCACCTGAAAAGGTTCATACTGCCTTAAACGCCCAGGTGAATGAAGCTCAAAATCCAAAGGGTAGGCTGAGGCTTGCAAACATTCTGCCTACCTTAACTACAAACTTGGGAATTAGAACGCATCTTAGCAATAGTTCTTATTCTTCTATTAGTTTATTAATTCCTTTTGGCAGACTTCTTTTCTAAATTTTAGTTAGTGATTATCCAGAAAAACAAGAAACTCTACCAACCAGAGATAACAAGGACCTGAACTATAATTAGCCAGAATTCATTCATTCAACCAATATTTACTGGGTACCCACCCTACCTAAGATAATATAGTAGTTCCTAAAGGCTGAGGAGCTTAGTTTAGTTTGGAGAGATAAGAGTACAAAAAAAGATAGCCAAACCAACTAATTAGCACTGTTAGGTACAGAAAAGGTGCTACGGGGGCAACGGGGATTGAGAAGAAAAGGACTCCTCCTGGCTGTGGAAAGCCTAAGAGACTGCGTGAAGATGGTGGCATCCGAGATAGGAAAATTGTGGCAATGGGGGGAGAACCAGGGCATAACAAGGTGCAGGAACAATGGGAGCAAGTGCATGGAGAGGATAAGAGCTTCAGTTTAACTCTTCTGTGGATACTATGAGGGGAGTAATGTGAGCTAAGATCAATAGCTGATATGAATACTGACCTAATGAGTTTGTCTCTGGAAGACAATGGAGATTCACTATAATTATTTTTACTGAGGAGAGGCACAGTGGTACCAACCTAGCTGCTGTGTATATAAGAGGAATTCTGGTGGTAGAGGGTGTGAGGTGGGGTTAAACACAAGAGCTGGGGAGGATTCTGAAGGACTCACCAGAGGAGAGAAATAGTAGCAATGGGGAAACATGAATTCCAGATGGGACAGAAGTAAATGTGATGCAAAGTAAGGGAAGATTTGAATGGTTCATATTTTAAGCTTGGTCAGTGGCAAGACTCCAAAGCAAACTCCAATTATAACAGAAGGTGAACCCTTAGCACAAAGTCCCAGACCATCTTGTTTGATAGAGGAGCCACACTTACTGAATGGTGGAACTGGAAGGTATATTACAGATCGCAGTATTTCAGCGTTCTCAATTTAAGGATAAATAAACTACGCCCAGGAAGGTTAACTGACTTTTGTTGTACTCAGCCAAATAATGCCAGGACCAAGTGAAACTCAGACCACCCCGTCCACGGCCCTTCCCACAGAGTAAGCTGCTTCTTACTGGCCCATGTGTTCTAGGCTAGAAAGAGTGCTGGCTTTAACAGCTATAAAAACCCACCTCCATCACTCCCAACCAAGCCCTCCAATGTACCATTCTTCCTAAACATAAAGAAATTCCTTCCCTCCTCCCTTCTGCCAAGCCATATTGTAGGTCCTTTACATGAAAAACTTTCATCTATAACATCTTCCTAGCCAATGGCTAGGAAGCTGATGCCCCCCCTGCCCCCGCCCTGGGTGGCTTAGCCAGGTTAAACATCTGCCTTTGGCTCAGGTCATGATCCCAGGGTTCTGGGATGGAGTCTCACATTGGGTTCCCTGCTCAGCAGGGAGCCTGCTTCTGCTCTCTCTCTGACAAATAAATAATAAAATCTTCAAAAAATAAAATAAAATCTTCCTGACTTCTATTTTGCTCGTTCCTCCAGCAACTCCTTCAACACTGTGTATGTCCACATTCTGTTACACACTCCTGCTGGGGTTCCGTCCTCCTCATAAGTGTAAATTAAAGAGCACCATGTGACTCTTGATTAAAGGTACTAGAGCCAGATGCTTCCTAGTGTTTTTAAAGGACAGAAGTGCCAAATTAAACTACACAAAGGCCACAAGTGAAGAGATAAGAACTGGGAAGGCTTTACCAAGGACAAAGAGAAGTTCACCACATATCTCTGTGGAGGTATGCCAGGATTCCTAGAAGCCCCACGATACATGTGGACCACTTTTATTCCGTAGTAATTAATTTAAAACATTAATTTTATAAAACAGTCATATTACAGAGCAAAGTGTAAAATCTGCATTATTTTTATGCTGAGACTCCTCCCGCCCCGCCAAAAAAAAGAAAAGTAAAAGAAAAAAAATGTCACTCACACAGGAACAGTTAAAGCTCTACTATGAATACCCTTTCTTTTGCATCTCCTGATTCCCACCCACAGACATTCCCTTGTGGCTTAGGTGGAAATGCTTGAAACGAATGTCTCCCTTTCTATCAGGGTAACTTTCATTACAGTAAGGTTCTAGTTGTCCAGTTTAAACCTATGATCTTATCTTCTGAAGAGGCAACAATAAAATATAGCAATATTTAGCTGGCAGATGCACAGGCAGGCACAGCATGTGGAAGTTCATGGCATGTGTAGAGTACAAAGGCCTCTCCCCAAAACGGAGAGGGTGGTTAGAGAATCGAAGACTGGACGGGCCTGTTTCTTAAGGATCTTCACACGAAAGACCATGGATTTTACTTCCATATGCAATCAAGTCTGGAGAAGGAGAGTGGAATGATCAGATCTCCATCTCAGAAAAACAGTTCTGAGAGCGGAATGCAGAACAACCGGGAGGGGTAGCAGAGGTGAGGACCAGGGAGGCAGTGTCAGCATCACCTGGAAGCTTGCACCTCAGGAACCATGACAGATTTACAGACACCAGAATCTGCATTTTAACAAGAGCCCCATGATTCATATGCTTATACAGTCCGGGAGGTGCTCTGGAAGTTAAAAGGTCAGAGTCTGAGGTAAATAAAACAGCAGCTGTGGGAATAGAGAAAGGGGGGATTTGTGAACATGTGGAAGATGAATAAATGCTGGTTTAATGAATGAAAGACAGAAATGTAACTACCAAATGAAATAAAGCCATATACCTAAAATGCTCTAAAACATAAAAGAAACATCAAAAACGAATTTCTGACATAAGGATGGAATTAAATCCTTATACTATAACCATAAACACACTCAGATGATTTATCTCAAGAACAGGTAAAGCCCCTTGTTTACCTAAACACCCTAGCATTAATGAATCATCATAATCAAATCATGCAGATAAAGTGTGGTTATCAGTATCTATGGAATTTAGAGTTCCTTCCTCAAGCTCTGAAACCCAAAACTCTGAAGAATTAAATGTAGTTCAGATATCCAGGTAAACCACTAAACAAACTACCCTAAATACAGGATTAGTCTTCACTGGTGGGAAGAGTGGGTTATTTTGTCCTTAGAGAAAAATGTCATTTCTGGCAATAAATCTATTTAGAATGTGAGGACATAACATGAAATTTCTAGTTAAAGTGTTCTCCAAACAATATCAACTGCCGACATCCTTTTATTACTGCTCCCCGAGAGTCATGAAATAGAATTATAAATTAGAGTAAAGCAAGATGTTCAAGGACCAAATAAAAACAGACCTACAAAAGTTAAGACTGATGTGGCCAAAAGATAAGATGTCCTTCAACCCACATTCTACTTACATTAGATTATGAGTTTTCAAGTTTGAAGTTACTAACATCTTGCTAACCAGTTGGCAGTTAGCAGAAATCCAAATTCGGAAGTCAACCTACAACTAGTAAGTTTAAGAACTGTTTACCTTAAAATACATGCCCAAAAGTTGAATTATTAACTTGTATAACAAATATATATTTTCTTCAGTAAGTCTAAGGTAAGTTTTTATTCCCTAACTGCATTTTAAAATTTCCCATAGGTGTTGGGAGGCAGAAGACTGGATGGGAGAGCGATATCAATAATGATGTTCTAATTCTAACGGATGCTATTTTCAGAGGTGGTATCACTTTTAAATGAATAAAGTGAAACATTCAGAGACCAATGATAAGAATGTGTCATGAACCAAAAACAATTATTAATAAAATCTGTGACTCTGAAATTTAAAAAAGAAAAAGAAGAAAAGACAAAACTGTTTCACTGTATTTTCTGCCTGCCTCAATAACCAGGCTTCATTGGTGATTCAACCATAGTTTTCTTACCATTATCAGCAGAAACTAGGGAATTATCTTAATTTGAAAAAAAAAATATTAAATGCTCTTGTTCAATACTCAACTGTGATGGACAGGCTAAAGAGAACTGGTAAAAAAAACTTCTCCCCAGTGAACCTAAGTTGCTTTTCCTCGCACAACCACAATCTAATGAGTTAGCAACTGGGGAAGTGGTTACACAGAAAGGTACAATATCAGGGATATTGGATCAGCTCTTTCAAAGAGAACTGAGCAGGCTTGAATTGCTCCTCAAATGACACAAGTATTGAAAGGAACTCTATTATTTCCAAATAAAATTCAACACCTTATGCTTGCCTACCATTGTACCCCTGGCATATAGTAAATTTGTACATCAGTAAGAAAATGGGCCTCAAAATATAAAACTGCTTTTCAAATGTATTTCTATGACATTATGCTTCATAAATCAGGGGCTATCTAGATAACCCACCAAAAAATAGGTAGGGCCATGGTAACTTGTAAATTGACAAAATTATCAGTTAACTTTTCCCCTCTAGCTCAGCAGAACTTAAAAATTCAGAATCAGTAAAGATTAGGATGAAGAATAGGTGATAAGCCCCCTGGAGAGCAAAGCTCTCCAGCCCCCATCCCTTTAGTTACTGCTGATCCCAGCAGTGGGTACCAGCTACAAACCAAGGCACAAGAATACAGCCCTCAGTTTTCACCCCATGGTGAAATAAAGATTAAGAATGTTGTGGAAAGATAGCAAAGAGGAAAGGTAACAGGAACGCAGTTTTCTGCTTCTCTTCTGCTGAAGAGAAGAACTGGCTTATCAGTTAAAAAAATTTTCACTTTAATGGGTATAGTTTCACATTTGCAGGAAGAAAAAGTTCTGGAGCTCTGTTTCACAACAATGTGAACATACTTAACACTACTGAACTGTGCCCTTAAAAATGGTTAAGATGATGAATTTTATGTTTCTTACCACAGTTTAGGAAAAAATTGTCCCATGAAAAGTATCTACCACCAAGGATTTTTTAATGATTACATGAGGCAATACTTATAAAAGCCAGTGGAGCCTGGTGCACGGTCAATATTCTACAACATTCTAATTACAATTGTTTCATCTTCCTTACAATGAAAGTATGTGGAAAATATGTGGAAAAAAGCAAAGACTGAAGAGATAGAAAATTTTCAAAATTCAGAGGTTTCTGAACAATAGAAATTAAAATCCTTTTAATACATGGCCTACCATATTCATAAGCCAATAAAAGCTAATAGTTCTCCAAGGAACTATTTGGAAACCCAGGTTATTCAAAGCTTTACTACTTAGGCCTTCAAACCCAGAGCTTAGAGTAAGTCTTAGAAGTAAGGCAATAAGGAATACCCTTCTAAAATCCCCCTCCCCACCCCACCCCTGCACTTTCTCTCCTCCCCTTTTGTATTTCCTTTTCATTGTGGGCACTGAGCTGTGAGCATAGAAATCTGAACTTTGCCAAGATGCTCTGGGACAGAAGAGGAAGGGGTGGGTGGGGTGGGGGAGGAGAAAACTCGGCAAATCAGCATAGAGAAGGGAGACCCAGTCCTACTGCTCCTCTGTAGCTTCAGAGAGTAGCTGGAGGGAGTAACAGGATTTGTCCTCTTTGCAGCTGGCGTCACAGCTCATTAGGGACAAGTCTGTTTAATATCTTTCCACCTCCTCCACTCTCAACAACAGGCAGTGGCTGTTCGGAAAAGAACTCAGGACCTAGCAAGGGGAACAGTTCCAAACTTTGACTGGCAATGAGGGAGACATGGGGCCTTTAGCATATGTCATCGGAAAACATTTATTTACAATTCTTTACTTTACAAAGTCCCACCTGCCTAGTAAACAAAGATAATTTCCAGACTGGAGACAGTCAAATGACACAGAAAGAATATTACTAATTCCTTTGTTGTGTAACAACACCTTTTCTTAAATAACACTGGCGGTAGCTTTTTATTGTTTGACATGCTTCTAATCTCCAGAAATTTTCTTTAATCTTTTGCTAAAGAAGGTGGTATAGAGAGACAAACCTTCTTTTCTTCAACTTCCAAGTAAGGATCAAGATCACAAATTTGTACTACTGCCATTCAGGCATAATAATTCCTTTGAGTTTATGTTAAGGAGGGGAAAAAGGCCTCAAGATAAAAGAATCATATATGCTGTATTTAATTTTGGAAGGTTACAAATCTTCCTGATTTGCACAAGGACTAACTGCAATGTAGTGACTCAGTAAAAGATCGGGGCTTCTGTATAGGACCCAGAACCTCGCTAGCACAAAAGAGATACAAAGCAGGCCTTCCTGAAGGACTACCCCAGCTGCTTTCCAAGAGAAAACGCCTGGAGTGTGAGCTTAGAATACATGAAGAAATAAGCACACCAGCCTCCAGAAGGCACCTCTGACTTTGGCAGCTGATGCTTTCTAACTTGGTATCAATTAATTTAATCCCAAAGGCCTGCCCCCATGCCAATTTAGACGGTAAAGTATAAATCAGCTCGAGTGGGTATAATGGTAAGGGACCTGAAACTGGCTATTATAACACTTTCAGTTGGCCAAGCGATTTATCCCAGGAGTCCCCAAAGGCCAGCGGGTCTGTATTGCTGCTTTGCTGCAACCACACCATTCCTCACAACCATCCGAGAAACAGCTGTGTCACTGGCGATGCCGCTGGGCAAGAGAAAGGAAATCAAAACAGCTTCTCCCCTCAAATGACTGCTACTTAAAATATTAGGCTAACTAGAAAATAACTAATTATACCAATAAATGTGTACCTCTAGGAGAACATGATTTTCTGCAAACACGTAAATTATCAAAACTGGCTCCAGCAGCTTAAAGAAAAGGCTCAGAAGGGTGCCTGAGTGGCTCAGTTGGTTAAGCGACTGCCTTCAGCTCAGGTCATGATCCTGGAGTCCCGGGATCGAGTCCCGCATCGGGCTCCCAGCTCCACGGGGAGTCTGCTTCTCCCTCTGACCTTCTCCTCGCTCATGCTCTCTCTCTTCTCTCAAATAAATAAATAAAATGTTTAAAAAAAAAAAAAAAGAAAAAGAAAAGGCTCAGAAGTTTCACAGATATTCTCCCCCAACAAAACGCCCATTACTATATAAACAATTCCTGAGCACTGAAAAAGTTGGAAAGCTTCTCGGTACGGTCTATGAGGCTGGAATACTGGACAAGCATAGCCACGCAGACAAGAAATCTGGAAAAGGAGGTTCACAGACAACCTAAGATATCAGGTCAAGTAGTCTAGACTTCATCACTTAGAACAAGGCTTTCCAACTAGGGTATGTGTGTTCCTGAGGCTCCACAGCACGTGGCCAGAATAGAGAAAACTATCAGTTTTTAAATGGCACAGCTTCTAGAAAGTCAGTTTTACTCTTATTTCTTTATTTGTTTTCATTGTTTTACTTGTTATTGAGAAGATATTTTTAACATAAACATTTGCATGAATTTAAGATGGGACTTCATTGGAGAATTTATGCTTGGAGTAACTTACGACTATAGCTCTATGTCCGTGAAATTAAACAGTCCTCATTCTCTGTCATTAGAAGATCACTACTGGATTAGTTCAGAGTTATTTTAGGGGAGCCATTAAAGAACAGGGAATGCTTTTGTCGGGGGATGGAGTGTGGGGATCAAACTTGGAAGGTTATCTAGATGTGGTTTATTAGTAAGAGAGATTAGTGGGTGAAAAGCTTACTGATCTAGTCCAGGGAAGAAGGATGGGGCCAACACTAGAAAGATGTACAGGAGGTGACAGGAGAGGATTTCAGAAAAAGATGAGTAAGATTTTGCAACTAAATGTATGTGGCTAAAAAAAAGACAAAGCAATTTTAGGTTAACAAGTTCTAAACTCTCCCACCCCTGAAAAAACATTATCGTATTTTAAATTAGTAAACAGAAATAAGGACAATAAAGGCTGAAAAGTGACCGAAGAATGGGGGCAGTGGGGAGAAACAGCAAAGACAATATTCAAAATAAGGTCCTAGAAGCTTTAAAGTGGGCAATAACTTTGTAATGTCCTAAATCTTGTTGTTCGTATCTGACTGTATCCTAGTCTCCTATGTGAGAATGGCAAAAAAGTACATACACAGAAAAATTTATAACTTTAATGTGTGCAGGGAAGTAGGGGTCCCTCTGAATTCAATCAGTTCAACATATTATGGACATATGACAGTGGGATGTCACATACTGGAAAGGCATCCCTAGCATCTGAAGACATGCTACGTGCCAGGCTCTATGTTAAGTGCTGGGGATGCAAAGAGGAAAGTTAGAACTCTACCTTCAAGTAGCATAAAATCTAGAAGCAGCTTTGGGAGGGTGGGGTGTGATGACTGGCAGAGCAGAGTGCTGTGGAGATAAGCAAGCAAAATGCTGCTGCAGAGATTAGCAAAGACTGAAAGATGAGCAGGACGCAGCCAGTGCACACGAGGGTAGGAGGAACAGTGAAGTTCTCTGTAAAATGCAGGTTACCTCTAAGAATGAAATGCTAAAAATGAAAACTTAATAAAGACCTGTGCCCAAACCACTGGTACTGCCTAGTGCCTCCACAGAGTAAGCAGTCACAGAATGTTCACAGAGATAATGGAAAGAAATTAGTTACTGGGAGCAACTAGTCTAGAACATGAATGTGTGTGGAATGCCTGGGTGGCTCAGTTGGTTAAGCATCTGCCTTCAGCTTAGGTCATGATCCCGGGGTCTCTTGCCTGGGGCTCCTTGCTCAGTGGGAAGCCTGCTTCTGCCTCTGCCTGCTACACTCTCTCTCTGACAAATATAGAAATATAGAAATATTAAAAAAAAAAAAAAAGATGAACGTGTGACTGAAGAGTTTCAGAAACACCTGAAAACCAATCAAGAAATCTGGAAAGGCAGTACAAAACTAGGAATGACGAGGGTGTGATTAAAACTTAAAAAATATAAATAATACATTATATGCTAATAAAAACAAAAACAAAAAAAAACCCTAAGAAAACTTGAAATCTTGTAGGGAAAAAAAAAGGATGTTACAACCAAAAGGGTTGTATCTAAAGGGTTGTATCTATAGGGTTCCATCTATAATGGAAAAGATGTCCCAAGGTGAAGAATTTGGCGGTGTTTATCCAGCCCAACCCTGAGGGACAGACACTGATGATACTTGTTTGTGGGGCAGGTCTATTTCATCAGGTATCTAAGAAATATCCCCTCAAGACTAACTCATTCTCAAGGGCACCTGGATGGTTCAGTCATAAAGCATCTGCCTTCGGTTCAGGTCATGGTTCCAGGGTCCTGGGATCGAGCCCCGCATAGGCTCCCTGCTCAGGGGGAGCCTGCTTCTCCCACTACCCCTTCTTGTATTGCCTCTCTTGCTGTGTCTCTCTCTGTCAAATAAATAAATAAAATCTTATTAAAAAAAAAAAAAAGACTAATTCATTCTCTTGATTCTCAGCTCCTTGATTAGCAATAGCAAGTGGGTCTTGGTATTAGGAGGGTGGTATATGTCCAATGGCAGGTGTAAATATAATGACCATGGTAAGATACCTACAGAATTTTAAATAAACAAAATGCGGGGCACCTGGGTGGCTCAGTGAGCTGAGCCTCTGCCTTCAGCTCAGGTCGTGATCTCAGGGTCCTGGGATCGAGCCCCGCATTGGGCTCCACATCCGGCTCTCTGCTCGTTGGGGAACCTGCTTCCTCCTCTCTCTCTCTCTCTCTCTCTCTCTCTGCCTGCCTCTCCGCATACTTGTGATCTCTCTCTGTTAAATAAATAAAATATTAAAAAAAAATAAACAAAATGCCATTCTGCAACTGGGGGCCTACTGAAATTGTTAAATTTTTGAACCTACAAAACTGAGGATCAGAACTGGTCATCTGAAAGCACTTACAATAGAGCAAGATATAGATTACATAGGAATGAGTGCACAGATTATGTTTAGAAAGGGAATACCTTAGAAGTCAAGTTGGCTAACAGTATGATTTTGCTGGGATGAGGCAAAGACTTTTCAGCAAAATTATCTCCAAAAAAAAAATTTATCTTGAATGTAAATACTAACCAAGTTTCTTCTATTAAAAGACACTCATTTTACTTTTGGGTAATAGAAATTAGGGAAGAGACAGGAGCCTGAAACAATCTCAATCAATGGCAGTTTGGATACTTACAGAGGTCATTTGATTGAATGTATTTTATAAGGAGGCAGAAAACCTTTACAATAATTCAGTAATGCTCCGGGGGCATGCTTTCAATTGCAAGTGTTAAGTGTAATTATAAAAATCACTTTAAATAGAAATACATGTGTTTATGTTATAATCATCATGAGCAACTACAGAGCAACTGAAAAACCAAACTTTCCTACTATTAAGTGAGTACGTATTGTGACTTGGGATAAAATTTTCAGAAAACATATCAAAAGCCGATTCCGAAACGTTAAGATAGAAGCAAGGCTAAATACTGTACTTCTGAGTTCTTTAGAAGTGGTTCTTTCTTTTAAAGTTCTTATTATTTATTATCCCAGTGAGCAGGGAGCCGGCCTTGGGGATTGATCCCAGGACCCTGAGATCATGATCTGAGCAGACACTTAACCAACTGAGCCACCCAGGTGCCCCTCAAAAGTGTTTCAAATGATGATGAAGTAATTATTTCTGGAAATAACAATGGAAAAGGCCATTATTTCTAAATTTAAAGATTCACATGTTTATATAAAACCCGTAAGATAAATTTTCCAAACAGAACTTTGACTGTTTCACTGCTGTTATTAAAAATTTTATAAACAATATGATTATGATTAAGTCAATACCCAAAGTTTCACTGAATCATCTCACTGGGAAATGGGGTACTGCTTAGGTTGAAACACCTATGGCAAGTTATACATGTTAATACTACTATGAAAGTGACTGAACCAGAATCATTACTCATGCTCTTTCCATCCATCTATACCAAAGGGAATCACATCTCTCATAAAGGAAGAGACCGTAAAGTCTAGAAAAGGGAACAGGCATGGAAAATAATATTTAACAATGACCTATCTTTTCTAAAACATTGCCTAACTGGTTCATTATACTACTTATTCAACTTCTAAACAGATAAGAATTACTACCTACACCCCACCCTATTAGCCACCTCCTAACCAATATCCCATTACAACTAAGTATGAATACATATCCTTCTAGTTCATTGGGCCCCAATCTAAAAGGCATCTTTGTAACTTCCAGATGTATCCTCCTCATCCTCCACAGAAGAACTGTTGTCTTGTAAGTGATCAAGCTGCATAATAAAACAAACAATCCAATGTTTTCCAATTAGGTTTTATCAACGTCTATAGTAGGAAATGTGAACTTTATGGCAGGAAGGAGTTGAAAGGTAACAAGAAAAAACTGTTAAGTGTCCTTGAGTATTAGGTAGAAGAGTTTCTTTCATTAAAGAATTTGATACAAACAATCTGGAGGATAGAGGAATAATACAGGTAGATTACGGATATAAAAAGGAAAAGAGAGAACAAAAAAATAGAATTACCAAGTGGTTCTAACAAGAATATTAAATACGGGGCCCCTGGGTGGCTCAGAGGGTTAAAGCCTCTGCCTTCGGCTCAGGTCATGATCCCAGGGTCCTGGGATCGAGCCCCAAATCGGGCTCTCTCCTTGGCAGGGAGCCTGCTTCCTTCTCTCTCTGCCTACTTGTGATCTCTGTTGGGGGGGGGGGGAGAATATTAAATACACTGCAGAATATTACAAATGCTCATGGCATTTATATGGACAAGAGACTGGTAGGTCCAGGACAGACCAGGACATTAAAAAACAGAGTAAGACAAAAAACTATTGGGAAGCACTGTTTCACACACTGACATAAGACTTTTATTCCTCCAAAGTGTAATGAGCCTAAAATACATGTGATTATTGCCAAAATTAACTAAAATTGGACTATGGTAAAAGGGAGTCACAGAGTGAAGATACTCTCCATCAAAACTCAACTTTTCAAGTATACTGCAGCAGAGAGTTAACCAACTGCAGCATATTCACTTCTCTGGCAACTTAAGACTTGGGAATTTTAAGGGACGCCTGGGTGGCTCAGTCGGATAAGCATCCAACTCTTGATTTCAGCTCAGGTTGTGATCTCAGGGTTGTGAAACTGAGCCCCAAAACTCTCTATGCAAAATATTATCACCAACATTTGTGGTGCAAACAAATCTTCATTCCACAACGTTCTACTGTTACCAAATCAAATCTAATGAATGGATTCTCAGCCCTCATTATACTGGATCTAAGAGCAGCATTTCAATTCGCTGATTATTTCCTCCATCTTATTAAAACTTTTTTCTCGTCTTCAAAATACTCACTTCACTGGTATTCTTCCTTTTTCAATCTTTGCTGATTTCCCCCTTTCTTGTCATACTCTAAATGTTGGCGAATCCATCTGGGGCTCAGTCTGTGAACCTCTTCTCTTCACTGTCATTTTGGCCTACATCCACTACCTTTATAAGTTCATCCAACCATGACTTTACGTACCACCTATTATGTTAATCACTCTCATTTGTACTTCCATTCTGCTCTCCTAAGAGTCCCCAAATTGGCTTATCCAACTGGATACCTGTACCTAACTTCACCACCGAGAAGCAAACAACCATAAGGAACTTAACATAAAAACTGAATCTTTGTTTCACCTCCTTAAACCTGCTTCTACTGACATTCCCAACCTCAGTAAATGGAGTCGTCTTCTTAGTTGTTCCAGTTTTGGAAACTTTGTCATCCTTGACTCTTCTCTTTTCTCCCATTTCACATCCAATCCAATAACAAAATTTGTTGACTCTGCCTTCAGCTCAGATTTAGAAACTGCCCTCTCTTCTCACTACCTTCTCCAGCTACCCTCTAAGCATCAACTATTTACAGCCTACAAGCTCAACTACCAGCTTCTTTCCTTATGTGTTCATAATAATAGCCAGTGAGTTCACTAAACTTGAGTTGTAACATGTCACTTCTGTGCAAAAGCCTTCCTCAGAATAAAATCCAAAGTTGATACTAAGGCCTTCACAACGTTCCCTAGTAATACCTTCCTCCTGACCCTCTATCATTTCTTCCTGCTCTCATTCTTGCTCCCTCCCCTCAGCACACCAGCCTCTTAAGAGCTCCTCATAGATCCTTAGAATGCTCCTGCCTCAGGCCTTTGCACCTGGCTCCCCCTCTGACTGTACGACTGCTACCGCTAATATCTACATGGCTTACCCTCTTCCTTCCTGCACATTCTCAGCATTCTCTAGACCATTTATTATGCTTTATTTTTCTAATTCACTTACCACCTATTATATGCATTTATTATCTTTCTTCCACTGCTACTATGTAAGTCCCTTGAGGAACTTTGTGCCCATTTCCCCAAAACTGTTACCAGCCCGTAATACTTAGAAATATTTTTTGGAAGATGTTACCAGTATCCACAAGCCAAGATTCTAAACTTAAGGCTATAACCCAGTAAAAGAAGCCCTAAATTCTGGCTTTTATAAGGGATAATAACTAAAGATATGAATATTGAGAAGCATGTTATGAAAATAAGGCATCTGAACATTTTACAATTACTCTGAAGTTTGATCTGAAGTCATTTAACAATTACCTAGCTCTGTCAAGACTATTACTCCAAAAATCAAATTTCTAAGTATTCACTAGTCTCCCTCTTCCAACACAGACTGATCTACCATGCTGCCATATTAAATTTGCTCCAACTCAATTACTGTCATATCACTTGTTTAGAAGCCTCCCGCAATTCACCAAATTGAGCATGCACTCTAAGTCCCAAGCTTATCATTCAAAAAGATTCTGAAAGGATCTCAATAATACGTTTTCTTTTTAAAGATTTATTTATTTATTTATTTGAGAGCAAGCAGGCGAGCACAATAGGAGAGGGAGTGGGAGAAGCAGACCCACGGCCAAGCAGAGAGCTTGACACAGGGCTTGATGCTAGGACCCTGAGATCATGACCCGAGCCGAAAGCAGACGCTTACCTGACTTAGCCACCCAGGCGCCCCAATATACCTTTCAATATTCTCCCATTAAGCTAGATAAGTTTTGGAGAACTAGTTAAGTGTTTCAGAACACTTCTTACTTACCAGATGTATCCAGAAGTTACTTGGATGGTGTATTAAGTACAGTCCTGTTTCAGGCAGTTAAGCACAAGGCCATTTATTCTTTGTGCTAAATAAATACCTGTTATATTTCAGAAATGACAGGCACTTCCCAATCTTTACTCCTGTCGTTTTTTTGTATGTTAGAGTAAATGTCTTTCCTTTGGGGCTACCCAATCTAGTCACAGGGGACAAACATGGCAAAGATCTGGAAGGAAGGTTGCTTTTCTGCAGACTCTAGTGCACAGAGGCTTGCCTGTGAGAAAGTCTGGCCTGAGTTATAAGTCTGCCGAAGTCCCTAACAGATTTCTACTGATTGGAGATTGCTAATTGCTTTCACCTGGACAAACTGGTCTACTGATAAGGAAAGGCCCCAAACTCCTGTACAAAGGAGTTTCAAGATAGAGAGGCTATCTCTCTCAAAAATATGGTAAATTAAAGTGAGACTTCTGACCCAAAACAGAAAGTATGGAAGTACGGGAGAGGTGGAGAGTACAGGAAGTATGCTATATTTATTTTTCTGCTATGAGTGCTTAAAAAGGAAAGGGGATTGAAAAATACTATCTCAACCCAGAATATTTAAAAGACGAACAAGGAAATCATGTTTTTTTCAAAAACTCAACATTGTTTTAGATTGGTGAGAATCAAAAGTAATGTCAGGAAGTTACCTGGCAAAATAAATTGCTTTGGAAGAAAAGAATAAATTCTGAATCAACATAGAAAAGCTTTCCTCACTCATGCAGGATTAACTAAGACCTGCATGAACACAATTTTCTGCTTCTGCAGCTAAGCTACAAAGGGTATGGCGCAGCAGCTCCGCTACTAAAACCACTGGGGAAAGTCCATCATTGTTAATAGGTGTTTCTCTGATGTCAGGAATTAGGGAAGCAACAAACAGGTCTCCAGAATGGGGCAAAAATATTTAGAATGCGAAAAAATATTTAGCTAAGACTAAACCTAACCTGTTAACCAGATCCTGCTAGTTTTTGTATTGATGAAAGAATGCTAATACCAGAAAAGACTTAGAAATGATGACATACTAGACAGGAATATTTGGTGCAAATGCGAGACGCTTTTTCCCCAAAATGAAGTTATGGTTTCGGGGAGAGAAACATGGGATGTGAAATACAGGTGTAGCAATGCAGACAGTGTTTAAGACAGTGATTCAACTATCAGGCCACAGATTAAGATACTAGAAGTGGTGGGCATATGACCAGAGACCAAGAGACGCTCCATAAAATCTTAAGACTATCTCTGTCCAGACTTGTCAACCTAAAGCTTTAAAGTTAAATGAAAGGGGGCAAAAACTCACTGGGCAAGAAACCGAAGCCCCAAAATCAAAACACCTGATTGGGGAATACATGAATCATGCATGAACAACCTTCACTCCCTCTCAAGGGTCCAAAATGAGGGAAGAAGAAACATCAGAGGAGACTCTATGTTACAAGTATAAACAGGTCAGTGTTATAAATGAGGGGCTACTGAGAACACTAGATTGCCTTCTGAGCTGGGGGAAGCGGGAGTGTCTAAAACATAAATGAGTCTATAAAATAAATGCACGCTGACCTAAGTGACTTTGGAAATGAGTGGGATCTGTAAGATTAAAAGGCAAAAGACACTGCATGGAAGCACTGTATTCTAGCTGATAAAGCTGTTTCCCATGAGGCTATGGGTTAACAATTCTTACACTTCTACATATGTATACTGGAATTGAACAATTAAACAAATGAACGGCAAATGGTGGGAACTGGGTTTCTCATTGTCAGAGTGGGAATTTACAGGTAAGCAAAGGAAAGAAGCCAGAATAATTCCTGGAATAATGGCTTAGAGTTGGAGACTTCAATGTGAACTAATGTTTAGTCTTACTATAGAAATGGCTACATACATAAATATTTATACATGTATGTATATGCACAGGTTAGTATACCCACACTGATCTCCTTGCTGTCAGCTGAGTGGGCCCAGAGCAAAAATAACCCAGTGGCAAAGAGCATATCTAATACTCAAATCTTGATTTCTTTTTTTTAATATATATTTTTAAAAGATTTTATTTATTTATTTGACAGAGAGAGAGATCACAAGTAGGCAGAGAGGCAAGCAGAGAGAGGGGGAAGCAGGCTCCCTGCTGCGCAGAGAGCCCGATTTGGGGCTCGATATCATGACCTGAACTGAAGGCAGAGCCTTAACCCTCTGAGCCACTCAGGCGCCCCTCAAATCTTGATTTCTAATACCATTTTCCAACAAAAGAAATCAGAGTTCCCTGGATAAATGACAGGTTTTAGAACTGGGGTAGGAAATATACACAATGAGCCTAAACCAAACCAAACCAAACCAAAACCACCTCCAGCCAATGGAAAGAGCTTCCAGTGACCATTGCCACAATTTGAACAGCAAATTAATGAATCATAGTAGTATAAAAATAGATAAAATATATATGGGGTTCAAACTGATATAAATTTTAAAAATAATAAATGAACCAAATAAAAACCTGTATTGCTAGGGTATAATCTGTGGTTTAATGGAGTATAACATAGAGGAGGAAAAGTTATTCCCTTCTTTCCCCATTTGAGTGTATGAGAAGGCTGAATTTGAAGAGAGAAATGAGCAAGCAGAGTAATAGGGGTGGGGTGAGAACACAGCTTATAGAAAGAACATCTAAGGAGCAGTTCTTGGCAAGGCATGGGATACTGGGTATACAGCATGCAAACTATCCCGACAGGCAAGAACAATCTGGGGCGAAAGAGGGACTGATTTACCTGTGAACTGGTCCATGCACCTTCCTTGTATTAAATACGGAAATTATAAAGACACTGGGTCCTAGTGGCACAGGGTTTTCTTCCTTTGGGGGAAATCTCTTTCCTCACTGGTTTGTATTTGTGCCCCCAGATAAATACAGCCTGAGAAACAACTGAATAGCACACACTAAGTTGTTATTAGTGTAAATACAAGTGATCCTTCATAAAGGCAACTTCAACAAAGGTACATGCTCTGCTTAATGAAAGTGTGAGATGCTTCTCAAGAATTCGCTTCAAGAAAAGAGTTCATTAGGTTGCATGTTTGGAAAACCCATACCAGAAGTTAGGTTTCCTACACTGAAGACTGAAAAGTGTGGAGGGTGCACATAGGACTTTAGTCCTGAAGATTATTAAGAGACTGAAAAGTCACTCTCAAGAGGCAGCTAGCTATAGGAACTCCCCTCTACTGCCACACTGGATGCTGCTTGATTAAGGAGTAGTTTAATTAAGCCAATTAGATGTTAATAAAAAAGGGGAGTGGGGAGAGGCAGCTATCATTTTTTTTTTTAAAGTAGGCTCCATACCCACTGTGGAGCCCAACAAAGGGCTCAAACTCATGACCCTGAGATCAAGACCTGGGACTAGATCAAGGGTCGGACATTTGAACTACCCAGGCACTCCAGCAACTATAATTATTGTGACTGTATGCGGTTTCCTTTTTTCTTTTCCCTAACTCCTCCATTTTCCCCCTGAATTTTTGGTAAGAAACTACATTCTTGCTCTGAATTCTTTTTCTCAAATATAAGCTCTAGACTGATGATGACCCTGGGGATTTTTAGGGGTCTAAAATCCACTCTAAGATCTACTCTGCTGGATCTTACCAATATTGGCAATATTCAACAGAAAAGTAAAATGAAAACTATACTTTTTAGAATCTGTGCTTAATTACTGTAAATTCTAGCCTGTCATATGACAAGGTTTAATGTAAAACCATCATCAGACCACACTCCTTAGTGTAGGGAAACATGTTTTTTTTTTTAAAAGCAATAGCAATTATATTTTTAATAAAGATTATACATTTATTTGAGAGCGAGTGAGCGAGCATGCACGTGCGTGAGCCCACGCACATGAGTAGGGGAGGGGCCGAGGGAGAAGCACATTCTCTGCTGAGCAGGAAGCTGTAGTGGGGTTTGATCCCAGCACCCTGGGCTCCTGACCTGAGCTGGAGGCAGATGCTTAACTGAGTCACCCAGGGGCCCCAGGGAAACTTGTTTCTAAGACAGATAAAATGGTTAAGTCTAGTTAGCAACCCTGGTCAGATGATTCATCTTGTATGCTAGATAACTAGATATATCTTGTATACTAGATAACAGAAGTAATCATTATCTAGAAGTAATCATGCGTACGGTGAGAGAGGATTGTTCTCTTTCTACTTTTTTCATGTTTACATTGGTTTCTTTTAAGACTGATGGATGGTAATACATAATTTATGATATTTTCACAAAGCTCCAAGTCACTATTATTCGAATACACTAGCTTTATCCAAAATTAAGAGCTTCTGAGAAGTGAGATGTTTTGTTCCTTTGAAAGGTGTTTTAAAACTAAGTACCAAAATTGGATTAGTCAGATAAAGAACAATATACCATAAACACAAGAAATCTGCTCCTTAATAAAAGAACATATGCAAACTACTGTATCTTTTAAACGTGCTTTCAATGAGTATCTGGTAATAATAACCCTGTAGCTTTAATTCTGTGCATGATCAGAATGTGCCTAAGCACTAAGTAGGCTTTTCCGTTTTTCATAAGCTTCTTACTCTGAAATAATTATAGATCTATAGAAAGTTGCAAAAAAACTATACAGGGAGGTCCTGTGTATTCCTAACCCAGTTTCTTCCAATGGTAACATCTTGCATAACTACGTAAAATCAATCCAAACCAGGAAATAGACATTGGTACTTCAGGCACTACATTCAGTTCTTCAGTTTTATATGCATTCATTTGTGTATACAAATGTCCACACATAGTTCATGCCTTTTTCTCACTGCACAGTATTCCACAGTATTAGCTGACTTAACCACTTGACTGCTGAAGAACACTGGAATTGCTTCCAGATGGAAGACTATAATAAAACTGCTCCATATGTTCATGTACAAATTTTCTCTGAAATAAATGTCCAAGAGTGCAATAATTGGGTCACATAGCAAATACATGTTTATACTCATTTTAAAGAAGTGTTTGTTGAGCACTCATGTGCAAACCACTTTTCTAGCTGATGAGGACAGAAGGAACAAAATCCCTGCCCTCATGGAACTTATGCTTCAGTGACTATGTCCTGGCCAAAAACAGGCTGCAGATTAAACACAAAAAAATTACAAAACTACAGAATTTTACAAATGAAATGTGATTACAAATGAATTACCCAAATATCACATGTAAGGAAAGAAAACTGGGCTAGATTCCAAGACCCAACAAGTATAGAAGGGGCTGGACAAAGCAAACAAGATCAAACTAAAAAAAAAAAAAAAAAATTTTTTTAAAGATTTTATTTATTTTTGAGAGAGAGCGAGAGCGAGCGAGAGAGCGAGCACCTGAGCACAAGTAGGCAGGAGGGGCAGAGGGAGAAGCAGACTCCCCGCTGAGCAGGGAGCCCAATGCAGGGCTTGATCCCAACCTGAACAAAAAGCAGACACAAAACCAACTGTGCCACCCAGGTGCCCCAAGATCAAACCAAAAATCAGTAATTATAAATTCTAATTAAATAACTCAATCAGATAGGGAGCAAATGGTATTACAATAAACACATAAACTTCTATGAACTGTTATATTACTCTTATCCCAACATTACATTAGAAAAAGTCTTGCTTATTTGTTTTTTATGTGGAAAAGTAACACTTAAAATCTGCTTTCCATATTGTGATAACAGCATGGGTCTCAGATGTAGAAAAGTAAAATGTTATCTGTATCACAGCGGTATTTTTCTTAGTATTTATTGTAAGAGAAGAAATTCATTCAGCTCAAATCCATATTGCTGTTACTAATAAATGGACTTCTACCCCACAGCTAAGACAGAACAAGCTAGTTATCATTAGCTGAAGATATTACTTTGGAAAGTTGTTATTTTGGTTTTAACATGGGACATTTCAAAAACTTTCCTAAGGAAAACAGGAATTTCTCTGTTTTTTGATGCACAAGTGCCGTATTTTCTGGAACTATAAAAGAGAAATTTGTAGTTTTCACTGGGAACAACCAATTATGAACACAACTGACTTGAAGGGCTCCTTGCAGATCAAAACTCAATCTGCACTATTTTACCTTAAGTTTTAAATATCAAAATATTAGGATATTGAAAAAATAAAACACTTTAAAAAAAGCAAATTGATTCCAACGAATTTAATGTTCTATAATGCCATGGTTCGCCACTTAGGAGAATTTGAAAAAGAGAAGAGTAACTAGAATGGTCAGATAATACAGCATATTATAAAACCATAATAAAAGTGTGATTTTAAAAAGTATCACATTGGCATTAGATAAAATGGAAGAGAGTGGAAAATCTAAAAGCAAACTCAGCTAAAAATCTAAAAGCAAACTCAGCTATACATATGAATTTAGAGTTAAAGTGGTATTTTTATCCATGCTAAATGGTAGACAACTCAATGCAGTGCAATAACTGGTTAAAAATTTAGGGGGAAGGGTTTTGATTTCTACCATATATCATGGGGATTAAAAAGTTAAATACCTAAAATACAAACCATGAAAACTAGAAGAAAATATGGGTAATCACATGCATCATAAGGCAATGTAGGGAAATGCAATAAGATCGCTGAGCGATACTAACATCTCACCCAAATTAGTGGTGACAAATTGAAGCAAGACCAGTTAAGTACGGTTAAATATATATATATATATATATATATTTGTTGTTGTTGTTATTGTTCAGTCACATTCAGTTTTGCAGCAAATCCAGAGTCCATATACAGAGTAAGAAGAGTTGGTTTTAACCAAGACTGGACAGAAGTGTCAGAGAAATAAACAAAAAAAACTTGTGGCATGCTGATTCTAACATGCACCCATTCCTCCCAAATTACCCCTGCCTCCCGGTACTTCAAAGCCCTGTATCACACTCTTCTTGAATGTGAACAGCACTTGTGACTTGCTCCTAATCAACAAAGCAATGGTCACAAAATGATACTTCTGTGACTACATTCACATTGTTCTGTCTGTCTTGTTGAGTGACTCTCTCTCTAGATGACCTGGATAAAGCAAGCAGCCATGCTGGAAGGCTCATGAGGTGGAGAACTGAGGGGCAGCTTCCAGCCAGCAAAAAACCGAGGCCTTCAGGGAGTTTGGCTGGCTCAGGTGGTAGAACATCCAACTCTTGCTCTTGGGGTTGTAAGTTCGAGCCCCATGTTGGGCACAGAGTTAACCTAAAAGGTGAAAAATCAGTGCACGTAAATCCTGGGGAGATAAAGATTGACAGGGTAAGCTGGTAATGGTCAGAGTTGGAGATTTTACCATTGCTGGCAAATGACCAGGTCAAGGCTTTTTCTCATTGTGTCCTACTTAGAAGTACTAATACATACTTGTTGTACAGCTTTCTCAGGGACTACAGACCTATTTTTTCCTGCTGACTCAGGCCTACCCAGGTGTGTGGTGCTGGAGGGTCCATTTCTCAGTCCAACTGTTCGTTCACGAGATCCCATATGATAAGCTCTGGCCTGGGGGATGAACATGTAAATGAATGGCTAAAGCAGAAAAAAGTTCAATGGAAGAGTGGAAGGCTAGGAACAGAGAATCTAGAATAGTACACGTAGTATGACATAACCAAGATTTAGATCAGGAATATTAGAGCATGACCATGAACTAAAACTTGGAGTAACAAGCAGGTTTATAACAAGGAAGGTATATAGAGGACTGTGACAAGAAAAATAAGCAGTGGTCATGAGGGGCACCTGGGTGGCTCAGTCGGTTAAGAGGCTGACTCAGGTTTTTGGCTCAGGTCAACAATCTCAGGGTTGTGAGATTGAGCCTGTGTCAGGCTCTGCACTGGGCATAGAGGCTGCCAGGGACTCTCCCCCTCTCCCTCTGCCCTCTCCCCAACTCTTTCCCTCTCTTTAAAACAAACAGACAAACAAACAAACAAACAACCTTTGTTTAAAAAAAAAAAAAGCCAGTGATCATCGAATTAAAAACTTGGGGGGTTTTAAAGAGGAAGAAGGTAGAAAGGTCTGGAAGTGGCAATTGAGGAACATTCAAGTAGGATACCAACCCTAGTTCTAGGCTTAGGGGTAAGAGAACTAGAGTAGTGATGAAAACAGCCACCACTGTGACCTACAAGGAAGCAGTGTCCTCATGAGAGAACTAGTTTCAGAACTAAAAGTGTTGGAAACATTAGAAAGAAACTAATGATACAAGAAATCTTGTTTACGACTGATTATGAGCTATGGAGGGCACTATGGATGTTAAAGCACTTAGGAAGGATGTAAATCCTATTTCTTCACTGAAAAAGTTACTATGGAAAATAGCTGAACTAAAGTGTATACTTAGTGACATAGTTGGTTTATATTCCAGTACAAGCTCCTTATCTTACTCTAGACAGGGACCATGCTTGAGCAGTATTAGCCTAGGAGATGAGGGATGGCCTAGGAGTCTTACAGTGACTGACACAAACATGAATAAAAGGTCAAACAGACCAGTTCAAATAAGCCAACTGAACAGAGAGCAAGAGAGTTTCTCCTCCTCTCTCCTTTCTCCTCCCAGTGTAGTACAGAAGACAGGAAAAAAGAGAGGACTATTCAGCATCCTTGGCTCTCTAAATGTCAGTAGCACTCACCAGTTGTTAAAACCAAATCATGTTCCCCAAGGGACAGCAGTACCATAGGCTTTTGAGAAACACTACCCTAGACCCCAAGGGTGTGGGGATCATCTTTCCTCTGCATTTAAGGATATACAGGTGAGTATAAAAATTTAAACATCAATAGAAAAGATCACCTTTAGCATGGAGATATTATAGAACTATAAATGACGAGGGGAATGGATAATATAACTAATTTTATTAAAGATAAATCATTAACTTAGAGCTACAGGTAACAACTTATTTTTTTATTTTTTCAAAGATTTTATTTATATATATGAGAGAGGAAAAGAGAGAAAGAGATGAGCAGGCATAGGGGGAGGGAGAAGCAGACTCCCCACTGATCAGGAAACCTGATGTGGGGCTCAATCTCAGGACATCTTGACCTGCTACGACCCAGGACATCATGACCCTGACATCATGACCTGAACCAAAGACAGACGCTTAACTGAATGAGCCACTCAGGCACCCCAGGTTACCACTTTTTAAAAATTTGATATTTTTAAATTTTAAAAATTTGATATTTTTAAATTTAAACCACTGGGTGGCTCAGTTGGTTAAACACATGATGTCGGCCCTGGGATCAAGCCCCATGTAGCTGGGTTACCTACTCAGTGGGGAATCTGCTTCTCTCTCTCCTTCTGCGCTTTAAGCCACTCATGTACTCTCTCAAATAAATAAAATCTTTTTTTTTTTTTTTTTTTTTTTTTTTTAAGATTTCATTCATTCGAGACACAAAGCATGAAAAGGAGAGAGAGGCAGAGGGGAAAGCAGACTCCCGCTGAGAAGGGAGCTGAATGCAGGGCTCAATCCCAGGACCCTGGGATCGTGACCTGAGCTGAAGGCAGGCACTTAACCATGTGAGCCACCCAGACACCCCTCAAATAAATAAAATCTTTAAAAATGTTTCTGGTATTTTCCAAAATTTAAAAACTAATCATAAATCATTCTGGACCAGCTATCTATTGCAGTTTAACACATTACCATAAAACTTAGTAGCTTAATGTAACAAGAAACATAAATTATCTCACACAGTTCTAAGGGATCAGGAATTTGGGGCAGTCTCGCATGGACTATTCTAGCTTAGCGTCCTTCATAAGCTTGTCATCAGCTGTTGGCTAGGGTTTCAGTCATCTGAAGGACTGACTGGGGCTGGGAAACCTGCATTTCCGAGGTGACTGGTAGGTTGATGGCAGGTGCTGGCTACAGTCAGTTCCTCTTCACAGGAGTCTCTCCACAAAGCTGCTTGAGCATCCTCATACTCCGTGATCATCACTCACACCACATGACCCCAGAAACCAAGGAATAAGTCTTAATGTCCTTTATTTCCTAGCCTCAGAAGTCCTTTCCGCAGAATTTTATATGTTAGATAGATGGTCTTGATTTGGAGTGGGAGGGGACAAGGACCATTGGGGAACATCTTGGTGCCTGGCTATTATGTATTTTTCTAAACAGAAGCTATTAAAAGCCACTAATAGTAATTTTGTCTCTCAAATCCAGCAGCAACAATGAATTTTCTGCCTCCCTGCTGAAATCACAGCTTAGCTCTGCTCAGATGGCTTGCAAACAAAGGGGAGGAAAGGGCCAATTTTCAGAAATTTCATAAGTTGCAGGTATCAACACTTTTCTTGTAGTTGATAAAAATAGCCCTAGCCCCCCCACAAAAACAGTAAAAAAGAAAAATTATACAAGTATATTATTATGCAAGTATATTACCTGTAGACAATATTTTCAGCATTCTTATTCTTCAAACTAAAAAGAAGCTAGGAATTCACTGAAATTCTTATTAACCTAGCAATAAGAGAGTTTGGCCTTTTCTTAGAGTATAAATTTAATTATAAACTTCCTATTTTTTTCCATTTAAAAAGTGCTTCACATATTGGTACAAAATATCAAAAGTATAGTGTTTCAATTGATGACAGTATTAGCAAACGCATATTGTGCTCTTACTATAGAGCAAACACGGTACTCAACTCTACATGCATTATCTCAACTTGTCCACTTCAGAAATAAGATAAAAGAAAAGAGAGATATCCTCCTGAGGTCACAGTGCTATTAAGTAGCAAAGTCAGAACTTAACAAGCCCGATGCCTGGTACCTACATGGGTGTACATAATGCCAACCCCTTATTAGTTCAGATTAGAGAACACCAGAAAGATTTCTTAGATAGGCTCAGCTTCCACAATTCTGAGGATATAAAAATTTCATGTAGACCAAAAAAGTTACCAAAATTTAGATTCATATCAAGCAAATGTTTCTAAAACCAAAATATAGTTCTTATGCCAGTCATGTCATTATCCTTTCTAGGAAGGAGAATGTAGAGTTGATGTATCTGGGTTTTTTAAAATAATTTTTTAAAAAGATTTTATTTATTTCTTTGACAGAGACAGATCACAAGTAGGCAGAGAGGCAGGCAGAGAAAGGAGGAAGCAGGATCCCTGCTGAGCAGAGAGTCTGATGGGGGACTCTATCCCAGGACCCTGAGATCATGACCTGAGCTGAAGACAGAGGCTTTAACCCACTGAGCCACCCAGGCACCCGATGTGTCTGTTTTTTTATACAATAAACTATTCTAAATGAAAATCTGGATAATAGAGTACTTTTATGTAACAAGCATTCTCCCAAATAGTTCTCCCAAATAGTTCCAACTCTTTTTAAGATAAACTGGCAACACTTATTAAATTTTCATATGTACATATCACTTTAATATGTTCATACGTATTTTTATAATTTGCATGAAAAGACCTAAATATGCACCAAGAGCAAAATAATGGCATATCCATACAATGTACTATACAATGTATTGTATGGAGATATTGGGAAGATTTCTATATTTAGTCTTTCAATAAACACTTGTGTCTACTCCACTTCATATACAGGAAACTGACATGGTGGCAAATGGGAGAGACTACTCTGCTTTCATAAAACTAATGAACAACTGGAGTTTAAGACCAAAGATATAATTTTAGGAACCTTCAGAGAATAAGGTGTTTTTAAAGCTCTGAGAAAGGATGAGGGAGTGAAACACAAAAGAGATCCCTCACCACACCCTTGTAAATTCTTTTAAAAACTTAAGACTTTATATTCAACTTCCTATACAATAACCAATGTCTAATAAACATCTCAAATTTTATGTTTCCCAAAACAATACAGATAGCATCCGTCCCACAAGTATTCCTCCTCGAGTCTTGCTCATCTCAGGAAAGGCTACTTTAACCTCCATTCTCTCAATGCTCAGGACAAAATCTTAAGTATCATCCTCAACCCTTCTCTCTCACATTCCACATCCAAACCACCAGGAATTTGTTGTCTTTACCTTTGAAAGATCAAACACCTCATCGATTCTCACTACCTCTATCTACCCACCTAGTTTTCTTCTTCCCCTTCCTCTTAGGCCTGAGATTTATACAAGGATCCTTATACCAGAGAGATATCCTGGTACAGGCCAACCTGTATCCTTAAACTGAACATGTCTCTCTGGTGTAAGGGATCCATTTAAATGACTGCCATCATGGTCAGAATAAAATTCAAACTTACGTCCAAAAGGATCTCAGAAGATTGTGGCCCTCCCACAATTTCAGGTCTTAACTCCAACTATTACACCCCTTGGCTTACATCAGGCCCACCAGACTCACCTTCTGTTCACTAATATTCCAAGCCTGCACCTGGCCTTATGGCCTTCGTGCTTGTTTCCTCATCCCCAAATCCTCAATTTTCTCCAGGTGTTTGCATTACCAACTCTCCCTCTTCCAGAAGGAATGGACTGCCACACTGTTATATACATGAAGGGTAGGACCTCTACTTTATTGCTGTATCCCTACTACGTATTTTTATGGAAATAAACAAGGTAACATGAGAATAACTGAACAAGTCTCGATGAGATGACATTTAGTCTGAAACCTAAGGCATGTGAAGCAGCCGGCATTAAAAAAAAGTATTACAAAGAGCTTTCCAGGCAAATGAAACCATAGCTGAAAAGCTCTAACTTTTAACAGTCTGAGGGAGTCCTGTGAGGAAGGAGTGAAGTCCAATGAAATGCAGTTTGATGGAAAAGGCAGGGGAGAGATCATGTAGGGCCTTATTACTAAGACAGGAAGTCTCTATCTTCTCTGACAAGAAATGGGAATTTTAAGCTGAAAAATGACAGGTTCTGAATGGGTTTTAAAACCACTCAGGCTGGAGGCGCCTGGGTGGCTCAGTGGGTTAAAGCCTCTGCCTTTGGCTTGGGTCATGATTCCAGGGTCCTGGGATCGAGCCCTGCATCGGGCTCTCTGCTCAGCGGGGAGCCTGCCTCCTCCTCTCTCTCTCTCTCTCTGCCTGCCTCTCTGACTACTTGTGATCTGTCAAATTAAAAAAAAAAAACAAAACTTAAAAAAAAAAAAACACTCAGGCTGCTGGTGATACATGGATTAGATGGCACAAAGAAAAGCAAGGAGATCTGTTAGAAGGAACTATAATAACCCAGTTATGGTATGATGGTTTGGACTAAAGTCATAGCAGGGCAAGCGATGAACAGAAGCGGACAGATTCCAGATTTTTTTTTTTTTTAAAGATGTATTTATCTGAGAAAGAGAGCTCAAGCAAGGGATGGGGAGGGGCAGAGGGAGAGGGAAAGAGAGAGTCCCAAGCAGCCTGCATGGTGAGCACGGAGTGTGATGCAGGGCTCGATCTCATCACCCTGAAATCATGACCTGAGCCAAAACAATGAATCAGATGCTTAACTGACTGTGCCACCCAGGTGACCTCAGACTCCAGATTTACACTGATAGCAAAATCAGAAGAACTACTGCTAGGTAGAAAGGTATGAAGCAAAGGAAAAGCAAGAAGTGAAAAAGACTCAGGATTGTGGTGTGAGCAAAATTCCAGTGAATAATGATGCAATTTATTATAATAGATTAAATTGAATTAGAGATTGGGGAAATCAAGCTGACAGCAGGTAATTTACTAGAGGGAAGGAAATATATGCATACAGATGATAGTTATATATGCACTAAGTATTTCTGGAAAGATACATATGACCAGTGGCTTAATGAGGAAATTTCTCATTGTATATAGGCTTTTGTACTGTTTCAATGTTTTAAGATAGTCATTACTGTAATGCTTTTTATTAAAAACTCACTTTTTCAGCTTTGAGGTATAACTGACAGAACTGTAAGATATTTAAAGTATACAATGTGATGATTTAATACACATATACACTGTGAAAGGATTTCCCCCACTGAGTCAATGAACACACCCATTCCTGCATTTGGTGGTAAGAACACTTAAGTTCTACTCTTGACAAATTTCAATTATACAACATAGTGTTATCAGCTATAGTCACTATGTTACACATCATATCCTCAGAACTTATTTATCTTATAACTAAACATGTATGCCCTTTTAACCCTCCTTATTCTCTCCATCTCTCAGCAGCTGTTTTTTTTTTTTTTTAAAGATTTTTATTTATTTATTTGACAGACAGAGATCACAAGCAGGCAGAGAGGCAGGCAGAGAAAGAGAGAGGCGGAAGCAGGCTCCCTGCTGAGCAGAGAGCCCGATGCGGGACTCGATCCCAGGACCCTGGGATCATGACCCAAGCCAAAGGCAGAGGCTTTAACCCACTGAACCACCCAGGCGCCCCTCAGCAGCTGCTTTTTTATTGGGTTTTGGTGAGTTCAACTTTTTTTTTTTTTTTTTTTTTTTAAAGATTCCACATATAAGTGATACCATGCAGTATTTGTCTTTCTCTGTCTGGCTTATTTCATAATGCCCTCCAGGTTCATTCACTTTGTTCCAAATGACAGGATTTTCTTTTTCTTAAAGGCTGAACTGTGTTACAGTGTGTGTGTGTGTGTGTGTGTGTGTGTGTGTGTGTGAGAGAGAGAGAGAGAGAGAGAGAGAGAGACACACACAGAGAGAGAAATCCATTTTCTTGATCTGTGTTACAGTATGTGTGTGTGTGTGAGAGAGAGAGAGAGAGAGAAATCCATTTTCTTGATCCATTCATCCACTGACAGATACTTGGGTTGTTTTCTACCTTGGCTATTGTAATAATGCAAGAAACATGGGAACACAGGCATCCTTTTGAGATAATGCTTTTGTTTCCTCTAGATATATCTAGATACTCAGGAGGGGGACTCCTGGATCACATGGTAGCTCTATTTTTAATTTCTTAAGGAATTTCTACAGTTTCTCATAGAGGCTGAATCAGTTTACATTCCCATCAATAGTGCACCAGGGTTCTCTTTCCACTACATCCTCCCTGGTACCTGTTATTCCTTGTCTCTGATAACAGCCATCCTAACAGGGGTGAGGTCACTTCCTAACCGTGTTTTACATTTACCTGATGATTAGTGACACTGAGCATGTTTTCATGTATCATGAAAATGGCCATTTTTAAATGTTTTTAAAAAAGATTTTATTCATTTGAGAGAGAGTGAGAGCAAGAAAGAGGGAGCATAGAGGGGAAAGCAGACTCCCCAGTGAGCAGAGTGCTTGACCAGGGACTTAATCCCAGGACCCTGAGATCATGACCTGAGCTGAAGGCAAACATTTAACTGACTGAGCCACCCAGGTGCCACCCACCTATTTTTAAAGATTTATTTATTTGAGAGGGAGAAAGAGTGTGCATACTGGGGGCGGGGGAGGGGGGGCAGACTCCCGGCTCAACACAGAGCCTATGCTCACAGGACCTTGATTCCATGACCTTGAGATCACGACCTAAGCCAAAACCAAGAGTCAGACACCTAACCAACTGAGCCACCTAGGCACCCCATCCATTTTTATGTCTTTGGAAAAATATCTATTCAGGTCTGTTGCCCATTTTTTTAATTACTTAGGATTTTTAGCTATTAGGTTGTACTAGTTCTTTATATATTCTATACATTAACCACTCATCAAATAATGAAGTTTATATTTTCTCCCATTCAATAGGCTACCTTTTCATTTTGTTAATGATTTCCTTGCTGAGCAGAGCTTTTTAGTGTGATATAGTCCCACATATATATTTTTGCTTTTGTTGTCTTTCCAAATCCAAAAGAGCACTGCCAAGGCTGACATCAAGGAGCCTGCCTCTTCCATTTTCTTTTTAGGAGTTTTATAGCTTTAGGTCTTATGTTTAATCCATTTTTGGTTGATTTTTGTGTATGGTGAAAGATTGGTGTCCAGTTTCATTCTTTTCTTCCTTATGCCAATACAGTTTTCCCAAAATGATTTACTGAAGAAACTATCCTATCTCCTATGGTACATGCTAAGCTCCTTTGGTGAAAATAAATTAACCATATATGTGCGGACTTATTTTGGGGCTCTATATTCTGTTCCATTGATCTATGTGTCTATTTTTATGCCAATTCCAAACTCTTTTGACTACCATAAGCTTTATAATATAGTTCAAATCAGTCAGTATGATGATGCCTTCAGCTTTGTTCTTCTATCTCAAAATTGCTTTCGCTATTTTGTGGTTCCATACAACTTTTAGGACTGTTTGTTCAATTCCTGTGAAAAATGCCATTGGAATTTTGACAGGGATTGTACTGAATTTATATTTTCCTTTGGCTGGTATGGACATTTTAACAATATTAAATCCATGGGCATGGACTATCTTCCCATTTATTTGTGTCTTCTTCAGTTTCTTCTATCAGTGTCTTGTATTTTCAGTGTATACATCTTTCACTTCCTTGGTTAAATTTATTCTGATGTATCTTTTTTTTTTTTTTTTTTTTTTTAAATGCTATTGTAAGTGGGATTGTTTTCCTAATGTACAGAAATGCAGGGGGACCTGAGTGGCTCAGTTGGTTAAGTGTCTGCCTTCAGCTCAAGCCATGATCTCAGGATCCTGGGATCAAGCCCCTTGTCAGGCTCTCTTGCTTCTTCCTCTCCTGCTTCCTCCCTCTGGCGAGCTCCCCACCCCTTCATGCTGTCTCTCCCTCTCTCTTACATAAATGAATAAAATCTTAAAAGAAAAAAAAAAAGAAAAAGAAAGAAAAGAAAAGAAAGAAATGCAACTGATTTTTGTACCCTGAACTTTACTCAATTCATTTATTGGTTCTAACAGTTTTTTGGAGGCGGCCTTGGGGTTTTCTATTATTTGGTATCATGTTGTCTGAATACAGAGATAATTACTTCTTCCTTTCCGATTTGGATAGCTTTTCTTTTTCTTAGCTAACTGCTCTGGCTAGGACTTCTATTACTATGTTGAATTTTTTTTTTTTTTTTTCAAAACTGAATTTAAATATATATACATATTTTAAGATTTTATTTACTTGAAGGAGAGCATGCACAAGTGAGGGTGGGGAGCAGACCCCTAGTGAGTTGGGAACACCAGGTGGGGCTCCATCCCAGGGTCCCTGGGATCTGGACCTCAGCCAAAGGAAGCCTCTTAACCAACCGAGCCACCCAGGTGCCCTTGGATATATTTTAAATTAAAAAAAAAAACTTTATGTATTTATTAAAAAAAAACCTATTCCTTTCTACAAAGAATCTAAAATGCTTGTATATACATTTAAAACTTAAAACTATACAAATTCCATGTGAGAAAACAATAGGAAATAGGGCCACTAAGTCAGCAAGCTCGAAGAACCCTGCTTCCTTTGTGCTCATTTCTTAAAAGTGGATTAATGCTTCTCACAACAAGTCCCAGCATTTGAAGGTAACCATCAATTTATTCATGTTCATTAACCCTGCATGGTACTGAAAATGCAGTACTGAGACACGATCCTTGTCTTCAAGGAACCTTGTCTGATAGCAATGTGGCTGTGTACATGAAATGAAGTACCACTGAGAGCACCATGGTGACTGCTGTCACCGTTCAGTCACTAGAGTGACTGATCCTGCAGGGAAGGAAAACCTACCAAGACCACTGGCAACTGTCCAGGCAAAAGATGCTTACGTCCTGAACAAGGAAAAGATCAAATGTTAGAAAGTAAGAACGGGTTACTAACTAAATCTGGGTGACTGTGAAAAATGGAGAACTAAGGAAAATTCCTAACATTCTGTCTTAACTAGATAGATGGTGGTGCCAATTCATTGCAAGGGAACAGGTAGAACAGGTAGAAGAGTAGAACAGTAGGTTTCATGAATTCACTGGTTGAAGTCTGAAGTACCTGAGGAACCAGCAGGGTAAGGGCAGCTGTAAGGAGTGTAGAGCGCGCGAGAGGCGCGCGAGAGGAGTTTGTCTTCAAACAGTAATCTTTTGTTACAGTTTCAGAGATTTCACCGCCAAAGACAGGAAAGAGAATGTATTAACATTTAAATGCTGAGTGAAAGAAAAGGAATTTGAAAGGGAGAAAAGGCAGGCTGAAGTGATGTTAGTAGAGGAAGCCAGCCAGGATGGATGGACTTAAAAGTTTTACAGAGTTCAAAACCAGGAAAAGCAACTGATTTGGCATGAGGAGTCAAGGGTCTGAGGAAAGAGTTGACTCATGCTGCAGAAAGGAAGATAGCAATGGATGCGGGCAAATCATCAACATTAGAATTACTTGGTTCCTAAGTATAAATATTAGTATTAATAACGCCAACTGTCCCTTATTGAAAACCTACTATGTACAAGGCACTTGTTTGGACCTTTACACTATCTTATTTAACCCTCAGCAAGACTATGAGATAGGTAATCTTATTAGCTATATTTTATAGTTGCAAAATAGACATTCATCAGGACAAACCAAAGGTCACACAGCTAGCAAACAGAGAAACTGACCACTGTTTGACAACAAAGTTACCTTCCATTATACCACTTCCTTAAATGCATCATACACAATTATACTAATTACATTTATAAAAATTTAATAAGAAGTTGGATACTGCATTAACTAGTTATATAATCTAACTTGATTTTTCGTACTAGTACACCTCAAGTGTTTACTCGCCAAAAGTAGTCATGTCTAACCAGTTTTCGTAGTCATGAATATGTACTAGCTCTTTTGACCTGATTACATAAAGCAAAAGTGTAATTATGAATTGATTTAATATGAAAAGAAAGTTTCAACCAAGGTATAAATGTTTTCGCACAACCTACTCATTGCCTAGTCTTTGAATGCCAGGAAATAATTTGTAAGAATAGTATAAATCAACACCCTAAAATTAAAACTCTCAGAAAATAAGTTATCCAGAATGCCCTTAAAGTGTTAGGATATAATTTTTCCGATAATGGATCTGTATCTGTTATCTAGTTGCACACGTGACTAATTAATCACTTGAAATGTGGCTACTGTGATGGAGGCACTAATTTTAAAACTGTATTTGAGTTTAAGTAATGTAAATTTACACAGCCACATGTGGCTAGTAGCTACTATACTGAATAGTATAGCTCTGGAACAATGGTTCTCAATCTTGCCTGTGCAATGAAACCACACAGGAGAACATTCTAAAATCGAATGCTTATCATTAGCCTACTTTTTACTTAAGGTCTCCAGAAATGAGATCCAAATAAAAATATATTTTTAAACTTGGGTAATTTTTATTTTTTACTTATTTTTTTAAAGATTTTATTTATTTATTTGACAGACAGATCACAAGTAGGCAGAGAGGCAGGCAGAGAGAGAGGAAGGGAAGCAAGCTCCCTGTTGAGCAGAGAGCCTGATATGGGGCTCCATCCCAGGACCCTGGGATCATGACCTGAGCCAAAGGCAGAGGCTTTAACCCACTGAGCCACCCAGGTGCACCATATTTTTTTATTTATAACATATAATGTATTATTTGCCCCAGGTGTACAGGTCTATGAATCATCAGAATTATACATTTCATAGCACTCACCATAGTACACACCCACCCCAATGTCCATGACCCAGCCACCCTATCCCTAACCCCCTACCGCCAAGCAACCCTCAGTTTGTTTTGTGAGATTAAGAGTCTCTTATAGTTTGTCTCCCTCCCAATCCCATCTTGTTTCATTTTTTCCTTCCCTACTCCCTATAACCCCCTGTCCTGCCTCTCAAATTCCTCATATCAGAGAGATCATACGATTATTGTCTTTCTCTGATTGACTTATTTTGCTCAGGATAATACCCTCTAGTTCCATCCACGTTGTTGCAAATGGCAAGATTTTATTTCTTTTGATGGCTGCATAGTATTCCATTGTATATATATACCACATCTTTATCCATTCATCTGTTGATGGACATCTAGGTTCTTTCGACAGTTTGGCTATTGTGGACATTGCTGCTATAAACATTTGGGTGCATGAGCCCCTTCAGATCACTACATTTGTACCTTTAGGGTAAATACAAACTTGGGTAATTTTTAAATGTAGCCAAAGTAGGGCACCTGGGTGGCTCAGTTGTTAAGACTCTGCCTTCGGCTCGGGTCATGATACCAGGGTCCTGGGATTGAGTTCAACATCGGGCTTCCTGCTCTGTGAGAAGCCCGCTTTTCCCTCTCCCACTCCCCCTGCTTATGCTCCCTCTCTCACTGTGTCTCTGTCAAATAAATAAATAAAATCTTAAAACAAACAAACAAACAAAAACAGCCAAAGTAGAAACCCACTGCTCTAGAAGTTCTTAAACTTGAGTGCACACAGAAATTACCGGGAAACTTCTTAAAATGCAGATTGTGCGGTATCTGGGTGGCTCAGTCGGTTAAGTGTGCCGTTTCTGATTTTGGCTCAGGTCGTGAGATCGGAGCCCCTCCCACCCCCACCACTGAGTTGGCTCCCCTGCTTGGGATTCTCTCTGCCCCTCCTCTCTCACTCTCTCTAAAATAAATAAATAAATTTTTAAAAATCACTTTTTCGGGTGCCTGGGTGGCTCAGTGGGTTAAGCCACTGCCTTCAGCTCAGGTCATGATCTCAGGGTCCTGGGATCGAGTCCCGCATCGGGCTCTCTGCTCAGCAGGGAGCCTGCTTCCCTCTCTCTCTCTGCCTGCCTCTCTGTCTACTTGTGATCTCTGTCTGTCAAATAAATAAATAAAATCTTTAAAAAAAAATCACTTTTCAACAAGAATCCTGACATAATCTTTTTCATTTTAGTAAGGATAATTAGGTATATTTACTGAATATTCTTTCAGTGTAGCTATCAGGTTACTGTCTGTATCATCTTCCTAGGAAGTACTGCTACTAACCTGACATTATTAATACAGTAAATTCAAGTGCCTCCTTACTCGAAGTTTTCACTAACTCTCTAATTTTGTGTAGAAGGATAAATTTCTCTTCCTAGTTAGACTATTTCAGAGAGTAGTTCTAAGCAGAGTTTAGAGGACATTATTACTATTTCTCATATTATATAGCTTCTCTGGGAAATCTTACGGTAGTGATGGTGGTAGTTCAAAGCTATTTTTAGGTACTCCTTACCAGCCTGACAACCTGAAAGACTTGCTTGTTCATGTATCACCTTGGTAGTTTAGATGCCAGCTAAGAAATTAACACTATTTGTATTAGCCAGCAACAATTTCACTGCCCTCAACCAACTATGGAAGTAAACTGAGGAGAAACCACCACTGGGGCCTGAAGGAGAGAATGGTAACACAGGAATGGACTGGACTAAATTCCATGGGAGAAGATCTCTTCAGAGGCAGGGGTGGTGCACTGTCGGTCCTTATAAGAACACCAGGAAAGTGTGTGTATGCGTGCTTGTGTACGCAAGCCAATGTTTTAGTAGATCATAAGAGAAGCAGGTGAATTACCTAAACCACCTTACCTTTAGTCATCAAATCTGACTTCTTTACATTATGGTTTTTTGTTCTCTTTTATTCCACATTTCAAAATGCTTTTCTAGTCTGTATCTTTGTGCCTCAATGGACTTAAGCATTTACTTATGTAGTCAGCTTGTCAGCGAAGAGCCTCTTATTTTAGGGGTTATGCACCTCAAAGGCACCAGGGGATGAGCAGGAACCCTAAAAAGGTGAAGCAGGCTAAACTAGGAAGACAATGGGATAAATGGGAAGTCAAGCAGAATCTCTGAAGAGAACAGAGATGCAGAGAACTGCTAGGTAGAGCTGTGGCCCTGGGCGAAGACCTCCTTCACTGCTAAGCTAGGAAATGGAGCTGCTGAAAAGTTAGTTCACCAATGATTTTTCCCCCTTCTCTTCTTCTGGGTCATAATTAGAAATACAGAACACCTGGGTTTTAATATGATCTTTCCTCCCCACTGGTGCCTCTCCACCATCTGGGCTAAGGCTCTCAGGGAATCTTTGTAAGATTCCTGTTGGTTAAAGCGACTTTTCCCTTTCTTTCTTTCTGAATCTTCCAAGATTAATTTCAGAAATAATAAACCATTTAAAATAGGATTACAGGAGCATCAGGATTGGTCAGTCAGTACCATTCAACTCTTGATCTCAGGGTTGTGAGTTTGAGCCCCACAGTGGGTGCAGAGACTACTTAAAAATAAAATCTTTTCAAACAAACAAACAAACAAATAAATAAACAGGATAATAACTGCTAACAAGTTACAGCCAAGCAGAAATTTTTTAAAAGATTTTATTTATTTGAGGTAGAGAAAGTGCTGGAGCGGGATGAAAGACAGAGGGAGAAACAGGCTTCCCACTGAGCAGGGAGGCAGATGCGGGGCTCAATCCAGACAGCCTGGGATTCTGACCTGAGAGGAAGGCAGACACTTAAGGGACTGAGCCACCCAGTGCCCTAAGCAGAATTTTAAAAGGAAATTACCCAGTGAAACACTAACAAATGGTAAAACTCAGCATGTAAAAACTAACCTAAAAGCATACAGATTCTAACTTAATGTCCAACTTTCTACCTGTTCTTTTTTTCATGTATTAGAGATACCAGGATTCATAGAATGGCTGGTGCGAGGCTTTGTTTTTTAAAAAAGCAAGCTAGATTAGAGCTCATAGGCAGAGAGTATTAAAAAAAGTACATAACACTAAGCAAGACTGGACAGCAATTAAATGCAGCCCAATTAAGGAATGCAAAAGAGGTTCTTTAATGAGAAAAAAGGAATTTCTCAAGTTAAAACACATAAACACACAAACACACCCCTGAAGAAAATATCAGCAAAATCCTATAAGCAACTATGATACATTAAGTCATTAAGCAAAAATGTTAATGATTTATGGAATCAAGTAAACTGCTGTTATTATTAATATTTTAAACACACTCTAACTTCTATAAGCAAATTCATATATGAAGACATGACTATCCTATGCAAAGACTAATATCAGGTACTTACCACATGATATTAAAATCTCTTATCTAAAGTTTTACATCAATATAGTACCAGCCCAAGAACAGACAAAGATCAATGGAATTAATAGATACGTATGCACATCATGGTAGTATTTCAAATCAGTAGAAAAAGATTAATAAATGGTCTGGCACAATTGGTTAACTGTCTGGAAAATGTTAGGTTCCTATTTTATACCACATATCAGAACAAAATTCCTACGGATTAAAGAAATTAAATAAAATCATAAAAACTAGTAACGCTAAAATGAAAAAGGTCTTTTTCTAAGCCTTCCATCCAAAGAAATCTTGAAATGCCTGCTGCTAAACTGTAAGTCAAAAAACCACTAAGTAAAACATTACATGAGAGGACAAATGGTTATCTGATATATATAAAGGAGCTCTTTAAACCCAATATGAAAAAAATCCCATACCCAAAAGAAAAATACCTAGGACAGTCATTAAAAAAGGTGCTATGGGGGGCACCTGGGTGGCTCAGATGGTTATGTCTGCCTGCGGCTTAGGTCAGGATAGGGTCCTGGGATCAAGCCCTGGATTGGGCTTCCTGCTCAGAGGAGAGCCTGCTTCCCCCTCCCCCTCTTCTGCTACCCCTACTTGTGCTCTCACTCTATCAAATAAATAAATAAAATATCTAAGAAAAAAAGATGCTATGATAAACATTGTTGCTACTCATCATTACAAGTATTAATTTCAGGAAAAAAGTAGTTGTTTTTCTTTATTAAATGTCAAGATAGCAGCTATTATTTAGTCTCCCCCACATTTCTGAAATAAGAAAATGTTACTTTTATGAGCAAAAATTATTAACATGAATACTGAGGTAGATTGCCTTAATATACTGAAAAGAAGACTGGAAGTATTATCAAAAAGTTTGGGTTTATCACCAAGTACTGTAGCGACCAGTGCTGTGACTTTATTAAGTCAGTTTTTCCTTTCTCATATATGCTATCATCCAAAGTCATGTCATTTAATTATCACTCTTCTTTTTAGAATGCTCATGACACCCACAAAGACAGCAATTAAACAATGTTTTAGAGAAATATATGTCAATTTGTGGCCTACGAACCTGATTCACCTTACATGGGGTGCTTATTAAAAATGCAAATTTTAAAAAATGCAATAAAGATAAAAGAGAAGAAATGCAAACTGAAAGTGTCCTACTGGATATCTCATGTGAGGCCCAGTGACAAGTACTTTTAACAAACTTCCCTCACCAGTGTTCACAAGAACAAAGTAGACAGCATTAAAGGGGGACCAAGTTCTGAAATTTTACATAGAACTCATTCAACTATAACATACTCTGAGGGGTTCTTTTTCCAACAGTCTTCCCTGCTGTGTACAGTTTTAAAGAGATCAGAGGAGTTTGATTCTAGGTAGAAGATTGCTCACTGAAACTAAGGCCAAAAGACCAGTCATCCTCTGTCTGCAGAAAAATAGGTTTAGAGCATCTAAAGTTTTCCTTTCCTTTTACTAGACAAAGCATAACATGTTTAATCACTACAGATGGTCTAGTGTGATATCCTTTTAGAACTTTTATTTTATACTTAAATTTATTCTATAAAGTTCTTACCTCAAGGTGAAATGCCAGTCACACCTCTGTAGTTTTGTTTCCTAAACCACTGTAATCAAACAATTATCCATCATCTATCCTCATCTTTTTTCCATGTACAATTAATTCTTCAACCTAGAAACAGATCATCTAGTATGACTGAAAAATAACCCATTCACAGAGCAGGGACTGAGGAATCTATCTAGCTTATCCTTTGGCAACATCCTCAAAAACAAGAACATTCACTCATTCAGAAAAGAGGGGGTGGTCACAGACTAAGACATAGGGACACCTTTAACCCTGGGTGAATCTCCCCAGGCAAATCTCCAAAAGAAAGATTTCATCAGGTTTCAAGAAATGATATATTTCTACTACAAATAGTGGTAATTGGTTTAAAATAACCATACCACAGCACAATCATTATTTAATGAATTAAAATAAAATTCAGTAGCTTTATGTATCAGGATTATATCTAAGTACACTATCATACTTGTGCTTACCACCACATTCCTCATTTTTTGCCAGCAGGAAGTACCTAACTCATTGAGACTCCCAACAACAGCCAATACTTGCTCTCTCAATGCACACCACTTTCATGTTTGACTTGATAACCTTCTGATTAACAATGGAAATAGAAACAGAATTATCAACAGATATGAGATATTAATTTCTTGGACACAGACTTAATGAATAAATATGTCAGAAAACAAAGGGAAAGCCTACAATAATCATGTAATTGTCATGTTGGGTGGGGTTATTTTTTCAAGGCTTATAGCAGAGCATGGCCAAAAAAGACAAGAAATGCATGAAAACCTACCCACTAAATCTTCTAACCGCCGAAATTAATGTTTGAGGAATAAGAGAGGCTACAGCCACCCCTGGCTTCTTAATCCCAGACTCAGGGGGAAGTGGTAAAGATGGTAAAGAGATGTTATTATTCCACTCCTATTAAATCTGTTGAGAGACAGCTGAAATAAAACTTCTCTTATTTTTCTTACAAATCTGCTATATAACGTTTCCTTTCACTGATCTTAAGTTACATTCTGTATAGGATCAGGTACCAAGTGAATAATCAACAAAGAAGGTCAAAGAAATCAGGAGACAAAGGTTATCAGCATGGTATATAATGCAAAGTATAAGGACAGATCTGGATTCAATTCAAATGTCAGCTCCATCAATTGCTACCTGTATAACCTAGAGTCTTCATTTCTCTAAAGCACTTTCAGTCTTTTACTTGAAGTTTTTGTACAATAAAAACAGGGGGGGAAAGACTTCAACTTTTTTTAGCCAAGAGAGCAAATAGGACAAGAAATCAAAGATGCACAATAAAGGTGAGAATACCTTACGACATCAAGTTTGGGAGCTAGCAAGCCCATTGACAAACTGCTAGAGTTGTAAAGCCTGAATAACAGTGTCTGTTTTTCCTTTAAAAATAAATGTTGGGGGCGCCTGGGTGGCTCAGTGGGTTAAGCCTCTGCCTTCAGCTCAGGTCATGATCTCAGGGTCCTGGAATCAAGCCCCACATTGCGCTCTCTGTTCACCATGGAGCCTGTTTCCTCCTCTCTCTCTCTCTCTCTCTCTCTCTCTCTGCCTGCCTCTCTGCCTACTTGTGATCTGTCAAATAAATGAATAATATCTTTTAAAAAAATAAATAAATAAAAATAAAAATAAATGTTGTAGAGACACCTGGGTGGCTCAGTTGGTTAAGTGTCTGACTTTGGCCATGAACTCGGGGTCCTGCGATGAAGCCCCTTGGGGGGGGGGGGCTCTATGCTGCTTCTCCCTTTCTTAAATAAAATCTTAAAAAAAATAAATTTAAAGATGTTGTAAATAAATATATCCATTTATAGACATAAAAACACACTTTACATAAATTCAAAAAGCAATCACACTATTCATTCTGGGAACTTTTTCCTTTTTTCTCTATCTTCTACATCAATAACTGATGTGTCCATGTTAACAATCAAGTACATATTCCTTTTTGTTCTTCTCAATGCACATATAATCACATACATGATTTATACATATGCATGGAGATATACACATAAATATGAGGATTAGTTTTATTTTAATAGATTGACATTACCCATATTTGTCTGCATATTGCTTTTTTCATTATCTTGTGAAAATCCTCCCAAGTCAAGTGATATCACTACAATTCATTCTTTTTTAAATTCCCAATTCATTCTTTTAAAGGCTACCTAATAGTCCATGGTGTGGAGATAACATATTCTATTCATCTACTCCCTAAGGGGCTCTTGTTTTGCTTTCCATTTTTTGCCACATAAAACCATGCAAACTGAACTTCCATGGGCACAGGCCCTTGGTGTTGTTTGCATTTATGACCTAAAATTCCAGGAGTGGAAAAGACAAAGTTTTCCTTTAAGATTAAGAACAAGGCAAGGATGTCTACTTTCACCACTTCTATTCAACACAGTACAGGAAGGTCTAGCCATAGCAATTACACAAAAACAAACAAAAGGCATTCATTCAGATTGTAAAGGAAGAAGAAATTATTTGTTTAAGATACATGAACTTCTAGGTAGAAAACTCTAACGACTGGGGTGCCTGGGTAACTCAGGTGATCAGGCATCTGCCTTGGGCTCATGATCCCAGGGTCCTGGGAAAGAGCCCCATGCTGGGCTCATCGCTTAGCACAATGTATTCTTGTCCCTCTCCCTCCTCCCAACTTGGGTATGGTCTCTCTCTCTCTCTCAAATAAATACATAAATAAAAATAAATAAATCTTTTTTAAAATCCCCATTATGTTTTTCTGCTGAAAGAGGAAAACCCTAAATTAATCCTAAAAATCTTAAAGTTCATATGGAATCTCATGGGATCCCAAAGAGACAAAACAATCTTGAAAAAGAACAAACCTGGAGGACTCGAACTTCCTTATATCAAAATTTACTACAAAGCTATAGTAATCAAAAACACTGTAGTACTAGTCTAAAGAAAGACATTGTATGATTATCTGAATAGATGCAGAAAAAGCATTTGACAAACTACAACATCCATTTATGATTTAAAAACTCTCAACGTAGGATTAGAAGAACTATCCCTCAAAAACATAATAAAAGCCATATATGAAAAACCCACAGCTAACATCATACCTTCGTGAAAAACAACTTTTCCTCTAAGATCAGGAACAGGACAAGGATATCCACCACTCTCACTACTTTTATTCACCCTAGTACTAGAAGTCCTAGTCCCAGCAGTCCCAGCAGTCAGATGAGAAAGGCATCAGAATTGGTAAGGAAGAAGTAACATTTTCACTACTATTTGCGGAGTACATGATACTACCATACAGAAAACATGAGACTCCACCCCAAAACTGCCAAAACTAATTTATAGCTTCAGTAACGTCTCAAAATACATAATTATATACAGAAATCTGTTAAATTCTATACACTAATAATGAAGCAGCAGAAAAAGAAATTAAGGGGAAAAAATCCCATCTACAATTACACAAAAATAATAAAGTACCTTGGAATAAATTTAACTAAGGAGGTGAAAGACCTATACCCTGAAAACTATAAAACATGTGATAAAAGAAAATGAGGATGATACAAACAAATAAAAAGCTATCCCATGTTCACTAACTGGAGAACCAATAATGTTAACATTTACATACCACCCAAAGCAATCTATAGATTTAATACAATTCCTATCAAAACACTAACATTTTTCACAGAACCAGAACAAATAATAACATTTGTATGGAAATAGGGGCGCCTGGGTGGCTCAGTGGGTTGGGGCCTCTGCCTTCGGCTCAGGTCATGATCTCAGGGTCCTGGGATCGAGCCCTGCATTGGGCTCTCTGCTTAGCAGGGAGCCTGCTTCCTCCTCTCTCTGCCTGCCTCTCTGCCTACTTGTGATCTCTCTCTGTCAAATAAATAAATAAAATCTTTAAAAAAAATAAAATAAAATAAAAACATTTGTATGGAAACACAAAAGATCCTGAATAGTCAAGCGTCTTGACAACGAAGAACATAACTGGAGGTATCACAATCTCGGATTTCGAGATAGACTGCAAAGCTGTAGTAACCAAAACAGTATGGTACTGGCACAAAAGCAGACACATAGATCAATGGGACAAAAGAGAGAGCCCACAAATAAACCCACACTAACATGGTCAATTAATCTATGACCAATGGGCAAGAATACACAAGTGGAAAAAGGCAGTCTCTGCTGGGAAAACTAGATAGCTACATGCAAAAAAGAATGAACCTAGGGGCGCCTGGGTGGCTCAGTGGGTTAAGCCTCTGCCTTCGGCTCAGGTCATGATCTCAGGGTCCTGGGATCGAGTCCCGCATCGGGCTCTCTGCTCAGCAGGGAGCCTGCTTCTCTCTGTCTCTTTGCCTGCCTCTCTACTTGTGATCTCTGTCAAATAAATAAATAAAATATTAAAAAAAAAAAAAAGAATGAACCTAGACCACTTCTGATACCTTACACAAAAATAAACTCAAAACAAACTGAAGATCTAAATGTGAGACCTGCAACCATAAAAATCCTGGAAGAAAAACATAGGCAGTGTTTTCTTTAACATCTGTTACAGAAATATTTTTCTAGCTAGGTCTCCTCAGACAAGGAAAACAAAAGAACAATTAAACTACTGGGACTACACCAAAATCAAAAGCTTTTGCAGAGCAAAGGAAACCATCAACAAAACCAAAAGTCAACCTACTGAATGGGAGAAGAAATTAGCAAATGACAACATCCGATAAGAGGTTAATATCCAAAATATATAAAAAGAGCTTACACAAATCAACACCAAAAAAAACAAATAATCCGTTTGAAAAATGGGTAGGGGATCTGAGCAAACATTTTTCCAAAGAAGACATCCAGACAGCCAACAGACATATGACAAGATGCTCAACATCACTTATCATCAGGGAAATGCAAATCAAAACCACAGTGAGATATCACCTCACACCTGTCAGAATGGCTAAAATAAAAAACACAAGAAATAACAAATGTTGGTGGAGATGCAAACTGGTACAACAACCGTGGAAAACAGTAGGAAGGTTCCTCAAAAAATTACGAATAGAATTACTCATATAATCCAGTAATTCCATTACAGGATATCTACCCAAAGAAAATAAAAATATGTTTATTATGTTTATTGCAACATTATCTACAACAGCCAAGATATGGAAGTAACCTAAGTGTCCATCCATAGATGAATGTTTAAAGTTGTAGTATGTATATACATGGAATGCTACTTAACCATAAAAAAAAAAATGGACCTAGAGGATACAATGCTAAGTGAAGTGAGACAAATACCTTATGATGTCACTCTTATGTAGAAGAAAAAAAAAAAAAAGATAACAACAAAAAGAGTCTTAAATACAGAGAACTAGTGGTTGCCAAAGAAGAGGTGGGGCGGGCGGGGGGTGGAATGAAGGGGATTAAGACTACACTTATTGTGATGAGGCATGAGTAACGTATACAATTGATGAATTATTTGTACACCTGAATCTAACATAACACTGTATGTTAATTACACTTAAAAAAAAAAAAAAAAAGATGGATATATAGACCAAAGGAATAGAACCAAGAATCCAGAAATAAATCTGCATTCAGTCAAGGGGGCCAAGACCACTCAGTAAGAAAAGGGCAGTCTGGGGCACCTGGGTGGCTCAGTGGGTTAAGCCTCTGCCTTCAACTCAGGTCATGATCTCAGGGTCCTGGGATTGAAGGTTCCCCCAACCCTGCCCCTGCTGCCTGCCTCTCTGCCTACTTGTGATCTCTGTGTCAAATGAATAAAATCTTTAAAAAATAATAATAAAAATAAAAGAAAAGGACAGTCTTTTCAATCAATGGTGCTGAGAAAACTGGATAACCCCATGTAAAACAATGAACTTGAACCCTTACTTCACACCATTTAAAAATTAACTAAAAATGGATTAAAGATCTGGATGTAAAACCTAAAAGTATAAAACTCTTGAATGTAAATAGGGCAAAAATCTTCATAACAATGGTTTCTTGCATATAACATAAGGTACAGGCAACAAAAGAAAAAATAAACATGGACTTCATGAAAACCTAAAACTTTTATGGATCAAAGACACTGATCAACAGAGTAAAAAAAGTCAACCCACAAATGGGAGAAAATATTTGTAAATCATATATCTGACATGGGGTTAGTATCCAGAATATATATAGAACTCCTACAACTCAACCAACAAAAACCCAAGAATCTATTTTCAAAATGGGCAAAAAGAAGGGTGCCTGGCAGGCTCAGTTGGTAGAACATGTGACTCTGGATCCTGGGGTTGTGAGTCTGAGCCCACTTTGGGTGTAGAAATTCCCTAAAAATAAAATCTTTACAAATAAATAAACAGGCAAAAGACTTGAATAGACATTTCTTCAAAAAAGATATACAAATAGTCAATAAGCACATGAAAAACTGCCTAATAGCACTAATCATTAGAAAAATGCAAATCAAAAAAAACTACAATGAGATATCACCTCACAACCATTAAGATAACTCCTGCTAAAAAAAAAAAAAAAAGAAAAAAGAAAAAAGAAAAAGAAAAGAATGAACACATTGGTAAAGATATGAAGAAAACAGAACCCTTGTACATCCTTGATCAGAATATCATATGAAAGAGACACCGAGAAATATAATGTGGCCCGTCCTCAAAAAGTTAGAAACAGAACCACCGTATGATCCAACAATTCCACTTCTGGGTATATACTCCAAAGACCTGAAAGCAGGGTCTCGCCCTCGATAAGATAGTTGTACACCCACATTCGTAGTGGCATTATTCACCATAGCTAAAATGAGTAAGCAACCCAAGTTGCCATTAATGGATGAGTGGATAAGCAAAATGTGAAATATACATACAACAGAATGTCATTGAGCCTTAAAAGGGAAGGAAATAATGACATATGCTACAACATGGATGAAACATGAGATCACTGTGCTAAGTGAAATAAGCCAGTCACAAAAAGACAAAGACTGTATGATTCCACTTATAGGAGGTACTTACCAGAGTCAAAATCTTAAAAGCAGAATGGTAGCTCTCAGGGGCTGAGGGGCTGGGGGGCTGGGGGCGGAGGGGAAGATGGAAAGTTACTGTTTAACAGGTATAGAGTTTCAAAATTACAAGATAAAAAGAGTATTCTTGAGACAGATATGGTAGTGATGATTGCACACTATTATGAATGTATCTAATACCAATGCTATATAGTATATATCCTATAATACATACCAGGTAGTCAATACTTTTAATACCAATGAACTGGGGGCACCTGGGTGGCTCAGTGGATTAAGCCTCTGCCTTCGGCTCGGGTCATGGTCTCAGGGTCCTGAGATCGAGCCCCGCATCGGGCTCCCTGCTCAGCAGGAAGCCTGCTTCCCCCCTCTCTCTCTGCCTGACTCTGCCTACTTGTGATCTGTCAAATAAATAAATAAAATCTTAAAAAAAAAACACAAAAAACAATGAACTGTATTGGTAATACCAATGAACTATATAGTATATATACTAAAAAATGGTTAAGATGATACACTTTAGGGGTGCCTGGATGGCTCAGCTGGTTAAGGCATCTGCTTTCAGCTCAGGACATGGTCCCAGGGTCCTGGGCTCCCTGCTCAGCGGAGGTCTGCTCTCCCTCTGCCCCTCACCCTGCTCATTCTCTCTCTCTCTCACTTGTGCTTCAACAATAAAATATTTTTTGATAAATTTTATGTTATATTTTTCCACAATAATAAAAGTAGAAAAAATAAAATAAAACCACAATGAAAAAGTACCACAGACACATACACACCATCCTAAGAGCTGCGTTTCTGGAACAAAGAAAGTATAATATTTATGTAGTTTTAATATTAGTAGATGTCAGTATATTTTTCAAAAAGGCAGCATCAATCTCATTTTCCACTGACAATGTATAAGACTCAATGCTAATCTTCCAATACAGTATTTTCCCCTTACTTAAGGGGTATACATTTCAAGCTCCCCAGTGGATACCTAAAACCAGAGTACCGAACCCTATATATACTATTTTTTTCCTATACAAACAGGCCTATAATGTTTAATTTAGAAATTAGGCACAATAAACAACTGATAAAAAATAAAATGGAAAAAATGGAAAAATTTTAACAATATACTGTAGTTAAGTTACCTGAAAGGGGTCTCTTGTTCTCTCTTAAAATATCGTACTGTGCTGTACTCACCCTTCTTGTGATGATGTGAAATGATAAAATGCCTACATGATGACATGGAGAGAAGCGAATTACGTAGGCATTGTGACAAAGCATTAGGCTACTACCACACTCCTTTAAAAAAAAAAAATTATTTACTTAAGTAATCCCTATACTCAACATGGGGCTTGAATTCATGACCCCAAGATCAAGAGATGCATGCTCTTCTGACTGAGCCAGCTGGGCACCAACCTTCTGAAGGTAGGAGGATCATCCACTTCTGGACATCTGATTTGACTGTGTGTAACTGAAACCACAGAAGGTTAAAGTGCAGATAAGGGAAGGCTACTTTAATAGATATTACCATCCTTCTAAGTTTTGCCAGTCAGATGAGCATCTTTTTAAGATATCTGCTGGCCATTTAAATTTGTTCTTCTATGACTTGTCTCTTCATATCCTTTGCTCATTATTCCCTTAGGATGTATGTGTATTAAAAGTATTGACTCCCTGGGGTGCCTAGGTGGCTCAGTTGGTTAAACACCTGCCTTCCGCTCAGGTCATGATCCCAGGGTCCTAGGGTTGAGCCCCGTATCAGGCTCCCTGCTCAGCAGGCAGCTCTGCCTGCTTGTGCACTCTCTCTGTCAAAAAAAAAATGAATAAAATCCTTTAAAAAATTGTTTTAAAAAAAAAAAGTATTGATTCCTTGCCATCTACTTTGTCCATTTTTTTCCCTTAAATCTCATGAAATATATTTAAAAAAATTTTTATGATGGGGGCACCTGGGTGGCTCAGTCAGCTGAGCATCCTGCTCTTGGTCGTGGCTCAGTTCATGACCACATGGGTCCTGGGATCACCTTGCTGCAGGCTCAATTACTGGGGAGAGTCTGCTCAGAGATTCTCTCCCTCTGCTCCTGCCACACACCTGATGCGCATGTGTGCTCTCTCAAGTAAATGGATTAATCTTTTTAAAAAGTCTTTCTTAACAATCTACTGTTTGTTCTTTTATAGCTTGGAATGGAGGATGGCAAACTATGGTCTGCTCCTTGTTACTATAAATAAAAACTTATTGAAACACAGCCTTACACAACTACACAAAGTCAAGTAATTGTAACAAAAAGTGGCCCTTTACAGACCAAAACTCACTAATGCTTGCCATAGAACAAAGAGAAGAAAATGAAGTGCCTGACTATGTTTCACTCCATAGAATATAAGCTCCAAGACGATCTTTTGTATTTTATTTACTGCTATACTATACTGTCTAGTACAGTATCTGGCAAAGAGTACATATTAAATTTTCAGAATATAAGGCCTCCATGCTTTCATATTCTTAACTTGAAATATAGCTAAATATTAGTGATATTTGAATAGTACTATTACATATAAAAACTTTTTATCAGTAATGTATGATTTTATAGTTTTATTGTGGAAATCAATGAGAAATAATACACTACGGTTTCACAGCTGAAAAATATTCTAATAAGAATAACTCCTAGGGGAAATCATTTGGACTCACTTTGATGTTAAGTCATAGTACTCAAGACAATTTACCTTTCATTATAAACTATTTTTCAGATGACAAGTCTAATCAAAGTGACTACATTTTCAACATAAAATACCTGAAGAGAAGGGGCAACATTTCTCCTACTAAACTCGACGATTATAGTGTATAGTGACACTCTACAATTTTGGGTTCTAGCCTCGGCTTGTCTACAGCAAATAGGCTCATTGCAGAATTCACGCTTTTTAACGCATGTCATCTGGGTTATTTTTTCTTATTGTTTTGCTTCCAGGAGTAACTTTACAATGCATTGTGAGGCTATTACATGTTTTATTCAGCTTGGTAAAGAAAAGAAAAAAATTTAAACCCAAAATATAACATATAATCCTTTCAACATTTCTGTTCATGTTTAAGTTTATAGTAAAGTGCTGAGAAAATATTCCAGAATCAATAAAAAAAATTCTCATAAGCCTCATAACATTACAGTCTGACTACTATTACCCACAAAATAAACACTGTTCATTTAAGCTATTAAGTTACTGTAAGCAACATCCATCTTTCAAATTCACGGTAACTGGTTAACATTCACACTACAATCATATGTCTATTATTTTTCCTTTTACTTTTTAAGATACTTTTGATAACCTGCATAACTCCTAGTAACAAGCATCACCTTGCATTAAAGTTTGACAAACTTTAAAATCTTATTCCTACACTTTTCAGACATTTATAATGATAGTGAAGTGTGATGTCAGAAAAAAGGACACCTTGATAAGTTACAGCATTTCCATAAAGGTGTCTCATAAAAACAGGTACTCCACTTACTAAATCTATCTCTAGTAATCTACCACTTGGAAAGAGGCAGTGTAGTAATGAAGGAAGAACAGAAAATGGACAAGGAACAACAAAGAAAAGAAAAGAGACTAAAAATCTATTTCCATAGCTTCAGTGACTGGGATTTAAAAAAAAAAAAAAAAAAGTGCGGGGGGGGGGGGGGGGGAAGCCTCTCAGGATTACATACATGTCCAGAAAGTGTATGTGTATGATTACAGTTGCAGTAAGCTGGAATTTAAAATAAAAGATTGAAGTAGCAGCAAGTAGATGAAAGGGGGCCCCTTTAACATTTGCTCCTGGAGTCCAGCAACTCTCAGCAGTTGGCTGGAGACTAAGCTGGACGATCCTGTGGAGCTCCAACAAAGGGACGAAACAAACTCGAGTCCCCAGGGCCCCCCTCCCGACAACGCGTGAAACAACTTGATAAATGATTGCTGTGTCAGGGGACGAAGAGATGGAGACGTCTGGGAGCAGAAGGGGGAATGTATCTAATTTAGAAGGCCAAGGGAAACAGAATGGCAGACGGGAACAAGACCACCTTATAACACAAACATCCAACCAGAGAACCTAGAAGCAAATACCACAAAACCCAACAGAATCTCCAAGAACTGAAGTCACAAGCATCTAAGAGACTGTTCACAATCTAAACCCTCCCAAGTCACTAGGATTGTAAGGGGACAGTTTTCACCTTCATATAGCCCATTTTCTACCCTCAAGTCCAAGCTTAAAAAAGCACTGCTCTCATGTTACTTCATTCATTCTGGGATGACATGAAATACAAACTCCACTTCCCCCACCCCCAGTCTATGCCTAAAGGATACAGACTCAGACCTGAAAGCCAGAAGCCGAAGTGCCCAAAGTTTAGCTCAATCTAAGGAAACATTAATTACCCTAAAACAAAAACAGGAGGAGTTCACATCTGGGGCCCAACACTTAAATTCTCCTCCTTCCCCTCCTCTGGAGTGTGCGCACAGCTATTTACACAACCTCTTTCTGACCGAGGGCTGATATTGGTCCCACAGGACATCCCTGTTTGGGGAAAACTCAGTGGTGACAAACTCAGTCAACAATGAGTAGGCATAGAAGGCATCTCAATTTGGAAAAAGGATTGTCAGAATCAGTAGCGATACAAATATAGGGTTTTCAAAATCAGTTACCCAAAGAGTAATTAATTAACTCAAAAGGGACATTAATTATTCAAAAAGCACATAGCTTACACATCTGATGAAAGACCATTAAACACGTTTACTAAAACACATGTCAAAGGTAGGAACAAACAAGCAGCATGTAATGAATTCTTAATTGACTCAAGTCTTAAGCCACTCCAACTTTTTATGTGATAAACTAGAAATAGGTTACGTTGGTATAATCAAAGTACTGTACATTATATCATTGTATATAAAGCTTTACCTAAAACCTGAAATCAGCTCTGATTGTAATTAAGCATAATTAAAATTAACTGCAAATTGTATTCCAAGAAAGTGAAGAAGTTGGGGAATTCAACTTTTCTAATGCCCTTGGAGGATTCATATTCTAAGGCCCAAAACAGAGTATTTTAGGACATCCGACATAATAATTAATGGTCAGAGAGACACTGTATAATCTACAGAGATAGGACAACCGTGAGAAAATAATCATTTAAGTGGGTTAAGCCGGAAGGTCTTGCTCCTATAAGTTTAATTTTTCTTGGGGGGTAGGGCAGGTAAAAGGAGCTCCAGTGAGCCTATTCTAGGCTAAATATATTTACTGCCTGTTTAGAATTTTTACTGGATTAAACAAAAATGGACGTTCTGTGATCAATCCCACTTGTTAATTCCTCCAAAACCTGCCTGTGTCAGGACGCCTAACTCTAATTGGGGTCCTTGGGCTTCCTAAATTTAGAGGAGAAGAGAAGGTACTGCACCATGAATCTCACTCTGTGATAAACCAATTTTAACGAACAATTCACAGAACTATGCTCTTGAAGTTACACAGCCTCTCCAAATTCTACCTTGCTTTACAATCTTACTGCCAAGGTCTGGGTCTTATAAACAAGTAAATCCCCATCTGGGACTATCTTAATCTTCATCACAGAATTTGAAAAGATTTATGGGTCAAAATTCATCTGATATATGAGACTGCAAACTCACAGCACCCAGAAATGTTTGTTCTGGCCTGTAGTTTTGTTTTTATTCATTTGACTGTGTAATGTTAAAAAAAAAATTCAGGAGAGTTTACCTAAAAGTCTGGATACCTCACTTCTGTTGAAAAATGAGATGTGGTTCTGATTCATAGCCCTTCATGACAAGATTCAGCTGGAGCTAATGAGTGGGGCTGCCCTCCTTTACAATGGACATGTACCCTCAGTTCATCAACTGTACGTCAGGCCGACCCCCTCACTAAATAACGGTCTGGCCCTGTAGGTATCTGTGTTTTGACGTCCAGTTCTAAAACTTCAATAAATGACAATTTAGTCTATACGTGGACAATGCCTGTATGTGTTCTTTTCCAGGTTAAACATTCATAGTTCTTTTTTTTCCGTCAGTTCCAGATAATGCTCATCTCCTCTCCTCTTTAAGTCCCCCTTGACTTGACACTACTCTTTCACCTAAAGCACCCAGGACTTAAGAAATATTCTTCTATTAGTTAAGAAAAGAGGACTAACATTGTCTTTATTCTGAAGCGGTAGGTAAAGGATCCCATCACCCTAAATGGCTACAAAAGATACTGATAATATATAAACAAGTAAAATATAAACAAGCCAGGAAAACAAGAAACAGTGACAGCTTAGCCAGGTGGGGGAAAAGTCCTAATCCATGGTTAGGAAATATTTATTTTCAGGCTGTTGGAATAGGTGATTGTTCATAAAACAAAGTTAGACCAGTATTTGCCCCTGAAAATCTTCTACCACCACCATTTAATGCAGTGTCCCATGCTACCAGCCCAACCCCTGGGGGGGGGGGGTGGGAGGCAGGGGATGCCTTAGGCTACTTGGATCACATTCTCTAGGACCCAACCCCAATCATATTATCAGGGGTGAGGCTTCAGAAGCTCCTTTTTTTTTTTTTTTTTTTTTTTTAAAGATTTTATTCATTCAAGAGAGGAGAGACAGAGCACAAGCAGGGGGAGAGGGAGAAGGAGAAGCAGGCTCCGTGCTGAGCAGGGAGCCCAACGTAGGGCTAGATCCCAGGACCTGGGATCAGGAACTCAGCCCGAGGCAGACAAACTGACTGAGCCACCCAGGTACCCCAGAAGCTGCATTTTAAACAAGCAATCTAGTAGTTGCTAAACACACTCAAGTTTAAAAAATAAATTCTACTATAGCGGCCTAGAAAGGGGAGTCAGGCTCAGCGTTTACATACCATAATCATTCTGGACCCTTCCCTATCTCTCTGACTTACATGGCTCTTCCTCTGTGCTCTCCCACTCACCTTGAATACACCTCCTTGAACGAAAACAATAATCACTCCATGTGTATTAATATATAAGACTTCCTCCAAGAAAAGCAAAAGGTCTTTTCATTTTTGTCCTCCTGGATAGCAGAATGCCTAGCACACAGTAGGCACTCATTTTATTCAAAGAAAGTTGTTCCACTTCAGTGCCTTATTCAAACACTGTACAGTGTGGTCCAACTAAATGATCTCTAATGATCAAATATTCTGGCATCTATTTTAAGCAGTAGGAAAGTGTTTCTCAACCTGTTCTTCATTACCACCCCCTTACGTAAGAAACACTTAGGTAGTATTTTCCTAATCACCCAAATCATAAAATTTTAGTTTCATAGATATATTATGTATCGGTTTTTGTACTGTGGCCCATTGGAGGGTCACACTATAACCACTGTAATAGCTAAGTTCTTTTTTTCACTCCATACCCAAAAGAAATAATTTTCAATGTCTTGGGGGAAATATCACCCCCTTGAGAATGATTTAATAGTGTTTGGATATTAACAGTGACAAAGCAGGGCACCTGGGTGGCTCAGTGGGAGGAACATGTAACTCTCAATCTCAGGGTCGATCTTAGGGTCGTGAGTTTGAGTCCCACATTTAGAGATTGCTTAAACAAACAAACTTTAAAAAATTACAGTGCAATTGCAAGGGGAGAGTATCAGTCTAATGCTTAACAACAGCTAATTTAAACTTCTCTGACCAAATCACTGCATGATTCGAATTGATATGGGTTACTGACAAAGTTTAAAATATCTTCATGAATTCCAAATATAAAATTTCCTCAAATATAAATATAAAATATAAATTTTCCTGAGGAAAATACTAATAGCATTCCTATTCCACTGACTGTTACTGAAATAAACTACTTGGGAAAAGTGTCTCTAAAGATTTTTAAGATACAGCAATACTGGGCCTTCGCACACATACTTACTTTAACCGGTAGTGATATCATTTGTATGAGGTCAAAGAATTAACCGGCCAGTTAGCCAATGACATAGGTGTTCCACTCCAAAGTCAGCACAGCACTCTGGCAATCAGAAGTACCAGAAAAACACTATGCAGTGTGTGTCACATTTACAGACGTCATTACGGGATCTGTCATTGAGGCCAATTTGAAAAGGTCTAGGAAAGATGTAACAAAAATATTTTTAAAAAAATCAAGTGTTGGTGAGGATATGGACAGCCTGGAACCCTCATATACTGTTGGTGGGAATATTAAATGTGCAACCACTTCGGAAAAGTCTGGGAGTTCTTCAAAATGAAATGAAATGAAAACCAATGTTTATACAAAACATAGGTTTATATGTTATATATACCTTATGTATGAATTATAAGGTAAGCAGCATTACTCCTAACAGCCGAAAGTGGGAACAACCTAAATGTCTATCAACTGATGATTGGACATACAAAATGTCATTAAGTCCACACAATGGAATATACCTGGAAATCAAGGAATGAAGTACGAATACTCGTACAACATGGACAAATCTTAAAAACATTACGCTACGTGAAAGAAGTCAGTTATAGAAGGTTGTATTTTGAATGATTCCACTTATAGAAAATGTCCAGACCAGGCAAACCCAGAGACAGAAGGTAGATTCCTGGTTTCCAGATAATGGGGTGGGGAGGAGAGAAAAGTAGTAACTACCAAAGGTTTGGGCTTTTTTAAAGGAGTGACGAAAATTTTCTAAAATTGATTGTGGTGATTAATGGTTGCAAATCTCTGAGAATATACTAAAACCACTGAATCGTATACCTTCAATGGGTAATTGCACAGGGTGTGAATATCTCAGTGAACTGTTACAGAGCAGGAGGAGTAGTGTGGAGGGCTGTCTTTGAAAAAATATCAGGAAATGAGTTGTGGTTGTGTCTGTGGTTGTTTTTCACTTTGAAGTAACGCTCCAATGATACCATTCAAATGGATATGTGGTTTTTAATGCTCATATTTTAATTTATTGAGTTCAAGTTGAACAGTAGTATATAAAAGCAAAGCGCTGATGGCAGTTATTCAAAATCTATATACAAATAATTTCATGAACTACCTTTAGAGATGAAAAAATTCAAACAAAGGCTAGGATGTTTTAAAAGATGTTCTAGACCGTATTTACCTGAGAACAGGAAACATGTCTGTATCAGGCACTACGTTTGATACTTTAAATATACACTATTTGCAATCTTCCCAACAAACCTTGCAAGGTAGGTATTATAGTCTTCATTTAAAGTAGCTTAAGAAACCAAATATCCTCAAGACCAGAACAGTTCAATGAATTAATAAACTAAGCTTCAGTTTCCTAATCTGTGAAAGAAATAACAATGCTATCTACATCAGAGTTGCTATAAAAACTTAAATAAGGTATATTAAGAGCCTGACATTAAACAGTCACTCAAATTTGTTTCTTTTACCCCAACATCACCAAAAAGAGATCTAGCATTCAGAAAGCTAGCAACATGTGTAACAATGATCAGGGTTATGATCAATACTCAAACATCATCAATTATTGTCATGTTTAGCAGGGTTCTCTTTAAGTTGCTATAAGCACTTAACTGTGCAATATTAGCAACAAACCATGCAAGCAAAGCATTTACAAATAAAGGTCACTGTATTAGTCAAATAAATTAAGAGGCAATATGGCAAAAAAAAAAAAGAGGCAATATGGCATATATTTAATGATGTTTGTGATCATAATTCTGCTAAATAATAATTACACAGTGGGTAGTAATGGTGTATTAACTATTACAACTTATACAGGCCAAGTAATTGTTTCCAGGGTCATTTGAGAGTCAAGCAGTGAGCTGTTTTTAAAACCAGCAAAAGACCCTGTAGCTACAAGCCATAGGAATGATGCAAGCTTGCTCTTCTCCCCACTGTATGTTTTCAAAGAAGCCTTGGCTGGATGTTGAGAAACAAGTCAGGCTGAGCAAAGTACAATTTAGGCTTAGGGCGGAACACTTCTTTCTCTAGCATTAAAATCTGACAGGCAGCCTAGACTAGAGAGGAAGCTGGCGGGAGAGGAAATCCATCACAGCCTGAGAGACAGGAGCATTGGGTGAGGGGAGCAGGGAGAGCGGGTTAGAGATAACAGAGTGTGATGAACTACAAAAGCTGATGGAAGATAAACTGGCTGAGAGAACATTGTAGAGAATTAGGGGGCAAAATAAGAGTGATGCACAGAATGATGGCCAAAGGACACGGGGAAAGAGCAGCAGGGATAAGGGTGCAGTAAGGTTAGTCCACTTCCTGCAGACGCACAACTGCAATGTTTATCAGGAACCCGTGTTCACCATTTTGCTAAACAAACAGAAGCACAGATTATGTAGTTTGTCATGTACCGCCAAACTGCTCTTTAATAGAGCAGGACTATGAAAGTTAAAAATGCAGATAAAATGTCAAGAACCATAGCAGTATCTAGTTTGACATAAAGTGAAGAGCCAGAAGCAATCTTTTAAAAAGCTAACACAGAACCCCTAACACCCAAACCTAAGTGTGGAGCTACACAAGGGAGCAAAGACACACACAGCTCAACAGAAATGAGATTAATCATGGTACTACACTGCAGCCCAGGCATTAGGATGCACAATTACTGGGACTGGATAAAATATATCCCCATACACTATATGAGGCTGGGAAGCACATGAAAGAATACAGACTGATTCTATTTATTTTCTAAGACAGACAAATCTCATCTGTAGTGACAGAAATCAGATCAGTGATTGCATAGGGGAGGGTATGCGCATGAGTGTATAGGGGCAAATATGACTCAAAGGAGCATGAATGACTCTGGAGGAATGAAAATGATCTCTATTTTCTTTGAGGTGGTGGTTATATAGGTGTATACTGTTGCCGAAACTCAACTGTATACTTAAAATCTGTGTAATGTATGTAAATTATACTTCAATAAAGTTTTTTTTTTTTTAAGGCTGGGAAGTATAACACTATCAAAATTTCTTCTCAAAATGCATAAATTAAAAGTTTAGGCCATAATGTGATAAACTGGAGTGAACTCTGCAACATACAGAAATCTCAGCTACCCCAAAGCTCTGCTTCCATGGAAATACCAGAGAGCCACAATTTTACCTTTCACTCTAAGCAAAGAGTATAACAAACACATTCTGAATCTTTATTTTTTGCAAGACTTGACCAGCGAATTCATCAATAATACTGCTTTCACTAATTACAACTTACTAAGTTACTATAAAAACTTTCCTTCAATAGAAATAAAAAAGAGTAAGTTACTGCCTCTCTAAGAAGCAAGTAAACTACAGAAAATATCCCATTTTTTTTTGAGATTTTAAAAAAAGATTTTATTTATTTTTTTGACACACAGAGATCACAAGTAAGCAGAGAGGCAGGCAGAGAGAGGGGGGGAAGCAGGCTCCCTGCTGAGCAGAGAACCCGATGTGGGTCTCAATCCCAGGACCCTGGGATCATGACCTGAGCTGAAGGCAGAGGCTTAACCCACAGAGCCACCCAGGCACCCAGAAAATGTTCCATTTTATAAAGTAAAACTGAATTATCAAGAGATGACCTCTGGGCACCTGGCTGGCTCAGTCAGTAGAGCATGCGGATCTTGATCTCTGGGTTGTGAGTTCAAGCCTCATGTTGTGTGTAGAGATCACTTAAAAAAATAAAATTTTAAGGGCACCTGGGTGGCTCAGTCAGGTACGCATCTGCCTCTAGCTCAAGTCATGATCCTGGGATCCTGGGATGGAGCCCTACATCGGGCTTCCTGCTTGGCAGGGAGCCTGCTTCTCCTTCTCCCACTCCCCCTGCTTGTGCTCCGTCTCTGGCTCTCTCTCTCTCTCTCTCTCTCAGATAAATAAATAAAATCTTTAAAAAAAAAAAAAAAGGGGGGGGGGGAGGTGACCCTCAAAGAAAATACAATGCCAGTCAGTGGCTGTTGTTAGAGGTCTATATTTAATTTTACCTAAATACTATTTCTATTAAAACTCATGCAACACAAACTTGTTGAATGCATTTAATAAAGCACATCAAAAATTAATAATTAGTAAGAGGAAAACACTCACCAAACTGCTAGCTCTGTGATAAAGTTATTTTAAATTCTTTTTTTTTTAAAGATTTTATTCATTTATTTGACAGACAGAGACCACAAGTAGGCAGAGAGGCAGAGAGAGAGGGGGAAGCAGGCTGCCTGCTGAGCAGAGAGCCCAATGCAGGGCTCGATCCCAGGACCCTGAGATCATGACCCGAGCCGAAGGCAGAGGCTTAACCCACTGAGCCACCCAGGCGCCCCAAGTTATTTTAAATTCTTAAAGAATGTTATTCTGTTGTGAGAGAACACATCTGACAACTATGCAAATGTGACATATGTATTTTAAAACTTTAAAAAGATTCATACCTTTCATACTTTTAGGAAATTTATTAATATGGAAATCATAAATGTGCACATAATATACATTGGTACTTTAGTTTTTAGAGAAAGGCATTGAAACAACCTAATGATGCAAACTGTAGAGCAGTAACTGGAGAAGTCACATTCCATTCACAGGACGACCAAAATTGGAATCCAAGCAGCACATGCTCTTAACTAACATACTATACTGGCTTTACTTATTTTATCATTCAGAGCATTAATAGAGAGGGGAATTTATCAATATTTAAAAGCCAAAGAAATAAAAACAAAAAATGGCAAGAGACAATAAAGGTCTAGGAAGAGAAAACAATTAAAAGGATACGTAGGTATTATACTTCCTGATTCAAAATTTTTAAAAATCCTAAATTCAGTATCAGTAATCATTTTGAAGCAGTACTAAAATAAAAATCACTATTCCTTTTACTGTATCTCTTTTATTTGACTCCACACTTAGGTGACACCATACTTAGATGCCTAGATGCAAGTGGGTTTTTTGTTTTGGTTTTGGGTTTAAGATTTTATTTACTTGAGAGAGAGAGAGAGAGAACACAAGAGAGCACAAGTGGAGGTTTGGACAGAAAAGAGGGAGAAACAGACTCCTTGCTGAGCAGGGAGCCCCATCTGAGGCTCCATCCCATGACGCTGGGATCATGACCTGAGCCAAAGATAGACGCTTAACTGACTGAGCCACCCAGATGCCCCTGCAAGTGTTTTCCTATGAAATTAATTACTATTAAAGGAGCCATAATCCAAGCTATTTCAGTAAATACGGAACCCAACTCCCTAGCACTAACTGCTGGCTTTATAACATCACCATTTCAACTTCTCCAACACAGAATGGGAAGCATCTGGAACATTAAAAGCAAACGTAAAAACAGTTTTTCCCCAAAAATCATCATATATTGGAAAACTTGGACCTCTGAAAGTAAGTGATGAGGCCTCAAATCTCCAGTGAATCCTACACATGAGATGGACGGTAGATGAAGGATTCTGGTTGAAAGATTAAAAGCTTCAAATCATTTGCAGAATAAAGCAAAGAACAATTAAATAAATGAAATAGCGAAGACTAACATTCTCAAATTCCAAGTTCTGACTCACTTAGAAACACAGCCTTCCATCTCCTGAAAATATGCTGCCAGGTATATTTACTTCCCAAGAATAACGAAGGCCTAAAGCAAAAGTCAGAGTAAGTGCTAATCCACCACAGCCTAGCCTCAGAGTTTTCAGACTGCTGGCAGCTATTCCACATTACCTTAAGAAAATGTGGTGGGGCGCCTGGGTGGCTCAGTGGGTTAAAGCCTCTGCTTTTGGCTCAGGTCATGATCCCAGGGTCCTGGGATCGAGCCCCGCATCGGGTTCTCTGCTCAGTGGGGAGCCTGCTTCCTCCTCTCTCTCTGCCTGCCTCTCTGCCTACTTGTGATCTCTGTCAAATAAATAAATAAAATCTTAGAAAAAAAAAAGAAAGAAAATGTGGTATTATTTAGGAAGGAAGGAAGGAAGGAAGGAAGGAAATGTGGTGTGTACACAAACACACAAAGGAGTATTATCCAGTCATGAAAAAAAAAATGGAACCTTGTCATTTGCAATAACATGGATGGAGCTAGTAAAATGCTAAGCAAAATAAGTCAGACCGAAAAATAGCATATGATTTCAGTCATATGTGGAATTTAAGTATCAAAACAAGGGCGCCTGGGTGGCTCAGTTGGTTAAGAATCTACCTTCAGCTCAGGTCATGATCTCAGCGTGCTGGGATCAACCATGCATCAGCAAAGTCTGCTTCTCTCCTTCAGTGATCTCTCTCACTTTCGCTCTCTCAAATAAAATAAAAATCTTAAAAAAAAACCAAAACTAACAAAGAAAAAGAGAAACAAACTGAAAAACAGACCCTTAACTTTAGAGAACAAACTGATGGTGACCAAAGGAGAGGTGGGCAGGGGAATGGGCTAGAGAGGTGATGGGTAGTGTGGAGGGCACTTGCTGCGATGAGCACCAGTTGACATATGAAGTATGGAATGACTACACTGTACACCTGAAACTAATGTAACACTGCACAGTAACTAACTCGAATTAAAAACTAAACAGAATGGAAGGAAGGAAGGCCCACAAATATAGGCAGAAGTATGAATTCTTCAACGCTGCAGGAATGATTGGTAGAAAAGAATTTACTAAGCAAATTAACATGGAAGTCGTGCTGCATTCTAACAGGGACTGCAGACACTGAAAGGGATCTAGCAAATCTGAAATGTTTCTTTTCCTACTTAAAGTAAATAAACTTTAGCTTTACGTATAAAAATTAGTATTAAGCAATGCAGATGACCTATCCTGAAATTCTAAATGGTCATATTTCTGTTTTCATCTTGTTCAAGTCACTTTATTTGCACTATTTTCTGGTGGTATCACTAAAATTAACCCATACCACCATTATTATATCTTTGCTATTGTTTTGGGACCATCATAAATTATATACAAAATGAAAAGTGAAACTACTTTGAGATAATCACAACCAAATGTAATATTTGACTTTCAAACTGCATTGGATAAAATGGTAAATGTATAAAAAATGGTAAGAAGTACTCTTTCATTCAGTTAAGATGTACTACAACTTGGGGCACCTGGCTGGCTCAGTGGTACAGTATGCAACTCTTGATCTCAGGGGTGTGAGTTCAAGCTCCACACTGGGCACAGAGCTTACTTTGGGGAAAAAAAAAAAAAGAAAGAAAGAAAGAAAAAAAAAGAAATAAAAAAAGATGTACTACAGCTGGTTAGCATGATCAGCAAGCCAAACGGCTCTAATAAATGCACTCTACCAATCCACATAGTATAATAAAATCTCTTTGTATTGCCTAATGGTTAGCACATAGATGTCATACCACCAGGAGTTTCTGGAATACAAAATGTTCAATTTCCAGATTTTTTTACATTTGGATATATTATAAATCCCATTGTTAACCAAGAGTTCAGATACACTTGGCCACTAAATTATCTCATTTCAACTACAGCCCCAGATATTTCACACATGGTACTAAATGGTAATACTCCTGTATACCACCACATTTTAAGGAGAAGACAAGACAATCTGACCCATCTTCTCTAATGTACAAAAACTTCACCTTCTCTTCTCTCTAGAACTGACTGCAGATATTGTATAGTACCTTACATCTTTTTATATGGACTTATTTCCTAGGGTGAATTAAAATCTTATGTTGAGTGCTTGGAGTTTCACAGCACTGAAGTAACAAGAGAAACTAGGATTTTATAAAACTGGCAACTATAAATTACTACACTGGAGTCATCCAGAAAACATTGTGGTCTATCAGCATTTCTCTGGAGGAACATATAAAATATATTTCTTAAAAATTTTATTTATTTGAAAGAGAAACCACATGCACACAAGCGGGTGGGGAGGGGTACAGAGGGAGGGAGAAGCAGACTCCCGCTCAGCGGGGAACTGGAGTGGGGAAGGCTCAATCCCACGACCTCATGACTATGATAAGCCAAAGTCAGACCCTTAACCAACTCAGCCACCCAGGTGCCCCAACACATAAAATACTAAAGAAACTATGGGCTATGTCATACCACCACTGCTCTAATGAATTATATCCAAAATAACAGTCATGTACCAATTTACATCTGAGTAACTGTTAATTATAAAAATCTTTTTTTTTTTTTTTTAAGACTCTGTTTATTTGACAGAAAGAGAGCACAAGCAGGGGGAACGGCAGAGGGAAAAAGGAAAAGCAGACACCTCCTGCTAAGCAGGGAGCTAGCCCAATGCAGGGCTCGATCCCAGCACCCTGGGATCATGATCTGAGCCAAAGGCAGATGCTTAACCAACTGAGCCACCCAAGCACCACAGTTGTAAAAGTCCTTATTTAAAATATGTAGCAGGGCACCTGGGTGGCTCAGTGGGTTAAAGTCTCTGCCTTCAGCTCAGGTCATGATCCCAGGGTCCTGGGATTGAGTCCCGCATCGGGCTCTTTGCTCAGCAGGGAGCCTGCTTCTCCGTCTCTCTCTGCCTGCCTCTCTGCCTACTTGTGATCTCTGTCTGTCAAATAAATAAATAAAATATTTTTAAAAAATGTAGCAGAAAGCAGTTCACCCAATGTTCCTAAATTTAGTAGCATATTAAATGAAAAAAAAAGGGGGGGGGGCCAAAACGGCAGGGCAGAATGCTGAATAAAGAAGGGAAGAAAACAATACTAAAGCCAATTACTTGGACTAAAAGCCAAATAAATGTCTGTTAATAAGATTCCATAGTAAAAAGAAAATAATTCTCACTTATTCAAATATTTAGGGTGCCCACTGCTAGGCACTGTAGACACCAACACAAATGGCTTTTATGTGAACTAAGTCATTGTCTTACACACATTTCCAACCTCCAAATAAGAGACAATTAAAAAAAAAATTTAACACTGCGTAGAGGCAACGCTTACTTTGTAATCCACAGCTCAGGAATTAACTGTTGGTTAGAAATAGATGCCTTAAACATGGAAGCACTTCCCGCTAGGTATGTTAACTAAGAAAGGTGAAAGGTACATTATACTCAGAGTCTGGCCCACACAAGCTATAATCCATGCCAACAATTTTTCTCCCATCCTAGAAAGCTTGTGAAAGTAGTCCAAGAATAACCTTTGATCTACTCAAATTAATTTTTTACGTGTATCATTTGTCAATTACAGTAATTCACAATCAGTACAAATTACTTGTAATACACTTCGAAATTCTGTCATCACTGAGAACCTCTGTTTCTTCCTAGAGATCTAGAATGATTCTAGAATCCATCTTCCAAATCCATATGAAATCTGGACTAGGCTTAAACCATACATCTAGCTTACAGAACTACCTGGATGTCCAAAATGGCAGACGGACAACCAAATGAAAAGCTGGACTTAAGGTCCTGCAACAAAGAAGATCCTCTGACACCAAATATTTTGCTTTTCCTGCTGCTCAGAGCCATGGATCTGAAAAATGCTAAAGGAGTAAACATGCTAAGCAAGTACAGGAGTAGCAAGCTTGACTAAATGGGGCAATCACAACCAAGACAAGCCAATATATTAAGAACAATTACAAGCAAAAATAGATACCATGGCCTTCAAAGTGTGACTAGATCTTAAAGGGTATTTGCCTGGAAACAAAGAAATCTTGCAAAAAAATAACTCCTCTCCTCTGCTGCTATGTGTATACAACTTCTCACCATTTTCCTTCACACTCTAGCTCCCAAGGTCAAAACTATAAACTTGCTTCTTTGTTTTTCCCACAAGAATAATTTTCTGATTCTGATCCCTTTACAGAAGGAGTTCCACAATCATCACAGATATCCCTCCTCTTAAACCAGCCTTAAAACTAACTAGAAAGTCAGCAAAAGATCTAAGGCTCAGCAAAAGGTGTATTTTCAACAAGGTCAAAGGAAGGTCTGTGTGGCCCAAGAGAAGGTGTGGAGGCTGAGAGAGACATCTCCACCTCAGAGCAGTTGTTTTTTTTTTTTTTTTTTTTTTTTTTTTTAAGATTTTATTTATTTATTTGACAGGCAGAGAGAGAGGAGGAAGCAGGCTCCCTGCTGAGCAGAGAGCCCGATGCGGGGCTCGATCCCAAGACCCTTGAGATCATGACCTGAGCCGAAGGCAGCGGCTTAACCCACTGAGCCACCCAGGTGCCCCTCAGAGCAGTTGTTTAAGGGCTATCCGGCACTTCCCGAAGAAACTCTAACAATGGTAATCGCAAGTCAAACTGGAGCCTATCTGCAAAAAGAAAACATTCTCCTCAAAATAAAGACTGCAAATGCACACACAAATAGTTTGGCTATCCATAATGCCATGAGAAAGGGAGGCAGCTCTTGATGGGGTCTCCTGAGAGGGTGGATATGGCTCTACCATCTCTGGTACCAAGGAAGTCCACTGTCTTCTCATAAAGACATAGCATACCAGAAATGGAGATTCAAATCATGTTTGATCTTCATGAGTCACTTCAAAGAGCTTTAATAGTGAGGGACTCTCAAACACAATTTTCCAGTCTCCTAAGTCCTAATTTACCTTAAGCAGAACCTCCAGAAAAAAGGATTCTCCCACCTTTTCTCTGACTCCACAACTCTATCAGTTACTTTTGCTGAAGGTTGGAAAGAATTGAAATAACCCTCATATCCCTCCACTGATGTGAAAATTAGTAAATGCTACAGAATTTTGAACTGGATGCCAAAGATTTCTTCAGTGCTAAGAATGGGAGTTAAGTCAAACCCAACCCTGCTTTAGGGACATATGTGCATACGCACACAAAAAAACAGAAGTAGCTGAAGAGTGTGAAGGGTGGAGTGGAAATGGAAAGGAAAGCTAGAAAGAATGAAGTATAGCGCTAAGAAATACTGGAATGACTTTATTAATTGGACTTAATCACATTACTAAGACTCAGTCAGTGGAGGGGTGCCTGGGTTGCTCAGTTAGCTAAGCATCTGCCTTTGGCTCAGTTCATGATCCCAGGGTCCTGGAATGGAGCCCCGCACTAGGCTCCCTGCTCAGCAGAGAGGTCTCTGCTTTTCCCTCTACCTCTGCCCCTCCTCCTGCTCATGCACTTACACGCTTTCTCTCTCTAATAAACAAAATCTTAAAAAAAAAATTCACTGGTAACAAATGCCTACTACCTAATTTGGGGAAGCAGACTGAATAAAAAGATTACACTTCTCCAATCATAGCTAGTTATAATAAACAGATAAGAACACCAGAAATGGGGGGCGCCTGGGTGGCTCAGAGGGTTGAGCCTCTGCCTTTGGCTCGGGTCATGATCTCGGGGTCCTGGGATCGAGCCCTGCATCGGGCTCTCTGCTCAGCAGGGAGCCTGCTTCCTCCTCTCTCTGCCTACTTGTGATCTCTCTCTGTCAAATAAATAAATAAAATCTTAAAAAAAAAAAAAGAAAGAATACCAGAAATGGGGTACCTGGGTAGCTCAGTCGGTTAAGTGTCTGACTCTTGGTTTCTACTACGGTCATCATCTCATGGTCATGACACTGAGCCCCACTCAGGTTCCTTACTCAGCACTGAGTCTACTGGAGATTCTCTCTCCCTCTAGTTCTCCCAGCTCATGCAGGCATGTGTATTTGCCCACATTCTCTCTCTAAAATAAATTTAAAAATTTTAAAAAATGGCAGAACTACAACCACAGTTATAGATCATTTATTGGACATGCAGAAGAAATGAGGCAAGTTATCAGAATATTAGCCATGACAACCAAAAACATCACTTTAAGGGGGGGAAAAAAAACAACACAACTGTACATAACCTTGAGCACAGAAATTCCACTATAAATTTTATCCTAAGGAAAAGTCATATACACACATAAACAAAGATGTCATCGTAGCACTGCTTAAAACTGGGAAAAACCTAGACACCCAACATTAGGGGGTGATTAAATAAATGATGGCATAACCACATCTGATTATGACAGTATTACAAATCTGCATGTAACATAAAGAATGGTCGTTACTTTTATTTACTCATTTTTAAATTGAAGTATAGCTGACACACAATGTTACATTACTTTCAGGTACACAGTACACTGATTCAACAACTCTATCGTTATGCTGTGCTCACAAGTATAGCTATGACCTGTCACATACAGGTCATACATAGCTACTACGATACCAGTTACATCATCATCATACATTACTTTTAAAAGGACATAGAACATTATCTCATATAATAATGTTATATTTAAAAACTTATGTGTCTACATATATAGAAACCTACATAAGCTCAAAAGAACTATAATTTTTTTTCTTCTTTTTGCTAATCTCAATTTTCTAAAATTTTTACAATAAACTTTTTGGCAAAAAAGGTACTATTTTAAAGTCTGACATTTACTTAAGTTTTCTTTTTGATAAAAATTTAAAATAGGAACCAAGGTGCCAATGGTCTGGCTTTTACTAGATGAATGGAAAGAGAACACCTCTATCAGGACCTGTGTAATCCAAGTCTTCAATTCTTCGTATCTTGTCTCTGTAGCTAACATTTCCAAGTCTATTCAACCTGACAATTACTTTCAACAAAACCCAGATTTTACATCCTAAGTCCATTACATCACATTCTTGTACTCAAGGGAGGCCCAGATGGATCTTTCACACTGGATTGGGCAGCAGGGACTGATGGCCTCGTTCCAAAGTGTGAAGCCACCATCTGTAGCCTTCTGTTAATCCTCTCCATCTCATCTGTCCCATCCCTGATTCTTGTTATATACCCATTGCACAAGTAATCAAGATCTGCCCTCCAGGTGTCTCTTTACATAAGTCTGGTAGAAATATAATATTAAATTAACTCTCAAAGCAATACCTTCACATTATTCCCTTAATCCAAAAATATTTTTCTGTGCCTCGTCCTAAATCCTCCTATGGAAGATACTAAGAGTATAATACAAAGAACCTGAGAGTTCAACTGATAAAACAGAACTCATAAATACAAAACAATGTGAAAATGTTTAAGTCTTGCCCTATTATTAAGTGCTAGGCGTGGCTATCTTGGTTCTAACCCCAACTCAACCCACTACCTCATTGTATGGACCTTTGAAAATGTACCCATCTGTAAAACTATGAGTTTAAATTATCTCTCACATTCTTTCCAGCTCTTACCTTCTGTAGCTGTAGAAACAATAGATCGGGAAAAGGAAAGATAAATGTGGGCTTCCAGAATGTGTTACAAATTACCTATAAGCAGACAAGGAACATTAAAAACCAAGTGATTCTGGCACAGAAAAAAAAATCTTCAGTCAATAAGAAACCTGTTCTCATTACATAAGCAGGGTGATCAGAAAGTAAACAAAGTATATACTCTTCCCCTCCCATCCCAGAAATCCTGAAGGCTATTGTTAGTAAAGGGGGAACAACAGCTTAGAAAAACATTAAAATATTTACTCAGTGTCTACTATGTGTAAAGAAGCTCTTTACTAGGCCCAGTTAAAAATACAAAGATGCATAAAACAGTCCCTACTCTTAGGAAGTTTATTTCTTTAATTCATTCAGTAAACATTTACTGAGCACCTACTATACACACAGACAATTCCAGGTACCGGGGATTCAAGAGTAAAGAGGAAAGATAAGATCCTTGTGCAAATGAACTCACAATTTTAGCAGGGAAACAGTCAATAACGTACACAAAAAAACATTAACTGCATGCAGAAAAAGAAAACTGAAAAAAGCAGTATGACAGAAAGTGACAGGAGGAGATACAGGGGTACTACTTTTAATCAGTTGATCACAAACAACAGAATGTTACAGTTACTGAAGCTTGGTGATGAGAATTATTCTCTCTACAATATTTACTTTCAATTTCTAAAACAAGCCATATGAAAGTGAGAAAGTGTCTCACTGAGATGACACCTGAGCTAAGATTTGGAAACTAGTAATAGGGCATGTTCCCCCATGCCTTCCGGAGAGAGAAAACAGCTGGTGCAAAGGGCCTAAGCATCTTAAAGCCCTTATGAGGAAAAAAAAAAAAAAGCTGATGGGACTAGAGCATGCACTAGAGGGAGAATGGCTCAAGGCAAGGCTGTGAAAGCAGAAAGACGTGGGGAACCTCCTAAGCAATGGTAAGGAAGCTACTGGAGGATTCTACACAGGAATGAGAATACAGGATATACCTGATTTTGGTTGTAAGTTCGGTGCTAAATCAGGTAACCCAAAACATATTTGTTCAATAATTGAATGAACTTAAATTTGAGGCCTCTTTACCTCTCTAATCACCTTATTTAAAGCTGAAAACTGAAATTAGTTTCTAATTTCAAGCACGTCAATCCAGGGACACTTAATTCAGTACCTGGAAACGGTGGCTCAAGAAGCATCCTGGATGAGAAAGAAATTATGGAGGGCTGAAAATTCTGTCACCGATGTCCAACAAAAATTCTGATCAAACAAAATGTGGGCTAGAATTTCAGACTTTAAAGATCTCATTTAGGGATGCCTGGGTGGCTGCTGGTTAAGTGGCTGCCTTTGGCTCGGATCATGATTCTGGGGTCCGGGGATGGGGCCCCACATCTGGCTCCCTGCGCAGTGGAGGGCCTGTTTCCTTCTCGCCCTCTGCCTGCTGCTCTGCTTACTTGTGCTCTCTGTCAAATAAATATATAAACTCTTTTTAAAAATATATTTAAATATCTCATTTAAAGAAGAATGGCATTCTGGCTACTTTGACAGCTGTCACGTAAAGAGGAAACTGAGGCTTAAAGACAGATGAACGACTTGCCCAAATCATACACATAAGAGGAAAAACAGGGAAGATGGAATATGAAGTCCACTTCTTGATTTCTTGTCCAACGTTCTTTTCAAAGCACCATAAAAAAGCAAACATAAGGGGCGCCTGGGTGGCTCAGTGGGTTAAGCCTCTGCCTTCGGCTCAGGTCATGATCCCAGGGTCCTGGGATCGAGCCCCACATCAGCATCTCTGCTCAGCAGGGAGCCTGCTTCTCCCTCTCTGCCTGCCTGCCTCTCTGCCTACTTCTGCCTACTTGTGATTTCTCTCTGTCAAATAAATAAATAAATAATCTTTAAAAAAAGCAAACATAAAAGTAACTTAGAACCTATAAAGACAGAAAATAAAGTAGTGGTGGCTACCAGAGGCTGGGGGCAGAAGGAAACAAAAAGTGACTTTTTAATGGGTATAAGATTTCCTTCCAGAGTGACAAAAATGCCTTGGAACTAGACAGAGGTAATAGATGCACAACATATTAAATTTACTAAATGCCATTTACCTGTATACTTTAAAATGATTAATGGTTAATTTTTGTTAATTTTACCTTACAGTGTAATGATTTATAAGCAATACATATTTGGCTATTCAGATAACCAAAATATATTTTTCAGATGTAATTGTTCTTCATCCACAGTTCCTGAAAAGCTTCAGAGCCATTAAGGTGGCATGGGTGTCTTGTTACTAAAGAAGGTGACTTTTAGACCTCACCCAAGGTCAGGAACTCCTTGCCAGGAGGCCAACCATGTGATTAAGGGTTTGGAACTTTCAGAACCACCACCCCCACCTCCAGGGAGGGGAGAGGGGCTCAGACTGAATCAAACAATGGCCCATGACTTAGTCAATCAGGACCAAGCAATGAAGCTGCCATTTAAAATACAAAAGGAGGGGCACCTGGGCAGCTCAGCCAGTTAAGCGTCTGCCTTAGGCTCAGGTCATAGTCCCAGGGTCGTGAGATGGATCCCCAGCATCGTGCTTCTCCCTCTCCCTCTGCTGTTCCCCCTGCTTGTGCACTCTCTCTCGCTCTCTCAGATAAATCAAAAAAAAAAAATCTTTTAAAAAAATAATAGAAATAATAAAAAAAAAATCCAAAAGAACTGAATAGAGGGATACCTGGGTGGCTTAGTCAGTTAAGTGTAACTCTTGATTTAAGCTCAGGTCATGATGTCAGGGTCGTGAGATCTAGCCTCATGTCTAGCCTATTTGGGATTCTCTCTCTCCCTTCCACCCGACTCACTTGCTCACACTCTCTAAAAAATAAAATAAACAAAACAAACAAAAAACTCCAAAATAACTGGGTTCAGACTGCTTCCAGGTTGGTGAACACCTGGAGATGTGGGGAGCATAGCCTGACTGGAGAAAGCTTGGAAGCTCCATGTCGTTTTCCTTACACCCTACCCTATGTATCTCTTCAACTGTGATTGATCCTTTATCATATGCTTTAACAGACTGGTAAATGTGTTTCCCTAATTCTATGAGCTGCTCTAACAAATGAAAAGAACCTAAGGAAAAGGTCCTGGGAACCTTCAATATATAGCCAGTGGGTCTGAAGTACATGTAATGGGGTGCCTGGGTGGCTCAGTGGGTTAAAGCCTCTGCCTTCGGTTTGGGTCATGATCCCAGGGTCCTGGGATTGAGCCCCGCATCAGGCTCTCTGCTCGGCAGGGAGCCTGCTTCCTCCTCTCTCTCTGCCTGCCTCTCTGCCTACTTGTGATCTCTGTCGAATAAATGAGTAAAATCTTAAAAAAAGGGAAAAAAAAAAAAAGAAGTACATGTAACAACCTGGACTTGCAACTAGCATCTGAAGTCTAAGGTGGAAGTTGCTGGAAACTCCAACCTGTAGCCAGTGGGTCAGAAGCACCAAGCTCACAAATGGCATCTGAAGTAGAGGATGGGGAGCAGTTATTGTAGGACTGAGCTCTTGACCTGTGATCTGATGCTATCTCCAGGTAGACAATGTCCAGAATTGGGCTGAATTCTCAGACAACCCCATCCCCACATTGGAATTGGGTCTGGGAACTCAAAAATTGAGTTGGTGATAGGAGGGGATACCTCATTTTAAAAAATGAACTTGAAGGGGCACCTGGGTGGCTCAGCTGGTTAAGCATCTGCCTTTGGCTCAGATCTTGATCCCAGGGTCCTGGGATTGAGCCCCACATTGGGCTTCCTCCTCATTGGGGAGCCTGCATCTCCCCCTACTCCCCACTTGTGCTGTCACTATCTCAGTCTCTCTCTCAAATAAGTAAAATAAAAATGAACTTGGAAAGAACAAACATGACTTTTTAACAAAAAGAGGTGATTACCAACAGCTGGTGCCAAGACTGTGTAGTCATTAGAGTTTTGGAGACTCATGTTCTAATCAAAACTCAAAATAAGGTGGATTAAACCAGGGTTTCTTAAGCTTGGCAGCAATGACACTTTGAGCCAGATGATTGTTTTGTTCTGGGGAGCTGTCCTGTGCATTGTACGATATCTGGCAATATTCCTGGGCTCTACCACTGGACACCAGTGGCCACCCTGCCCCAAGTTGTGACACCTAAAAATGTCTCCAGATACTGCCCTAGTCCTCTAAGGGGTACAGGGCCCTCTGCAGAGAGCACTGTTAGCCAAGTGCTTAGCTTTTCTGTATCTTAATGTCCCCAAACATTAGTTTGCCCATCTGCAAAGAAAGACAGAAGTAGTCAATATCTTACTCAAGGTTTCTTCCAATTCTGAAATTCTAGTCCACATTTTAAAAAAAAATTTTGAAAAGATTTTTACTTATCTGACACAGAGACACAGCAAGGGAGGGAAAAGAAGCAGGGAGAGTGGAAGAGGGAGAGGCAGGCTTCCTGCTGAGCAGGGAGCCTGATGTGGGGGCTGGTTCCAGGACCCTGGGATCACAATCTGAGCCGAAGGCAGATGCTTATGACTGAGCCACCCAGGCACCCCTCTAGTCCACATTTTGTTCATCATCTATGATTTATAATCCAGTGTAGCCTTCTCTTTTACCAACCTTATTCTGTTTTACCAGACTGTTGCAAAGATATGAAATGACCAAGGAAATGCCTTTACACTCAAATTTCCTCAAAGACAGTAAACTTGGCTTTGAAGAGGGTTCATCCCAAATTTCTACCCAAAAGAAGTACTGGTATAAAAGCTTTTCCATTAAGACCCAAGAACACTGTTAATAAATGAATACTTAAGTTTTCAGAGGACTATAGTTTCTGAACCTATATTTTTGTTCATTTGTACTTGATATGCCTCCTAAATAAGTCACCCCCCCCCTTTTTAAAAAGATTTATTTACTTGAAAGAGAGAGAGTGTGAGAATGTAGGAATAGGGGAGGGACAGAGAGAGATGGAGAAGGAGACTCCCGGCTGAGCAGGGAGCCCAGTGTGGGGCTTGATCCCGGGACTCCAGTATCATGACCTGAGCTGTAGGACAATATCTAACTGACCAAGCCACACAGGTGCCCCTAAGTTACTTCCCTTGAACTTGACTGAAACATCTACTTCTTCATCCTACCAGAGTTTTCAAGGATTTTAGGTTTCTTCATTTTCAGACTACCCCCGGCTTACTGGGCAATAAAGGGTTAATTTAATTGGTTCTGTATATGCTCAAAGAATTACAAACAACGTCATTTAATTATTGAGCAGCCAATTGGGTAATCTCTGTGGCTGATTAGTGCACTAATGAAATAATGTCTTCCAGTTCAAAGCTGTCATTCCAATCAGGAAAGGGCTCTGCAGCTAGGAGAAGGGGCTGACAGCATTTCCAAGGACTTATGCTATGAATTTGGGGAAAGAGAAATGAGCCCATTTCATATTTCGCTCCTTTTGTATTAAAAGATTTTAAAAAGTTCCTGTATTGACATTATAGAACACTTCAATCAACAACAGCAGAATACACATTCTTCTTAAGTGCACATAGAACATTTAGTAAGAGAAACCACATTCTGGGCCATAAAACAAGTCTCCATAAATATAAAGGATGCTAGTCATAGAAACCCAAACTGGAGTTAAACCAGACATCAATAGAAAGCACTGAAAAAAAAATCTCAAATATCTGAAACTAAATAACATACTTCTAAATAAACCATTCAGGAAGAAATCAAAATGGAAATAACGAAAGTCAGAATGCTTTTCCCTAAAATGAGGAACAAGACCAAGGTGTCTGCTCTGGCCACTTCTATTACATTTTATGGGAAGTTCTAGACAGTGCAATAAGGCAAGAAAAAGAAATGAGAGGTATTCAGATCAGAAAAAAAGAAGAAGACTTACCTTATTCACAGGTAAAATGATCAGCTATATAAAAAATCCCAATGGGATCTACAAAAAAGCTGCTAAAAGAGGTGAGTTTAGAAAGGCTATAGGAGGGACGCCTGGGTGGCTCAGTTGGTTAGAAAGGCTATAGGATGTTAGGAGTGCTTGGCTGGCTCAGTTGCTGGAGTGTGCATCTAATGATCTTGGGGCTTGGGATACAGAGATTACCTACAACACTGGGTATGGAGATTACTTAAAAATTACTTAAAGATAAATTTTTAAAGAGGCGCGCCTGGGTGGCTCAGTCAGTTAAGCGTCTGCCTTAGGCTCAGGTGATCCCAGGGTCCTGGGATCCAGCCCCGCATTAGGCTCCCTGCTCCACAGGAATTCTCCCTCTGCCACTGTCCCTGCTTGTGTTCCTCTCTCGCTGTCTCTCTCTCTGTGTCAAATAAATAAATAATCTTTTTTTTTTTAATTGTTAAAGGAAGTTTACAGAATATAAAACCAATATACAAAACTCAGTAGTATTTTCATATACTAGCAAAGAACAATATAAAAATGTACAAAAGCGTAAAAAGGTATGACATGTTTCAAGATAAAATCTACCAAAAGATGAAAGAGACCTAATAATGAAAAATATTGTTTTTTGAGAAATTAAAGAAAACCTAAACAAATGGAGAGAGATACATTTCATGGGCCAGAAGACTAAATACTATTACTGCTTCCACTTTCCACAAACTGATACATAAATTCAACACAATTCCAGTCAAAACTGAGGCAGGCTTTTTTTAACAGAAACTGATTAACTAATTCTCAAATTCATATGTAAATGAAAAGGATATAAAATAGCCAAAACAACTGAAAATGAACAGCAGAGTCAAAGCTACTAATGTTACTTATTAGAAAGCTACAGTTACTATACCTTACCTTATTACAAAGCTATAGACAGTGTTGTATTGGTTTACAAACTGAATGATAATATAGAGAGTCCAGAAATGAGCTCACCTATATACATGCAACTGATTTTTGAGAAAAGTACAAAGACAGTTCAGTGGGTAAAGGATAGCCTTTTCTTTTTTTTTTTTTTTTTTAAGGATAGCCTTTTCAACAGTGCTAGAATACACGCACACACACAAAAAAAAACAAAAACAAAAAATAAAAAAACTCCCTCCAAAACCAAAAATCTCACACCATATGTAAAAAATCAACTCAAAATCGTTCACAGACCTAAATATAAAAATTTAAAACAATAAAACTTGTAAAAGGAAACAAGAGAAAACCTTATGACCCTGAATAAGGATGATTTCTTGCAGGGGCACCTGGGTGGCTCATATGGTTAAGCATCTGCCTTTGGTTCAGGTTCAGGTCACCATCTCCAGGTCCTGGGATCGAGCCCCCACGTCCGGCTCTCAGCTCAGTGTGGAGTCACTTCTCCCTTTCCCTCTGCCTCTGCCTCTCCCCCGCTTGTGCTCTCTCTCCCTCTCAAATGAATAAATAAAATCTTTTAAAGGATAAATAAAAATGAAAGCACAACTATAAAAGAATAAATTGATCAATTAGAATGCATCAAAATTTTAAATTCTGAAAAGAAAACCTACAGATGGAGAGAAAATGTATATAAAAATCCTATTTCTGATGGACTTACATCCACAATATATAAATAACTTAAAAAACTACTGAGCTTTTTAAATGGGCAAAAGATCTTAGAATTTTCATAAAAATATGTGAAGCTATTTTAATGTAAAAAGTTGCTGGACATCATTAGCATTAGAGAGATATAAATCAAAGCCACAATGAAATTCAACTTCACACCTACTAGTTTGTGTAAAATCAAAATGACAGACAGTAACAAGTACTGATGATAACATGGAGAAACTGGAACTCATACATTGTTGAGAATACAAATTGGTGCAGCCACTTTAGTAAACAAGTTTGGCAGTTTATTAAAAAGTTACACATAACCCTAAAGAAAAGAAAATATATGACCACACAAACAACTATTAGCAAATACACACAGCTATTATTCCTAACAGCCAAAAAGTGGAAATAACCAAATGTCCACCATCTGATAAACGGATCCATACAATGGAATCCTACTCAGCCATAAAGTATTCAAAAATGAAAAAATGAGGACTTATTTAAAGGGCACAGGAGTCAACCTAAAAAAACTTCCAATGGCCAAACGAAGAACAATTTGATCAAGAAAAAAAAATAGTATTAAATTAAAATCCACAGAATAAAACGAATACCCATGAGTCTATACTGATGACAATAACAGACTATGCAGACATAATAACTAAATGTAATGTGGTATGCAGGACTTAAACCTGAATCAAAAAGACACGGGGAAAACCACTGGTGTCAGAATAAGTAGTTAATAATATTGTAACAAGTTAGTATCTTAGTTTTGACAAATATGTACCATGGTTTATAGGATTAAACACCAGGAAGTTGGGTAAAGAGGGTCAGGGGTCAGCAAGCTAGAGCCCACAGGTCAACTTCAATCTGCCAACTGTTTTTATAAATAATGTTTTATTGGAACACAGCCATGCTCATTTACTTACTGTCTATGGCTATCCTGGAGGAGTTGAATACTTCCAAGAAAGATCGCCTGGTTTATGAAGCCTAAACTATTTACAATCTGGTTCTTTTTTTTTTTTTTTAAAGATTTTATTTATTTATTTGACAGAGAGAGATCACAAGTAGACAGAGAGGCAGGCAGAGAGAGAGAGAGAGAGGGAAGCAGGCTCCCCACTGAGCAGAGAGCCCGACGCGGGACTCGATCCCAGGACCCTGAGATCATGACCCGAGCTGAAGGCAGCGGCTTAACCCACTGAGCCACCCAGGCGCCGCTACAATCTGGTTCTTTACAGGAAAAGTGTGCTGACCCCTAATTCATATGAACTCTCTGAACTGTCATGACAACTTTTCTGTAAATCTAAAACAATTCTAAAATTAAGTTTGTTTTTTTTTAAGATTATTTATTGGTTTATTTCAGAGAGAGAGACACAGCAAGAGAGGGAACACAAGCGGGGGGAGTGGGAGAGGGAGAAGCAGACTTCCCACTAAGCAGGGATCCCAACACAGGACCCTGGGATCATGACCCAAGCCGAAGGCAGTCGCTTAATGACTGAGCCACCAAGGTGCCCCAAGTTTTGTTTTGTTTTGGTTTGGTTTTTTAAGTTAAAAGTTCACCTACCACATTATCTAGCCATTCTACTTCTAGGCATTTACCCAAGAAAAATGAAAGCACTTATCCAAAAAATGGCACACAAAATTAGTCAATAGGTGAACTGGATAAACAAATTATGGTATATCCACAAAGTCTACAATACTCAGCAATAAAAAGAAATAAGCTGTTGAAACATTCTACAACATGGATGACTCTCTAACGAATCACGCTGAGTGGATGAAGACCAACTCTAAACATACATACTGTATGATTCCATGTATATCAAACATCGGGAAATTCAAACTAATGTCCAGTGACAGGAAACAGATCTAGTGCTACCTGGGAAGAGAGCAGTAGAAAGGCACTGTAAAAAAAAAAAAAAAAAAAAGTAAAAGAAAAAAAAAGAAAAAAGAAAAGAAAGGCACTGTAAGTAAGGATTACAAAGGATCACAAGGAAACTCTTGGGGATCATGGGTATGGTCACTACTTTCATTGTGATGATGATGTGCAAGTGTCTACATGTCATAACTTATCAAACTGTACATATGTATATACATGCAATTTACTATATGTCAATTATACATCAATAAAGTGGTATTTTTAATAAATAAACTGATAAAATATTCTTCTGGTCTTCCTATCTCAAGCAGTGGTTAAGGAGAAACAGACCAATCCATCAACAAAATCTCTTTAGCTGCCAAATTCTGTAATATTTCATATCTAATAAATAGCATATTTAGAGAAAAGGGGGTTTTCTTGTTTTTATTTTTTCTTAAAGATTCATATTTATTTGAGAGACAGAGAGAGAGCACACAAGCAGGCTCTATGACGAGGATGAAGCAGGACAGGGGACTCGTTCCCAGGAGCCTGACGTCATGACCTCAGCCAAAACCAAGAGTTGGAACACTTAACCAACTGAGCCACCCAGGCACCCCTGGTGAAGAGGCCGGTGAACAGTCACATTTGTTCTAGAAGTCTAAAGATAATCTTGCAAGAACAAGACACTCCTGGGGTTTTGCCAACAAATGCTGCATAGGCAAATGAGATTATAATCACCGACAAAACAAACTTCCTCCCCCATCATCTGCCTTTAGAACACAACTGTTCTGTTTTTGTTTTTAAGATTTTATTTATTTGACAGAGAGAGACACAGCAAGAGAGGGAACACAAGCCAGGGGAACAGGGGGAACACAGGCAGGGGGAATGGGAGAGGGAGAAGCAGGCTTCCTGCTGAGTAGGGAGCCCGATGAGGGGCTCTACCCCAGGACCCTGGGATCATGATATGATCTAAGCCAAAGGCAGACGCTTAAAAACTGAGCCACCCAGGTGCCTCAACAACCACTTTTCTATCTCTGTCCTTCTCAGACTCGCTGTCCATACCCAGGAGAAAAGAAAATGGCAGCCAGCATAGAGTCAGAATGCAACTACTTTTTGTTTACTGTTTTTTAAAATTTTATTTATTTATATGACAGAGATGGAGAGAGAGAGGACAAGCCGAGGAAGTGGGAGAGGGAGAAGCAGACTCCCCGCTGAGCAGAAAGCTCAGATGCAGGGTTCCATCCCAGGATTCTGGGATCATGACCTGAGCCAAAGTGGCTTAACCAACTGAGGCGCTCAGGTGCTCCCACAACTAGCTTTTATCCTAGAGAATAAAAAGAACTAAGAGTTGGGAGTTGGTACAGGCATACCTCAGAGACATAGCAGGTTCAATCCCAGGCCCTCACAATTAAAGCATATACCACAATTAGGTGAGTCAGGTGAATTTTTTGATTTCTGGTACATGAAAAAGTTAAGTTTACACCATACCCGAGTCTATTAAGTATACAACATTATGTCCTAAAAAACAACGTATATACTGTAATTTTAAAATATTTTATTGCTAAAAGATGTTAACTATCATCTGAGATTTCAGCAAGTTGTCACCTTTTCACTGGTGGAGGGTCTTGTCTCCATGATGGCTGCTGACTGATCAGGGTGGTAGCTGAAGGCTGAGGCAGCTGTGGCAATTTCTTAAAATAAAACAATAGTGAGGTCTGCCACATCAATGGACTCTCTGTTTCACAAGCTTATTTCTCTGTAGTTTAAGATGCTGTATGATAGCATTTTACCCACAGAACTTCTTTTGAAATTAGATCCTGCTGCTTTATCAAATAAGTTTATGAAATATTCTAAATCCTTGGTTGTCATTTCAACAATCTTCATGGCATCTTCACCAGAAGTAGATTCCATCTTAAGAAATCATTTTCTTGGGGCCCCTGGGTGGCTCAGTCATTAGCATCTGCCTTCAGCTCAGGTCATGATCCCAGGATCCTGGGACTGAGCCCCGCATCTGGCTCCCTGTTCAGTGGGAAGCCTGCTTCTCCCTCTCCCACTCCCCCTGCTTGCGTTCCCTCTCTCACTGTCTTTCTCTGTCAAATAAAGAAATAAAATCTTATAAAAGAAAGAAAGAAACCATTTTCTGTATTCATCCATAAGAAGCAACTTCTTACCGATTCCAGTTTATCCTGCAGCAATTCAGTCCCATCTTCAGGCTCCACTTCTAATTCTCGTTCTCCTGCTATTTCTACCACACCTGCAGCTCTTCGTCCACTTAAGTCTTGAACCCCTCAAAGTCATCCATGAGAGTTGGAGTCAACTTTTTCCAAACTCCTGTTCATGTTGATATTCTGACCTCTTCTTATGAATCACAGATGTTCTTAATGGCATCTAGAATGGTGAATCCTTTCCAGAAGGTTTTTAACTTATTTTGGCTAGACACGTGAGAGGAACCGCTGTGTAGGGCAGCTATAGCCTTATGAAATGTATTTCTTGGGGCACCTGGGTGGCTCAGTTGGTTAAGCGACTGCCTTCGGCTCAGGTCATGATCCCAAAGCCCTGGGATCAAGTACCACATCTGGCTGCCCTGGCTCTGCGAGGAGCCCACTTTCCCCTCTCCCTCTGCCTGCCACTCCCCATGCTTGTACTCTCTGTGTCAAATAAAATCTTTAAAAAAAAAAAAAAAAAAAAGAAAGAAAAGAAAAGAAACATATTTCTTAAATAAGAAGACTTAAAAGCTGAATTACTCCTTCATCCTCAGGCTGCAGAATGGATGTTGTATTAGCAGGCAGAAAAACAACACACCATCAGAGCTCCTTAGACCACTGAGCAGCCCTATTTGAAAGGAATCTTTTTCCTGAGCAATATATCTCAACAGTGGGCTTCAAATATTTAGTAGACCATGTTGTACACAGGTGTGCTCTCATCCAGGGTTTGTTGTTCCATTTATAGAGCACAAGTAGAAAAGATATAGCATAATCTTAAGGGCCCTGGAACTTTGGGGATAGTAAATGAGCACCGGCTTCAAAACTTAGAAGTCACCAGCTTCATTAGCCCCTAACAAGAGTCAGCCTGTCCTTTGAAGCTTTGAGGCCAGGTACTGACTCCTCCTCTCCAGCTATCAAAGTCCTCCATGGCATCTTTCCAGAGAAGCCTATTTTGTCTGCACTGAGAAGCCACATTTGTTAATGATCTCAGCTAGATAAGATTCTGGACAACCTGCTGCAGCCTCTACGTTGCCCTTGCTCCTTTACCTTGCATTTTTATATAATGGAGATGGCTTCTTTCCATAAACCTTATAAACCAACCTCTGCAGCCTTCACACTCTTCTCCAGCTTCCTCAACTCAGCCTTCACATGGAACTGAAAGGTTAGAGCTGTGCCCAGGATGAGGCCTTGGCTTGAGGGAATGTTGTGGCTGATTTGATCCTCCAGCCAGACACGAAAATGTTCTCCCCATCACCAACAGGACTATTCTGCTTTCTTATCATTCATGTGTTCACTGGAGTAAGCACTTTTAATTTCTTTCAAGAACATTTCCTTTGCATTCAGAAACTGACTGTCTGGTACAAGAAGAGGCCTCGTTTTCACCCTATTTTGGCTTCAATTTCAATAGCCTTTCCTCACTAAACTTTATCATTTCTAGCTTTTGATTTTATTTTTTTTTAATATTATTTATTTAAGAGAAAAAGAGTGCATACAAGAGAGCACAAGCAGGGGGGTGGGGCAGAGGGAGAAGGAGATTGCCACCAAGCAGGGAGGGAGCCCAATGCTGGGCTCCGTCCCAGGACCCTAGGATCATGACCTGAGCCGAAGCAGACCATAACCCACTGAGCCACCAAGGTGTTCTAGCTCTTTATTTTAAGTGAAAGACATAAGATTCTTCCTTTTGCTTGAAACCTTAGAGTCCATGGTAGGGTCAGTAATTGGCCTAACTTCAATATTGTATCTCAGGGAACAGGGAGGCCTGAGGAGAGGTAGAGATGAGCGACCAACCAGTCAGCGGAGCAGTCAGAACACACACAATATTTATCCATTAAGTTTGCCGTCTTACATGGGCACAGTTCATAGAACCTCAAAACAATTACAAAAGAAACATCTAAGATCACTGACCACAGATCACCATAACAAATAAAATAATGAAAAAGTCTGAAATATTGCAAAAATTACCAAAATATGACATAGAGACACAAAGTGAGCAAACAGTTTTGGGGAAATGGAGCTGCCCTGCTTAATCCATGATTACCACAAACCTTAAATTTTATAAAACACAGGATCTGCAAAGTGCAATAAAACAAGGTATGCCTGTAGTCTCTAGCTTCTTTAACCTCAATCAGCTCCTCACAAGCACCTATGCCACTAAGTTACTCTCCATGTTACTGTCCATCAGACACCACTCCTTACCTACTCCATCACACCTCAATAATGGTTACCTGTCATGAAGCTATCTACTTCCCACATAACTTTCTTTACTTTTTTTATATACAAAACCCCCCCTTTCTCAGTCACTCAATCTGAGTTTGACAGAAAAATTAAGGATAATCCTAAAGATTACTTTGAAATTATGTTCAAGGGGGAAAGATCTGGATTTTTCCATCTCCAAAGAGAGTAAGACTTTTATGAAAAACTATATAAATCAAACACTATCTGATACCCAAGTCACTCTATAACGTATTTATTTTAGACATCATCCCTGTACTATGAAATCACAGACACTGTTAATGCCTTCAGGAAGTTTAAAGGAAAATGAGGAAGTTCAGACAAATGGGCAAACCAAATCTGAATTTTATATTTTTTAAAAAATAGTTTGTTACAGCTTAATATAAAATGTATCCAACTATGACCTGTTAACTTGAGAATTACAATAAACCTAATAATGAAAAAATAATTACCACATGGGCATTAGTATGCCAGCATTTAATGTGAGGCCCCAAATTTGAAGACATGCTGGAAGAATGTATTTCTTAAGATTTTTAATTCAGAGAGGATGAAATTATATGAAAATTCACTTATTTCAGTAAAATCCAGAATTTTCCACTCATCGTATGCTCATTCTTAAGTGTACTTATGCTGATCCTCCTACCCCAAATCACCACTTACCTCCTCCATCATCCAAACCCTAAGCATCCTTCAGAAACCCCTTCTTAATAGAAGACCTGGGCCTTAGAACCACAGAATGTTAGAGCTAAGTGACAACTTGCCTCATCTGAAGATGAGAAAACTGAGTTCCATATCAAAAAAGAGAGCTGCCAAGGTCACAAAGCTAAAACTGAGAGGCCCAGGATCCAAATCTGGTTTTCTACCTCTTGAGCCTTTTTAAGGCCTCCATGTTTTCTGAACTGGACCAGCTCAGATCTCTGGGCCCTGTGCTCATACTTTAATGTGCACAGAAATCACCTGGAAACATCATTAAATGCAGAGTTTGGTTCAGCACATGACAGGTGAGGTCTGAGATGCTGCACTTCTAACAAGTTCCCAGATGATGCTGAAGCTGCTGGTCTGGGGATCACAGATGGGGAACGGTCTGATAGCATTTGATTCAATCCCATCCGATTTAGGCTTATTATTTACTATGTAATTTATGACTCCCAAATCTCTTTAAATCTCCCTAAGCCCCACTTTTCTCATTAAAATATTGCTTGGTGAGGACCAAATGAGATAAATCACATATTAATCCGTAAGTCTTGACGCTTACTCAATGTTTGGGTAAATAATGGCTAATTTGAGTACAACTTTTAAGTCAGCACAATATGGGTATTTTACATGTTTTACATTTAATTCTCACATTAACTCAATGGTAGCTACTCTCATCCCCATTTTTAAAGATAAGGAAACTGGGTGTTAGAGCATTTAAGTAGCTCATAAAATATACAAGTACTGAGTTTGGCTACAGGAAACAAACCCAGTCAGCTTCCACACTGTGTATTCTTCACATCATTTACTGAAAAATTTATTTATTGAAAATAAATGTTAACCATCCTCGATGTTAACTATCACTTTTCCCCAGCCAAGAACTCTCTCCTTAACTCCAAATGCCCACTCATAATGTGTCCTATCCCACATAAACCTCAAACCAATATGTCCCACACTTACTACCTTCACCCCAGACTCAATCCTCTTTCCATTCCCCCCATCTCAATGAAGAGTAACAACACATAGCCAGTCACCAAGCCAGAACCCTGGGACTCACACGAGAGAAAGGATTCATTAATTTTGTCAGACCAAATGTTCCCTTCTTTATAATATAAATTCTGTAACACCCCCCTCTTGTTATCCTGATGTGAAATTCATAGGTAATAAAACCTTCCAACATCCATACATATAAACAATATATTACCCAACTGTAAACAAAGGGAAATGTAAGATGAAATACATAATAAAACATATTTCAAAATGTAAATGTTTGACATGACCTCACTAGAAGCAATAACAGATGTTCTTTCTCTTTTTCTTTTTTTTTTTAAAGTAAGCTCTATGCTCAATTGGTGCTCAAAATGATGACCCCAAGATCAAGAACCTCATGCTCTACCAACTGAACCAACCAGGTGCCCCAAATGTCTGTTCTTTAACAGAGACCTAAAAGTACAAATGTAGACCCAGACTGACACAGTGTTCTAGTATGAGCAACTCAAAGATGGCCAATGATCAACAAAACGATGCGGATATAGAATCTTTCAAAATGGTAAAAAACTCTAAGCAGTGTTTCAAACAAAACAGTAGATGTCTTGATTCACACAACAGTCACATTCTTAAAACTTTCAGTATATGTTAAAATACTGCAAAAACTACTTTGTGTTTATACATAAAACAGAAATTTGGATTTAGATTCAAATGCAAAATATTTCCCCACTTACATGATAGTTCTTCAGATGGGATGAATTCTTCATTATTGGCAATGTCTTGTGTTAACATCCAGCATGCCTGCCCCCATCCACTAAATGCCAGCACTGTCTTCCAATCTCTGTGACCAAAATTGGCTCCATAAATTCTAAAACACTCCTGAGAGATGATACGGCCCTGTGGGTGGTACAACTGAGCTAGATTATTCCTCCCTTATAAGCCACTGCCAACCATGTCTAGTGAATTGTCTCCTTTTCTCACATTCAGACTCTCTTCAATCTGTTATCCTTTGTCTACTTCAGGTCCTGTCATTTCTCACCCAGGCTATTATAACAGCCTTCGAACTTGTCTTTCTGGTTCCCGTCCGCTCTACTAACAGTGAAGTGAACTTCCTACTCTCTGAAGATTATTTATCCATTCAATCAACAAATATTTTTTGCACACTGATTATACACCAGACCCGTTCTAAATACTCAATCACATCACTCTCCCCTGCCCATACCTTTACAGCATCACCTACATAGATTTTCAAACATTGCTTCACTTTTATCTGTTTCATATATTGAGTTTCTGCATAAAGGAAATTTATGCAGAATCTTTGTTAAATCTTTGTTAAAAGGAAATCTGATTCAGAGCTTTGACAAAGTGATTCATAGCTTTAAAAGAAGGCTGAAGCCTCCAACCTTCAGGATAAAATCTAATCAAATACTCTTCATAGCTAATCATCACCTCATTACTGACATAGTCTCATCTCTAGCTACGCCCATCAACCTTGCAAATACACTCCTGCAACACCTGATATTCCCCAGTCTTTCTGGTACACTCACTCTCTTCCATGTTCCCACAGATGCTATTATCCCTGCCAAGTGACCTTTTCTTTCCACCTATCCAACTGCTGATTCATATTTAGCCCTCCAGGCTATGTTCAAGCCATGAAACCTTCCCCATTCCCCTAGACAGGCCTCACTGTATCTTCCACTGTAGTCTGCACACAACCTTTAAAAAAAAAATCTTTTGTACTACTACGTAGCACCACCATTTAAACATCTATCTCTATAATTTTTTCATTGATCTCCTAAAGTTTACAGGCAGTGACCATGTCTTTTCACCACATTTCTAGCACTGCTTAGTACACAAAACTATCCTCTCGGGGATAACCTTACTGAGGAGAAAAAAAACCCATTAATGTCATTCACCCAAAAAGATAAATTTCCTGGGGCACCTGGGTGGCTCAATGAGTTAAGTGTCTGCCTTCAGCTTGGGTCATGATCCTAGGGTCCTAGGATCGAGCCCTGCATCGGGTTCCCCTCTCTCTCTCACTCCCCCTGCTCATGCTCTGTCAAATTAATAAATGTTTTAAGGATGAATTTGCTTAAACAAGTAGTCAAAATAAGTATCACTCATAGTAAACCACTTGAAATTATAGAGCTTCCCATGTAAAAAGTAAGTAACCACCACCACCTACAAAGTAGTTTTACCAAAAATGTTTAACTTGAATCTATATAATTTTGAGGATACAGAAAAATCCGAAATGTGTAATATTCTATAAGACAACTGACCCAGACTCTTCAAGGAATTATAAAAAGCCAAGACTATTCTAGATAAAAAGAAATTAAATAACATCAAAGTGCAAAACATAAAACCTCGAACAGATCCTTGACAAAAAACCAACGTAACGATGAAGACTACTTTTGTGATGTGGTATTAGATAATACTACAAAACTCATATAAAAGGGACACCTGGGTGGCTCAGTTGTTAAGCAGCTGCCTTCAGTTCAGATCATGCATGATCCCAGTATCCTGGGATAGAGCCCCGCATCAGTGTTAGTGAAATGTCATGATGTGTGAAGGACAAAAATTGAGTATCTGTGTTTATATACAAATGTATATATACACACGCACACACACACATATACAAAGAAAGAGAAGATGAACAGGGGGCACCTGGGTGGCTCAGTGGGTTAAAGCCTCTACCTTCAGCTCAGGTCACAATCCCAGACTCCTGGGATTGAGCCCCGCATCGGGCTCTCTGCTCAGCAGGGAGCCTGCTTCCCTTCCTCTCTCTCTGCCTGCCTCTCTGCCTACTTGTGATCTCTGTCAAATGAATAAATAAAATCTTAAAAAAAAAAAAAGAAGAAGAAGAAAAAGATAAACAGATGTGGTAAAATGACAACTACTAAATCTCAATGAAGAATATGTGGTTGTTGTACCATGCTTTCAAATTTTCTGTAGGTTTGAAATCTGTAAGTAAAGTAAAAACTAAGTAAAAAAAAATTCATATAATCAAATGATCTACGAAGTATCAAAGTAACTGATCTATTAGTTCCTCTTCTCCACTTAACAGATTTTTTAATATCATTCAGGCACACGGTAAACAGTTTTAGATCAAGTGGTCAATCCATATACTGCAAAAATCCAGTCACCCAATGAATAAAGGCTGTAAAGGCTGTAAAGCCAGGGAAAGTCTGCAGCTTACTATTCTCCATATCCAGAGCTCTCTCTGCTTGCTAATTACTGTTTGTCTGCTTCAAGCTTCTGCTTCTCTTCTATATTATGTTCATGTGGTTACAAGAAGGCAGAACATAAACAACCTGGACAGTCAGAAAGACTAGTCCTTTCATCTAGTTCTGCCATTAACTAGCCAAGTAATCTTGGGCAAGGCAGACTAAATTTGCTTGGCCTGCATAATTTAGATGAGGAATGATCACTAAAGTGCTTTCTAGCTCTGAAATTTTCTTTTTTTAAAGATTTTATTTATTCTTTTATCTCAGAGAGAGTACAAACAAGGGCAGAGGGAGAAGCAGGTCACCACTGAGCAGAGAGGCTGATGTGGGACTCAATCCTAGGACCCCTAGATCATGGCCTGAGCCAAACGCAGATGCTTCACTGACAAACACCCGGCGCCCCTAAAATCTTTCGAGTTTATGAATCCAGTCTTACTTTCTTAATTGAATTTTTCATTAATTATAGTTTCATATACAGGTCTAAGAAATAAGAGAGGTATTTGTGGGGTTTTTAAAAGATTTTAAGTAATCTCTACACCTAATGTGGGGGTTCAAACCTATAACCCCAATATCAAAAGTCCTATTCTCAGGGCGCCTGGGTGGCTCAGTGGGTTAAAGCCTCTGCCTTCGGCTCAGGTCATGATCTCGGGGTCCCAGGTAGAGTCCCACATCAGGCTCTCTGCTCAGCAGGGAGCCTGCTTCCCCCTCTCTCTGTCTCTGCCTGCCCCTCTGCCTATTTGTGGTCTCTGTCTGTCAAATAAATAAATAAGATCTTAAAAAAAAAAAAAAAGTCCTATTCTCCATTGACTGAAGCAACCAGGTGACCCCAGAAAGATATGTGTTTAATTTGCTCAGTTCCCCCAATAGTAACAATTTGCAAAACTGTAACATTATAACCAAGATATTGACACTGATATCATCTACCAATCTTACCCACATTTCCCCAGTTTCTACTTGTACTAATTTACATATAAGTGTGCATTTATAACTTTTTATCCCATTAATCTACAAAGTAAGCCATTAAATCCTAGAGGAATCAAAGATAAATGAAAAACTAATTGTGTTGGCTTTTCAAATTATCCTGTACCAGAACGCCTGGGTGACTCAGCTGGTTAAGCATCTGCCTTCATGGGGCACCTGGGTGGCTCTGTGGGTTAAAGCCTCTGCCTTCGGCTCTGGTCATGATCTCAGGGTCCTGGGATCGGGCCCCTCATCGGGCTCTCTGCTCAGCAGGGAGCCTGCTTCCTCCTCTCCCTCTGCCTGCCTCTCTGTCTACTTGTGATCTCTGTCAAATAAATAAATAAATAACATCTTAAAAAAAAAAAAAAAGGCATTTGCCTTCAGCTCAGGTCATGATCCCCAGGTCTTGGGATAGAGTCCCATTTCGGCTCCCTGCTCAGCAGGAAGCCTGCTTCTCCCTCTCCCTCTCCCTCTCTCCCACTCCCCTTGCTTGTGTTCCCTCTCTCTCGCTGGGTCTCTGTCAAACAAGTAAATAAAATATTTTTAAATAAATAAATAAAGGAATGAATAAAATAAAAATTTCCTGTTCTTCAAAAGACACTGTTAAGGGAATGAAAAGAAAAGCCGCAGACTGGGAGAAAATATTTGCTCAGTATATCCATCTGATGAAGAACTTATACTGCTAGAGGGGTTGGGAGATGAGCAAAATAGGTAAAAGGGATTAAGAAGTCACAAGGATGAAAAGTACAGCACACTGGATATAGTTAAAATACTGTAATAATGTCTTATGGTGACCACACTTAGAGGGGAGAACACTGATTAATGTACAGAATTGTCAAATCAGTATGTTGTACACCTGAAGTTATTATAACATTGCAGGCCAACTATATTCCAATAATAAAAATGATTTTTAAAAAGAACATACTGAAAATAAATGAAAGACTCACAAAACTCACTATTAAGAGAACCCAAATTTTTTTAAAGATTTTATTTATTTATTTGACAGACAGAAATCACAAGTAGGCAGAGAGGCAGGCAGAGAGAGAGGTAGAAGCAGGCTCTCTGCTGAGTAGAGAGCCTGATGCGGGGCTCGATCCCAGAACCCGGAGATCACGACCTGAACTGAAGGCAGAGGCCTTAACCCACTGAGCCACCCAGGCGCCCCAAGAGAACCCAATTTTTTAATTGGGCATAAGATTTTAAGATATTTCTCTAAGTCTATGCATGGCAAATAAGCATATGAAAAGATACTCAGTATAATTAGTCATTAGGTAAATGTAAAATCAAACCACAATGAAACACCATCACACCTATTAGGACAGATTAAAAAACCAATATTGACAGTAACAAACACTGAATACAGAGGAACTAAAATAGTGCTGGTGGGAATACCAGAACTACAAAAGTGTTTTCAGAAGGTAAACATACACTTACCATATGACTCAATAATCCTATTTCTACCTATGCACACAAATATCTGTACGTGAATTCTGAAGCAACTTTATTCATGACCACCAAAACTAGAATCAATTCAAACATTCTTCCACTGGTGAATGAATAAACAAATCAGATTATCTCCCCAAAACGGAACATTATTTGGCAACAAAAAATAATGAAGTGCTGGTAACATACAACAATGTGAATTAATCTTACACACATTATGCCAAGTAAAAGACACCAGACTCAACAGACTCTATACTGTAGGATGCCACTGATATGATACACCCAAAATTATAGGGATAGAAAATGATATGTGATCACCAAAGGCTAGAGGAAAGCTTAAGGAAAGGAAAGGAGCTTAAGGAAAATTTCCTGGGTGATGTAGTTATTCCGTATCTTGATTGTGGCAGTGGTTATACAACTATGAAAAGTCACAGAAATGCATGCAAAAGGGAAAGGGGGAGGATTTTAATATACCTACATTATACATCAATCAAAAAATTAAAAAAGTAATCTGTTTGGAAAATAATTTGGTTTTTTGGGGGGCTCCTGGGTGGCTCAGTGGAGTAAGCCTCTGCCTTCAGCTCAGGTCACGATCTCAGGGTCCTGGGATCAAACCCCATATCGGGCTCTCTCTGCTCAGCAGGGAGCTGGCTTCCCCCTCCCCTTCTGTCTGCCTCTGCCTACTTGTGATCTCTCTGTCAAATAAATAAATAAAATCTTAAAAAAAAAAAAATTTGGTTTTTTTAAATAAAGTTAAACATACACTTACGTATGCGCCAGCAATTTTATTGCTAGGTATTTACTCAAGAGAATTAAAAACATGTCCACACAAAGACATGTATGTGAATATACTTAACACTTTCACTCATGAATTGCCAAAACCTGGAAACAACCTAAACGTCCATCAGTAGAAAAATGGATAAACTGAGGTACAGCTACATGATGGAATACTATTTAGCAATTAAAAAAACTAACCACTGCATCTTAAGAATCATGCTCACTCCAAGAAGCACAATAGAAAAGAACACAAACTGATGATTATTTATATGAAATTCTAGAAGAGGCAAACTAATCTATAGTAACAGAAAGCAGATCAGTAACTGTCTGACACCAGAGTGGAGGTGGGGGTCAACTGCCCAAGGCTACAAGAAAAAATCTGGAGATGATAAAAATGTTCTGCATCTTGACTGAAACAGTGGTAGTTACAAGATGGATACATTTATCAAAACTCAAACTACAGACTTAGAAAGGATGCCTTTTATTGTATTTAAATTCTAATTCAGTAAGATTGATTTAAAAATTTTGTCAATGACCAATCTGAATATAAAACAATCCCTTTCACAATAGCATAAAAAATACCCCAAAGATATTTCCACATAGATTTAACAAAAGAAGCACAAAACTTAAATTTGGAAAACTACAAACATTGGTCAAATAAATATATAAGTAATAGGGAAAGCATCCCATATTCATGGATTAGAAGACTTAATATCAGTAATATGGTAATACCCCCCCAAACTGATCTACTTATTCAAAGCAATACCTATTAGACTCTGATATCCCTATCCCTGCTGATGTCTTAGTAGAAACTGACCTAAAGGGACCCAAGCACAGCCAAAATGATCCTGAAAGAGAACAAAGGAAGAGGACTCACAGTTCCAGATTTCAACTCAAAGCATTATGAATTAAGATAGTGTAGTATGGGCACAAGGAGACATATAGTTCAGTGAAACACAATTAGAGTTTAGAAATAAACCCACATGTCCATGATCAACTTATTTTCAACAAGGTGTCATGGCTATTCTACAGGGAAAGGATAGTCTTTTCAACAAACCATGCTGGGACAACTGGATAGCCACATGAGAAAGAATGAAGTTGGACCCTTAACCTCACATCATATATAAAAAGTAATACAAATTGGATCAAAGACCTAAATATTATAATATACTACAGATTATAAAACTCTTAGAAGAAAGCATAGAGGAAAAAGTTCATGACCTTGGATTTGGCATAGGATTCTTATATATGACACCAATAGCACGATTTTCAACCTTTTGTTCTTCAAAGGACATCGTCAAGAAAGTGAAAAGGCAACCCACAAATGGGAGAAAATATCTGCATCTCACAGAACTAATAAAGAACTTCTATCTAAGATATATAAAGAACTCCAGGGCTCCTGGCTGGCTCAGTCAGCAGAGCATGCAACTCTTGGTCTCAGGGTCATGAGTCTGAGCCCCATGTTAGGAACAGAGGGAGTTTAGGTTATTTAAAAAAAAAAAAAAAAAAAAAAAAGGGACAGAGCCCAAGGTGGGGCTTGTACTCATAAACCTGAGATAAAGACCTGAGCTGAGATCGAGTCAGACACTTAACTGACCAAGCCATCCAGGTGCCCCAACAACCCAATTTTAAAACGGGTAAAGGATCTGAATTGATATTTCTCCAAGAAAGATATTTAAATGGCCAATAAGCAAATAAAAGGATGCTCAACAGCATTAGTCATCAGGAAATGAGAAACAAGACCACACTGAGATACTACATCATACCAACTAGATGGTAGACTAGAGTCCAATAACAAGACAATGAGTGTTGGCAAGGATGTGGAGCAACTGGAACCTTCACACATTGCTGGTGGGAACAGAAAATGATGCATCCTCTTTGATAGGCAGTTTCTCAAATGATCAAATACATGTACCACATGACTCAGCAATTCCACTCCTGGGTATATACCTCCCCCCCAAATGAAGACATATGATCACACAAAAACTTGTATACCACTGTTCATAGCAGCATATTCATAACTGCCAAAAGGTAGAAGTAACATAAATACCCATTAACAAGTAAATAGAATATAATATCTTCATACAATGGAATACTATTATTCAGCTATAAAAAGGAATGAACTACTGATACTTGCTACAACACTGATGAGACTTGAAAAAATTTGCTAAGTGGAAAAAACCGGTAACATCAGACCACATACCATATGATTCCATTCATCATGAAAACTAAGAAAAAGGGTGTCTATAGAAATCTACTGATAAGTGGTTGCTTAAGGCTGAGGAAGGGGGTAGACAGGAAGGTAGAAGTGGGATAGCCACTTCAGAAGATAGAAGGAGGTTCTTTTTGAGGTTAAGAAAATGTTCTAAAATTGACTGGGGTGATAACAGCACCCATCTGTAAACATAGTAAAGCCACTATATTTTACACTTCAAATGGGTAAATTATGTGGTATTAATTATATCTTAATAAAGCTATTCAACTGTATGTTCAGTAATCACATAAGCACAATACATTGATTTTTTTTATTAACAATTTTACTACCTTATAATTGACTTCAAAATAAATACGGAAGGGGCACCTGGGTGGCTCAGTCACTTAAGCACCTGACTCTTGATTGGCTCAGGTCACGATCTCAAGGTTGTGAGATCCACCCAGCATCTGACTCTGCACTGGGCATAGAGCCTGCTTAAGATTCTTTCTCCCTCTGTCCCGCCCCATCACCTCCCCACATTCATACTCTCTCTCTAAAAAAAGGGGGGAAATCACAAACACATCTTTATTTCATTCCTTTCTCCCAAATGATTCTCAGTTATATTATAATTCAAAAATCGAAATTGAGAAAATAATTTAATAATAATAATAATTTGTTGAAATCTACTGTGCCAGGCCCTCATATGCCTTAGATCATTCAAATCTCATAATAACCCTAAGGAATAAGTGTAGAACTTGCCAATAAAGAAACAGGCTCAAATAGGTTAAGTAGCTAGCTGTGCAGACCTTGAGCACAGCCTGGACTGGAGCCAGTGTTATTCCAATAAACTGCCTCTCTTTTTCTTAGGATTTCACCTAATATACTTTCAGCTTGAAATTTACATCATTTTACCAAATTTTCTTTTAAAAACTATTCCCTTAACAGCCAAACACAATGTGTGAACCAGGATAAAGGCCGGGACAACATATGTAAAAGTCATTGTGCGGATAAATGAAGATATTTGAATGTGGACTGTTTACTAGATACGATTATAGAATTGTTAATTTTCTTAAATGTGAACACACAAGGGGCACCTGGGTGGCTCAGTAGGTTAATTGTTTGCCTTTGGCTCAGGTCATGATCCTGGGATCCTGGGATCAAGGGGTACTGGACTCCCTGCTCTGCAGGGAATCTGCTTCTGCCTCTCCCCGACCCCGAATGGCACTTTCTCTTTCAGTCTTGCTCTCTCAGATACATGGGTGAAATCTTTTAAAAAAATAAATAAATAAAAATAAATAAATAAATGTGAACACACTACTGTGAGCATGCAGAAAAAGGTCCCTATTCTTCAAAAGTATATGCCAAAGTATTTTCTTTTTTTTTTTTTTTTTTTAAAGATTTTATTTATTTATTTGACAGAGAGAGATCACAAGCAGGCAGAGAGGCAGGCAGAGAGAGAGGAGGAAGCAGGCTCCCTGCTGAGCAGAGAGCCCGATGCGGGGCTCGATCCCAGGACCCTGAGATCATGACCTGAGCCGAAGGCAGCGGCTTAACCCACTGAGCCACCCAGGCGCCCCCAAAGTATTTTCTTGATAAAGTATCATCACCATGCCAACTTAAAACATAAAGCTGATGTGGTAAAATGTTAACAACTGGTGAATCTAGAGTAAACATTGTGCAGGGGTTCACTTGTACTTACTTCTCTGAACTTCCCTCGAGATTGAAACTTTTCGAAGTAAAAAGAAAAAGCGAGATCTGAAGCTTTAAAAGACTATTTCATTCTGAATACTGTTATATCATTGTACACTCACTTTAGAAAATTCCCAAGAGGAAAAAACATTTTATAAAATTGTATTCTTACCAGACACTAAAAACGGTTTTGAATCAAACACTTAAAATCCATGAATGAAAACTGAATGCCAACTTAATGTAAAAGGAATGATGGAGGGGTGCCTGGCTGGCTCAGTTGATAGAACATGAGACTCTTCGTATCAGGATATTGGGTTCATACTCCACGTTGAGTGTACCACTTACTTTATTTTTATTTATTTGAGGGAGAGAGCTCTCGTATGCGTGAGAGAGAGCACAAGGGGTGAGGCAAGGGCAGAGAGTAGTAGACTCCCTGCGAAACAGGGAACCCTACAACACAGGATCCTGGGATCATGAGCTGAAGGCAGACACTTAACCAACTGAGTCACCAGGTACCCTGTACCACTTACTTTAAAAAAAAAAAAAAAAAAAAAAGGAATGATGGAATTTCAAAACACCTATTCGGCAGCTATGATGTAATCAATGAACTAAAGAATCCTGCATGGATTAAAATTACTAATGGGTGAAATTCTAATGAAAAACAGGATGTTTACATAGTATTCCCCACCAGGTACGTATTAATTACAAGGGAAAAACAGTAACTTCACAGTGGTGACACCTGGCAGATACCATCTTGAACCAAGTGATCAAAATAATAACAACCAGCAACAATAATGGGACCAACTGGCATCACCGTAACTCCTGATATGATGCACAAAGGACATCACACGCAGTTCCTCAGCATTCCTGCCAAAACCACAGTACCTGAATCTAATCATGAGGGTACATTCAATGAACCCAAATTGAGCAGCAATCAATAAAATGTACTCTTCCCAGAAGGCCAAGCTTAAAACCCATTTCAGATTAAAGGAGCCTAAAGAAACCCAATAACTAAATACTATGCATGATTCTAGATTAAAAACCTGAACCACAAAAATAATTTCTAAAATAATACTATATTAAACATGTGTAATAATATATGAATTATATATATTAATATTATTGGGTAATAGCTGATATATTACCTATAGATCTTATTTAGTATTAATTTCCTGATTCTGATAACTATACTATGATGTATATGAGAGAATGTGAAAGGGTATCAAGTCTGCACATTACTCTCAGAAAGTAAAGGAGATAAATTATTATATAGGTAGAAAGAGTGGATGAACAGATGAATGAATGAAAGGATAATGGATAGAGGAGGAATGGTGGGGAGAAGAGGGAGGTAATGATAGAGCAAATGGGGAACACAGGCCAAGGGGCTCAGGAATTCTTTGTACAAGTCACATATACCTTTTCTGTAAGTTTGACATTATTTAAATATTAAAGAATGTTTAAAAAGTGCCAGCCAGTTGTTAGAGGAGAATGAGAAAACAAAAGTAAATAATTCTTAAAAGATACTCTTTTAAGTATGTCTAAAAGACATACTCTGCATATAATTTAAGTAATAAGAGAAAAAATTGACTTCTCTCACTTCTAAAATGTCATCTTCCTGGGGTGCCTGGTGGGCTCAATAGGTAGAGCATGTGACTCTTGGTCTCAGGGTTTTGAGTTTGAGGCCCATGCTGAGTTTAGGAATTACTTAAAAAATAAATTTAGAAACGGTCTAATGTCATTTTTCCTAACTCTGTGCTCTCTACTGTTTTGCTTAAGACTCCTTTTTAATGCCTGATATTAACAAAAACTTATTTTTCACCTACCTTCCAACAGGTCCCTAAAGAATGTGCACTGGCTATCAGTTTTCCTCTCTCATCAACACTACTGCTCAGTTCCTTTACCAATAAAGGTCTTGACATTTTACTGAAGTCAAATTTTCCAGGTTCAGTTCTGGGTTGTGCCACCTGCTGACTATGTGACCTTGGGCAAATCAGTTCAGGTCTGTGTGCCTCTGTTTCTTCATCTATACGGTGAGATAAAGGTAATGTCTACCTTATGGGGAGTTCAAAACAGATAAATACAACACAATAGCAAAAAAAATGCACAATCTGATTTTAAAATGGCCAGGGGATATGAGTAGACATTTTTCTAAAGACACACAAAATGGCCAACAGGTACTTGAAAAGATGTGCAACATCACTAATCATCAGGGAAATGCAAATCAAAACTATAAGATGTTAACCTGATACCTGTTAGAATGACTTTCATCAAAAAGACAACAAATAACAAGTATTAGCAAGGATATGGAAAAAAGAAAACCTTTTTGCACTGTTGGTTATAATGTAAATTGGTCTAGCCACTACATAGTAAAACAGGATGGAGGTTCCTCAAATGGAACTACCGCATGATCCAGCAATTCTACTTCTGAGTCTATCCAAAGGAAATGAAAACACTACCTTGAAAAAAATATCTGCATCCCATGTTTACTGCAGCATTATTCACAACAGCCATGGCATAGAAGCGATCTAAGGGTCCATCAATGAATGGATAGATAAAGAAAATGTGGTATACACACAAAATGAGAATATTATTCTGAAATTAAAAAAAAAAAAGAAGGATCTTGCCATTTCCAAGAACATGAATAGAACTTGAGGGCATTATGCTCAATGAAATAAGTCAGACAGAGAAAGACAAATAGTGTATGATCTTATTTATGTGTGAAATCTTAAAAAAAGATAAAAACACAGATTAATGTTTAATTATTAAATCAATAATTTATAATACATTTAATTTAAATTTAATTTAATCATAAATTTAACTTAGTTATGGGTTAAATTTAAATGACATTACTATTAATTTAATAATTATTATTAATATTAATAATTAATTAATTAATTAATTAATAATTATTAATTATGTATAAATAATTATTAATAATTATAATTAATAATTTAATAATAATAATCTATCCACCAAACTCACAGAGAATGCATTGGTGACTGCTAGAGGCAGAGTAGGGGTTGGGCAATATGGTAGTCAAAAGGTACAAATTTCCAGTTATAAAATAAATAAGTCCTGGGGATGTTATGTATGGCAGTGACCACAATATACAATACTGTACTGTATATCTGAAGGTTGGTATGAGAGTAGGTCTTTTTTTTAAATAGGCTCCATGCCCAATGTGGGGCTTGAACTCACAACCCTGAGATCGAGAGTTCCATGCTCTATTGACTAAGTCAGCCAGGCCCCCCTAAGAGAGTTGGTCTTTTAAAGTTCTCATCACGGGGTGCCTGGGGTGGCTCAGTTGTTAAGCGGCTGCCTTAGGCTCAGGTCATGATCCCGGGGTCCAGGGATAGAGCCCTGCATCAGCTCCCTGCTCAGCGGGAAGTCTGCTTCCCCCTCTCCCACTCTCCCTGCTTGTGTTCCCTCTCTCACTGTGTGTCTCTCTGTCAATTAAATAAATAAAAAATCTTTAAAAAAATAAATAATAAAATTCTCATCACTAGAAAAAATATCTGTAACTATATGCGGTGATGGATATTAACCAGACTTACTGTGATAATCATATCACAGTATATACAGTATCAAATCATTATGTTGTATACCTGAAACTAATAATGTTATATGTCCACCATACCTCAATTTTAAAAAAGATATAAGCTGATGCATTAGAAACACGTGAAGCCTGCCTAGAGCACCCACTGCCGGCACCAAATTAATAAAATAGAAGATTTAAAAAATGAATGAAGAAAACTCAAAACTTATGACTTCAAATAGAAGGTAATAACAAAAGTCTAATCATTAGAAACACTAATCTGGGGCACGTGGCTAGCTCAGTCAGAAGTGCTTATGACTCTTGATCTCAGGTTCATGAGTTTGAGCCCCAAGCTGGGTGTGGAGATTATTTAAAAATAAAAAACAGCATTATATGTTAATTTTAAAAAATAAAAAAATATAAAACAAAAATTAAAAAAAACAAAAACAAAAACACTAATCTTGGGAAAAAGTTTCTGTTCATGATTGTAATGACAGAAAACAACTAAAAATAACCTCAATGCCCCACAGAAAATTGGCTAAATGGATGAGAGTGCCAATACTTTGAAGCTATTAAAAGTCATAACGTAGAGATGAAAGGGCATATATCATGTAATATTGTTAACTAAGTAAAACAGGATCCTTTTGGGTATGTAAAAGTATGAGCCTACCTTTATAAATATTTAATGTATGCACATAAAGAGAAATAAGGAAGGTGTTAGGTTCTTTGGGGGGCAAGGAATGCAGACTCCCTCAGATGCTTGGAGGTTCCTACAGGATATATGCCAAGGGACTAGAGCTGGAACCTTCCCATTAATTCCTCTAATGCTGAGTGTCTGGCAGTTTCTGCTGCCTCATAAGCACAATTTTTTTGGCTTTTATCATGGCTTCTCACAGTGACCTTTCAGCTTCTTTTCCACACTAACTCGATAATCCTTACATTTCCTAGGTTACACTCTCAAGAATGGGAATTTGATTGACCCAGTTCATCTTTTCTTGCAAGATGTGTTAGATTACTAGCCAGGATATAGATTTACTCGACCCAGGAGGAGAGAGAAGTGGTAAGGGGCTACTAGAACTGCCAGATATCCTCCAAAAGGTTCTGTAGAGCCAACGGGGAGATAAGACAAATAAGCAAAAAATGCCTTCTGTTCTTCTGTAACTTCCATCGGACATGGGGAATGTGTTAGCAGAATACTTATCATTAATACCTGTCTTATTTGTAAATATATGCCCATTCCAAAAGGATCACAGAGTTGCATTAAGTAGCAGTCTTACAGATCATTAAATACTTAACAACCGAAAAACTAAAAACTGAAGTATTCCAAACAATCAAGAGTTAATCAAGAGTAAATCTAAAATTCTAAAGATTAAAAGCATACATTTCTGTGTCTGGATTTTCATTTTACTAAACAGGAAGCTAAAGCACTGAGCAACTAACAGTCTTAGGTGGGGTAACTAGCAGCCCCTTCCCAGTAATTGGAGGGAGAAAGGAAGGATTGCTGGTATAAAACACGGAGTAGAATTTGTAAACAGGCTGGCTTTTCTTTAAATAAACAAACAAAAACAATACTATTAATTGACTCCCTCCGTACAACATTAATGTTAACCATGTAAGAACTAAGATTTCTTTTTGGATTATTCTTGAAAAATCTTTTTAAGTTCCTTCTTTTCCATCATTTTCTTAAGCTTCCTAGAGAACTCTCTTCCTCTCTCATTCCAGGAGAATGCAGCTTTAGCCTCGCTCTTTCTCTTTCAAAGAGGCTTCTCTGAAGACATCTCTGACCTCTTCAAATCACCAACTCAATAGCTGTTTTCAATTGTAATTTTCTTGTACTTCTCTGCATCACTCAGCAATGCAGACCTGGGAGCTGCAGAATCCATCCTGTGACCATGGGAGCACCACTGCCAACTGCTGAACTGTACTCGTCAGAGCTGCCATATCTGCCAGAAACCACATTCCTCCAGACTATGTTCCAGGCTGGTCCAAAGTGTTTTATGCTGCTATTAGTATGACATGCTTTACTTGCAGCCAAAAACATCCTTAACTGATTCAACCTTCTTTATGAGTCCAACATTATTAATCATCTAGTCCTACCCATTCTTCAATAATGCCAGTGATGAATGTCCTTTCCTATTACCACTACCTTCAGCATTTCACTCATTTCCACTCCAATACTTAAACTAGTCTTTCTTCCTTCACTCTGTTCTATCCCAGCTTCCAAGACCAGATTTAATCTAAAATCTTTAGTACACAGGACATTCTCAATCTAAAATTTTGTTGTCATTCTTGTCTTAAAGTTCAACGTCTGAATAAAAACGTTTAACACCAGTGAGCCTGGCATTCAAGGCTTGCTGCAATGTCTGCCTTACTATTTCTCAACCTCATTTTTTATTAGCCCTCTCTAAGAAAAGAACTCTCTGATCTAAGTAGATTTTTCTGACTTACTCAATATGAACCTCCAAAGTCTGCCTTCTCTGGAAAGCATTTTGTTCATGATTACTGCCTGCCCCTGAATTCCTACAGAGTTCATACATTCTATAACTCGTCTGGCACATAACATATGTTTTCCACTATCACTGCTACCCACCCACTTTTTTTTTTTTTTTTAAACATACTGTAATTCCGGAGGGCAGCAGAATAGCAATCTTGTCACGTACCTCTGAAACCTGAATATTAATAACAAAAACAGAACACAGACTGATTGGGATTTGAGATTTTCCTTTTCCTTTTAATTCCACTATTACTTGAAAGAGTTGCAAATTACAGAAATCCACGTACAGTTATGATGGGCTCCATCACTGAAAGTGATGAAAATTTAGTGTTAGGAGGACATTAAGTATCCTCACCATCAATTAGAACATTCCACTCCCAATCCCCAAAGTCCTGTAAAGAGGCCTGCTTTAACAACACAATGGCAAAAGAGGTGAGAGAAGTCTTTCAGAAACAATGTGGGGGGAAAATAATAAATCTGTGTAGGATACTAAACCAAATCAATACCAGTCTAAGAATGGGGGAAAAAAAAGTTAGACCCTTTAATTATGCCAACAGGTGAAATTTTTCTTTAAATCACCTTTCCCCCATATAAGTGTCTCCTGAACAAAGAACTTCAGGACACTGATTATAAAAATTGTCTCCCACACCTAAAAGAATCTGCAAACACAACCTTTCAGGGAGACAGAGGAGACACAATAGGGAATGGGGGAGAGAAAAGATTTACTAAAGAAGTAGATCTGTTAATTTAACACATTTTCTATCAAGCAAATCAACTGTCCTTAAGCCCATTGTTGCTGAAACAATGAACACTCAGGGAAGGGGTGTTCATCAAAAGGAACTGGTCAGGAGAAAAAACACTGTTATAGCCAACCAGACTGCTTAACAGCATTCACAATTACAAGAACTCATTCCATTCCTAGGAATTATTAATTGGAGGTGATTTAAAGGTTCAACATTAAAAACATGAAGTGGTTAGGGCAATTGTAACCCTAACACTTCCTCTATTTTCATGTATTTTTAGAGGTTATGGGGGGGGAGGGACACAGAAGGATGCACACAGTCTGCTATGACAACCATTCACACATTTAATTCAGGTGGCCACATGCCTCAGTGACATATTGCCAAGTCAGGCAGTTACTCTAGCAAACCCACCCTTGGGAAAAAGTAGAACACTGCTCCTAAAGAGTCTGGGCTGTAGAATCAAAGCTAACAGCCTACCATTATAGTATGAAACTTACAAGAACATGACATCGCTTAAAGCCAATCCAATCATAAAAGTCACATGAGGTCAGGGACTTTAAACAGAAGAACAAAATACTGTATTTCATATATTTTTACACAAGCCATATTCCATTTTAAAGGGGTGTGTGAGTAATGATGTGCTGAACAGAGCACCAAACAGAATTATTCTGAGGGGTCATTCGCCCTCCTGAAGGAGAAAACTGCCTTTGGCTGCAAAAGCGACTGACTTCACCTCAACCTATTTATACAGATTCTGGAATTTAATACCCTGATTCAGGCCAGAAATTCCACTTTCCTCCACCACAGCCCAAAATGAACCTAGGACGACAGCAGTAGAATAGCACAACAATGGAGTAGGGGAGAAAAAAACGTGTGGTCAGGCCTTAGGTCCCAGTCAAGAAAGATAAAGAACAAAAAATAAGGTGCTGGATCCCTGCGGGGACCAAACACCACAAGATGGCAAGCAGGGATGCTGAGATGGACACTCGACATAAAAGATACCTTTGGAGGCCACAGACAATGACACCATCTCCCTTGAAGTTCTACAGTATCTTTCTTCCTAGACTTTTACCTCTAAGTCACCATCCATCACAATACAATTTTTGTTCCAAACCAAAACGAAAACCTACTTGATCCATAAACTGTTTCGCCACACTTGCCTACAAGGAAAATGCAGTGGGAGAAATCATGAAAAATACTTAGAGCAACCTCAAGAAAGGTTCTATGATGGGTGTGTTCAAAGGCAAAAATTCTGATGGAGTAATAAACTTTGTATAACGACATACCTTTATGTCTCAGATATGTAAGCATACGCGTGTGCACACACCCACCCCCTCAACTTAGGTCTCACTGAACTTTCAACCTGGTCATAACTAACCACCCCCACTCCCCACAGTTCACCACTGTGCGAGGCTCAGGAGATTTGTCAAGAAAACCCTGTGCCCTGACAGGCAATGGCAGCTCAGAAGCCAGCCTGAGGCTAAATAGCCCAACACCCCTCTTCCCCAATAGTGCCAGGAAGCCAGGCCTTGCCTAAGGGAGGCCTTTCTTTCAGGGATCCAGTTAACCCCACAACACCCTCTCTATTGGTTTACTTCTCTCCTTAAATGACTCCCCAGGATAGAAAAAATATTAAAACCTCTGCTTCCCAGTTTTCTGACATGTGCAATTACTACTGACATGCACATATGCAAGCAACTTTAACTTCCTTCAGCTTTTATAAACCTAAAGCTTTGCATTTAAGAAAAAAAATTACTATTAGAAGGAAAAACTTATCTTCTTCACAGTGTACCTTTTATACAATGAACAACTGAAAAGTCTTCCCCACTTACACCTTACAGCAGTAAATCTCAAATGGAGGTGATCTTTGGGCCCCCCCCCCAGGAGATGATTTGGCAATGTCTGGAGATAATTTTATTTGTCATGACTGGGGATGCTACTGGCATGTAGAGGGTAGAGGCCAGAGATGCTTCTAGACAGCTTAAAATGTGTATGACAGCTTTTCCACAACAAAGACTTATGTGATCCAAAATACCAATAATGCTGAGGCTAAGAAACCCCAAGCCTTAAAGAAACCCACAGAATTCTGAGCTCAATATTATTATCTAACAATTCTTAATTATAAGAATTACTCAAAGACCTTCCCCAAGTTTTTCAATATAAATTAATGTTAGAAGATAATGTAAAGAAGGTATAATAAAAGCACCTAAGGAACAGCATCTATTGAAATACGAAAATACAGAAAGACAACATGGCTTTCTAAAAAGACTCTAATACCAAATAAGAAGAAAGCCACATGCCTGAAGCTACACCTGGATCATTCAAAGTTCAAAGTATGAATGATGTTAAATATAAGTGAAGAAACAGAAGTGAAGGGAATATAACATAACTCAAGACCTTCATCCTCCAGAATTCCTCACAATCTCAAAATACAAAACCTTAGAGTTCAGTTCGAAGACCTTGGAGGTAGTGAAAATATCAATCATCAAGTCCTAAAATCTACTTTCAAAGCAGTGTGTCTGCAGACAAGATTTCCACAGAAAGAGAAGTTCATATAATCCATAAACACATCAAATATGGATTCGTAGCTTTCAAAATTAATTTGTAAAACATGGATCCTAATACAGGTCACAACCTTGACCCTGTAAGTGAGGGCAATGATTTTCTGAATTCATAGTGCTAAGTATGCTGAGAACCATGACCTAGGAAAATCTAAGAATCATCTACTCTAAAATTCCCATTTTATGTATGGGGCATTTCAAACGTATGGAGCAAACCAAAAATCTGCCTAAGATCGTAAATCAAGTTAATGATAGCGGTGGGCCCACAATTCAGGTTTCTGACTTTCTACTTGATTCCTTTTGAAAATATGTTCAATCACATCAATTAGATCTAAAACCATACAGTTAGAAGCTGCACAGTTCTGTCCCCTTGGCTCTGTCCACACTGAATTTTTACCTAAACCAGCTTTTGCCACCTGCAGTGTTCCAGCATTCTGCTAATGCTCCTCACTGTTACTCCTAATACACAACAAGAACCCAGTGCAGAGCCTCTCCTGATCAAAGGGCAGACAGTCCGTTGCACCAAATGGTGCCAAGGTGTATTTTAGGGTATCCTAACTATGTTCCAGAAAATTAAGCAACACTGAACTGAACTTCCGTCATACAGCAAACCAGATGGTAACATGGGCTGTCCTTCAGAGATGAGAGGGTATTGCCCTTTCTAGGACTGTGGAAGCTCCCAACTACCCCACTGATGGTTCACATGGTTGGCAAAGGAAGCTTTCCCTTTCAAAACGTTGGTATAAACAGAAAGGGTGGGGGGGGGCAGCTTGGTGGCTCAGTTGGTTAAGCTATTGCCTTTGGCTTGGGTCATGATCCCGGAGTTCCCGGGCTGAGTCCCCCATTGAGCTCCCAGCTCCACAGGGAGTCTGCTTCTTCCTCTTACCTTCTCCCCTCTGATGCTCTCTCTCTCTCTCTCTCTCTCAAATAAAATAAATAAATAATCTTTAAAAAATTAAAAATAAACAGAAAGGGGATCAAATATTCACTTTTGGGGAGAGAGAAATTTTTAAGTCCTCTCCATGCCCAACGTGGGGCTGAACTCCCATCCCTGAGATCAAGAGTCACATGATGGGGTGCCTGGGTGGCTCAGTGGGTTAAGCCTCTGCCTTCAGCTCAGGTCATGATCCCAGGGGCCTGGGATCGAGTCCCGCATCGGGCTCTCTGCTCAGCGAGGAGCCTGCTTCTCCTCATCTGTCTCTCTGCCTACTTGTGATCTCTCTGTCAAATAAATAAAATCTTTAAAAAAAAAAAAAAAAGAGTCACATGCTTTACTGACTGAGGCAGCCAAGTGCCCCTCACTTTTGGAGACATATATATGATAATGTTCTCTGAGAGAATATTTTCCCCTTTCAGGATTTCAAACTACACCAAGATTTGCCCCTCTGTAATTCACATCTGTGCTTGGGCTTTACCCCTCGGAGAAGGAACAGATCTTGAATCTTTACAAAATATTTATTATCTGGTACCTTACATTAAATAGAATCGTGTCACAAACTACTAATTTTTAAATCATTTTAAATCACAAATCTCCTTCAGTCCTGCTCAAAGGCCATCTTCTCACTGAGGCCATACCTAACCAGCCTTTTTTTTTTCTAACCAGCCTATTTTTAACTACGACAACCTATCCCCTCAACTGGGCCTCCCTATGCCTCCACAGTTTTGTTTTTTAATGTCCTCTGACATACTACTCTTACCAACTCCTTTATTGTCTGTTTCCTTCCACTGAAATGAAGGAAGATATTTTTGTGTTATATTCACATCTGTACCTCCATTATCTAATGCATGATAGATGCTCAAAAATACTTGCTAAGGGGCGCATGGGTGGCTCAGATGGTTAAGCATCTGCCTTAGGCTCAGGTCATGATCTCAGGGTCCTGGGATGGAGTCCTGCATCAGGCTCCTGGCTCAGCAGGAAGTCTGCTCGTTCTACCTACCTCTCCCCCAGCATTCTCTCTCTCTCTGTGTCTTAAATGAATAAATAAAATCTTTTTTTAAAAAATTAATTAAAATAAAATCTTTAAAAAAAAAAAAAGCTTGCTAAAGGAAAGAAATGGAAACAGGGCACTTGGGTTGCTAAGTCCTTAAGTGTCTGCCTTCAGCTAAGGTCATGATCCCAGGGTCCTGGGATTGAGGCCCACATGGGGTTCCCTGCTCAGCAGGGAGCCTGCTTATCTCTCTGCCACTCCCCCTGCTTGTGCTTCCTCTCTCTCTCTCTAATAAATAAATAAAATCATAAAAAAAAAAAAAAAAGACAGGGCGCCTGGGTGGCTTAGTTGTTGAGCATCTGCCTTCAGCTCACGTCATGATCCCAGGGTCCTGGGATCGAGCCACCATGCTCTTCGGGAAGCCTACTTCTCCCTCTCCCACTCCCCCTGCTTGTGTTCCCTCTCTCACTCTGTCTCTGTCAAATAAATAAATAAAATCTTGGAAGAAAGAAAGAAAGAAAGAGTGAGAAGAAGGAAGAAAGAGGGAGGGAAGGAGGGAAGGAGGGAGGAGGGAGTGAGGGGAGGGGAAAAGAAAAGAAAGGGAGGGAGGGAGGGAGGGAGGGAATCATGAACTTGACACTGTACTTAGTTCAGCAGAAGTATTAAAAGGGGGATGCCTGGGTGGCTCAGTTAAGAATCTGCCTTCACCTCAGGTCATGATTCAGGGTCTGGGGATCGAGTCCCACATTGGGCTCCTTGCTCAATCAGGAGCCTGCTTCCCCCCTGCCTGCTGTTTCCCCTGCTTGTGCATATGCGCTAAGTAATAAATAAATAAAATCTGTTAAAAAAAAGTTTTAGAAGGATCTTCTCTACCCCACATTATTAAAAATCAAATATCTCAAGATTTGTACTATGGAGGCTTGGCCATTACTTATAGGCCTAGTCTTTTATTTTAGATAATGAAATCAGAACAGTATGATACAGTAGTAATGGCAAAGAATTTGTTATCAAAGCACCTAAGATCCGGGTGAGAGTCTACCTGGAAGCAACTCAGCCTCTTTATTTCCAATCTCCTTATCTGTAAAATGAGGATTAATTCCTACCTTATAGTGACAGCTAAGGATTAAATGAGATACCACTTGGGGACAGCAGGTTGGCTCAGTTGGTAGAGCATCCAACTCTTGATCTCAGGGTCATGAGTTCAAGCCCCAGGTTGGGTGTAGAGCTTACTTTAAATAAACACAATCCATACAATCAATCAATCAATAAAATAAATGAGGTAACATTTGGAAAAATGTACCAATTACTATGCAAGTGTCATTTATCATTAGGCTATTCCAACCTGTCAAGGTCACAGAGCTAGTTAGTGGAGATTAGAGTAAGAATTCAAGTTTCCTAACTCCTAGTCTAGTGCATTTTGTGTCATAAACTAGGCTTCTGGTTCCCCTATTCAAGGTTAACTCATTCTTTCATCTAGCTCAGGGCTTTTCAACCTTTGTGTGGTTGGGGACCTCTTTCAGAATTTGATGAAAGCAACAGGACCCTCTCCTCAAGCAAACTGCATATATGCACACCAACATTATTAAATCTCCTATAGCCCATCCACAGGCCCAGGCTCAAGAACTGCTGGTATGAAAGATGTACTAATAAGTTACTCTCAGCAATTCTTGGTTCTTATTTTCATGCTGAATAATTTATGCCTTGGGGGCGCCTGAATGGCTCAGTTAGTAGGGCATGGGGCTCTTGATCTCAGGGATATGAGTTCGAGCCCCATGTTGGGTGTAGAAAGTACTTAAAAAAAAATTGAAAATTTTTAAAAAATAAAAATTTATGGCTTGGTAACCTTGATTAAGGGATTGGATCCAAGGAAACACCAAGGGTGCAATTCGGGAATCTGAATTAAAGATACTGGCCCCAGATCATCATGTTCATTAGGTGAGAGACTTTACCTATGAACAACCACAACCAGGAAGGAGAGCCAAGTAAGAAGCAAGTAAAGGATTCAGTACTCAACAGCACAAAGCTCAGGGAAAAGAGTAGGCACTGACAATCAGATTATTTTTACCACGTTGCTAATACACAAACCATCATGACCATTTTCAAAGAGCCACCTAGAGGCACCACAGTCTCTTCTCTAGAGGAAAATATTCCCAAAATGTTTGTGATGGGATTTCTGCCCACAACCCCATACCCATCATGAATAACTCCAGACCAGACTCTTCAAATGACTCCACACTCCCTTCCCTTACTTTGATCAAGACACTACATTTACTGTAAGGAGCACCTGGTAAGGAGGGGAAAAAAAAATCAGCATTAAATCTTTGCAGAGGTCAATTCACCATTCTTCACTTCTCAAATTGGGAAAAAAACTTAACCAGCCTAACCCACTGGAATGTTAAACAATTATAAAATACTTTATTTAAATGAAATGTTTCTGAAATATTAACAGATAATCTTCTGACACAAAGGAATTAGGAGTTTCTTTGGTAATCTCCCAGTTCGAAGTTAAGCACCTAGTTGACTAGGAGCTCTTAATAATACCAACCACTGAATTCAGTTTCATTAACCTCCTGTTGTCCAGCTATACTTCAATCTCCTCCTCTGAAAAATAAAAACAGTACCTAACCTAAGCCACAAATACATTGTGAGCATATTTGGGAATTTCTAAATATGTTAACAGTTAATAGCTTTTATCCGAGTGGAAGGATACAATGTTAACAGTTAATAGCTTTTATCTCTTAGTGGTGGAATTATGGGGGATTTTTAATTCTCTTACCTACATGTGCTATAATTTTCAAGGTTTATATAACATCGGTATTATTTTTCAAACCAGAAATTCTAAACTTAAAGCATTATCTACACATTCACAGATTTTCCATCTGATGATTACAGAATCCCTAAAGAAACCCAGTACACTGAAGGTTGATCAACAGAGCAAAAAGTTTTCTTACGAGAAAAAATAAAACTATCCATGTTTTAGGGACCAGTTTCGTAACTGGGAGATCTTGACCTTTTGCAGAACTACAGCATGAATCCTCCCAGCCCTTCACCTATCTAAGAGATTACTTCACTCTAGATAAATAGAAGCCAAGTCCTTGAGGATTCCACTTCCTAAATTTTCTATAAATCCATGAGTTCAGGCTGGTGATCAAGGATAAAACAAGATCTTTCCCCATAGCTGAAAACTGGTTTCCTAAAAAAGCTGATATACAACTTCTACCACTTGGTATTATGCATCATTTTTACCCTTTAAAGTAGCAGTAAATTAAGATGGTAGGGCCTTTCCAGTCGGCCACACAAATACAATTCAGCATCAGAATTGGTTTTTTGTTTGTTCTGTTTAAGGAGGGTCTTCCATTGTATCATACACTCTAACCAAGGGATTGTTTCTCAAACTGTCAGGACAATAAACTGTTATTTAAAAATCACCTAAGCAAAAAATAAATAATTAATTAATTTGAAAAATTATTTATTTATACTTGAACTAAAACTGATGTTTTCAGGGGCCCTGGGACTCCTTCTAGCGGTTGTGAGTTTGATCCCCATGTTAGGTGTAGAGATTACATACATACATGAATCTGATGTTTTCATTGAGTTTCTGCACTGTCATGTGTCAAATTTGTTAGAAGCCTAAAAAAGACTAATTTTAATTTCTGATAACTACTGAAAACTTTAAGTTACAATTTGCATTAACCATGTAAAAACAAACCTCATGTGAGACGATTACAAGGGAAGAAGTTAAAAAGTCACTATCATCTGTTACCTACCTACTGAACTTCTAGTAAAAACCGTATGGATAATTACAAAAATGTGCATATGGATTCCAAATATTCATTCATGTTGCAAGTATTTCAAACAGCATGCAGTTTAAAAACAGTAGTGTCACTTCCAAGAATCGCTCCAATCAAAAGAGAGATCATCTCAAAGAGCCCAAATTATTCACCTGTAACAATGATTTTTCACTTCTTTTGTTCATACAAATTTGACCTCTTTGATCAGCTTACATTTCCTTAGGAAATATACCAGCTAATACTTAGAAACCACAAGTTTATTTTTTAGAATATAAGTTATTTAAAGATTACTCTAGATAGCTGTAACAATTTAAGGTAAAATTAGTTACCTCTATTTTTCCATCAACAAAATGGGAGTATACGGATTTTGGAAGATGAATTTTTCCACAGTATTTTTAGAATGGGTCCTTAAGCTCTCAACTTGTAATTCAACATCACCTCAATTTTATTATCTTGCAAGGAAGAAAATGGGCTGGGGACAAGTTTATCATCACCCAAGATGGCATAGTCACAAGCAACACCTCCCACAACAGCCACCATTTTGAGCAGCAGGACAGAATTAAACTACTCACGATTTTATACCAACTAAAAGAAAACAGTATTACCAGAATAACCGTTAAACATCTCTTGAATTTAAGCATTCCCAAATAAAAACAGTTATCCTACTAACATTTTTAGTAAAGATCGTGCTTATTACAATTAGGTTCAAACTTTGAAAGCAATCGCTGTGGTGGTAAAATGCCCAAGTTATTACATCTTCCTAAAAACAGAAGCCTACGATTTAATCACATTGCTTTACTCAGCTTCAGGACTAAGAATCGCCAAAAGCCAGAAGGTGGTTCTAGTTTATCCGCCTACATTCTCCCACCGTACTTCTTTCGATCTTTTTATTTTCCAATTTCATTAACTCTGCAACAAGAGTTAAGTTTCAACACTTCATTCATACAAGAAGCAAATGATATTTCCGCAAACAACACTGAATCTAAAAACAAAGGTGAGGCAAAAATCCTAGGAATAAACGAACTAAAATCAATCCAAAAATGGCAGAAAGTAGGATAGGTGGGGGTGGGGAGGCAACAACAACGATTTGTTCCTCGAAAAGAGTAATTCTTATTTTGATTACTCCATTGGCGAACTCATTGGCAGAACTGAAAAGAAAAAAAAATGACCAACAGTTTCCCTTTACCTTTGTCCAAGGCAAAAGGTGGTAAGTCCACTACATATACATTGCCATAGGAGGGCAAGCAATTCAACCTGCCAACCAATCAAATATTTCATACCCCCTTCCAAAAATAAAAATAAAAGAAAGGAGGACGGATGCTTGTAGGGGCTGGGTACTCGTCCGGGCCGTCGTGTACATTCCATTCCTCACACTCCCGCCACCATCCCTGCTACTAGGACCCCCTGATTTTAGTCCGGTTATCACAAAGCCCCGGGTTTGAAAGCACCTTCGGCCTGGCCAGAAAAGCCATCCCTTTACAACACGCCTGCCCGGAGGGATAATGGTGGCGAAATCAACTCAAAGAGCTCCCGAGGTCCCCGCATAAAGAGGGCTGTATGTTCCGAGGAAAGGCGCTATTAAAGAATAACGGAGTCCTAAACTTTCCCTCCGCAGCCTCGGAGCCCCGAGCAAGGGCTGAGCGCCGGGCGGCTCCCCGGAGGAGAGCGCGCCCCCGAGCCCAGGCCCCCATCACCGCCGGCCCGAAGTTAACCCAAAGCGCCCCCGAGAGTCGCGGGCCTCCGGCAGTCTGCAAAGTCCGATTCCCCCTCCACGCGCCCGCCGAAGTGGGGGCGAGCCTCCCCACGGCACGACAGACCCCTCCCCCAACCGGCCGCAGGCAGCCTCCCGGCCCGGTCCGAGTTAATCCAGCCCGCACCCCGTCCCCGCCCGGAGCAGCTGGCTCGTCGCTTCAATGGCACCGGGCAGGGAGCGCGCGCACGCACTCTCCCCACACACTCAGCCTCCGGCCCGAGAAGTCCCGGGAGAGCCGGCCCGGTCCCACCCGTACAAAAGCGCACTCTCCCCCCGCCCTCCCGCCGCCCGCTTCGCCTCGCCCCAGAAGGCGCGGGTGGGCACGGCGGCCACGAGCTAACGTCCCGAGCCCGGACGCCGGCACTTGGCGTCCCCTGCGGAGCCCGGCGCGGCCCCCGCCCGCGCTCCGGCCCTTGAGTGCCTCGTGCCCCCACCTCCGAGCCCTTCCCCTGGCTGCGGACTACCGGCCAAAGTCTCCGCGTGCCCCCCGCTCCCTCCCGCACGGTGCTCCCGGACTCCCGAGGGGGACTGGGGAGAAAGGGGCGCGGGGTGCGCCACCTCGCCCGCTCCTCGCGGCCACTCACCTCGATCTCAAAGTCGGGCAGGCGGAACGCGGTGCGAAAGAGCGAGCAGAAGTGCGCGATGGCCGGGACTTCCCACCAGGAGCGGAGCTCGCCCAGCCCGGCCGCGCCGCCCTCCTCCGGGCACATCTCCCAGGCGCGGCGGTGGCGGCGGCGGCCCCGAACCCCAAGCGCGCCTCGGCGGCCCCACGCTGCCCGCGCACCGCTCGCCCGCCCGCCTCGGACTCCCGCCGCGGCGCAGCGCCTCAGCGCCTCAGCTTCTCGGGCGGGGGTGGCGGCGGCGGCGGCTGTTACTCCTGCTGCTGCCGCCGCTCGGCGAGTGCATGAGCTGAGGGCGGGCGACCCGGGCGGGGGGCGGTGGCTCGGGGGCCCGAGTTACTGAGGCGTCTGCTGCTCCGGCTGCCGACGGGGTCCGCGCGCGCGACCCATCCTGCGGCTGCGGCTACGGCCGCCCCCAGTACCATACAATATAATCATCTCACCGCTGGGGAAAACAGATGGGGCTGGGGGGGCGGGGGGGGGGGGGGCCGAACAGGGGGCCTGGGGGAGGGGCCGCCCACGAGGAGGGGGCGGGGCTGCCCTCACCACAACAACAACCCCCGCCCCCGCTCCCCACCCCCAGTCCGGACAGCTGCAATTGGAAGAGAGGGGGAGGGGAGAGGGAACTGAGCGCCCCAAGAAAGAAGAGGAGTGTGGCTTGAAGGGAGCGAAGTACCCCCCAATCAACTGCCATGGGACTAACTCCGCTTTCCAGGTGTTTGGGACTGAGGAGTTTACTGACTTGGACCAATGAGGACAATAAGGGTCTCTCCCACCCCCAACTTGGCCTTAGTGGTCGCGTCCTTTTAAAGGGCCCGCTGGGTGGTGCTTTCGGTAGGGGCTAGATCCCGAAACACGCACGTGTGAGAGTTCAGTTATTATTGGTGCTGAGAGTATCACTGGAGAACCAGTGGGTTGTGGCCCCCAGAAATGTGAGGCCTGGTGAGATAAAGTGATTTCCACCTGTTCTCAAGCACTTTTATTCCATCCAAGAACGGTGTTCCAAGGAGCTCTAAAGTGGCTCTTCTCTCCAAGGAAAGAAGGTGGTGGGGCTGGTTAAGCTGGAACCAAGTAGGATGGAGGCTGGAGCGCGGCGGGAAGGGTGGGGTAGGGGGAGGCACCAATCAGCAGCCTTGCGCGAAGAGCGACACCCCCCCCCACCCACCCCAGGGAATGGACACGTGTGATCGCCCCAGAGAAGACGGGCTCGGAGCCCTGCAACTGCCCTGGCTGCAGAAAAGCTGCCTGGAAGAGTGCGCACAATGTAGTTAGAAAGCTGGGGGGGGATGGGAAACGGGAGATGGTCTGAGGAGTGTACTCTGGGAGGGGTGGAGATCTGCACGCCCGGGCTGAGGGAATGTGCTCTGGGAGAGGAGTGTTGAGGTGTGTGCTTTAGAAATATTAAATTCTGTAGTACGTTACAATTCTGCTAAGTCCGAAGGAAGAATAAAACACCTCAAAACCAGACGAGCAGTGTGGAAAAACGACAGTGAATGCCCAGAGACTTGTACTGGTCATTGCAGTTAACGTTTTTAGTCATGGGTACTTCTCAATCTTTGAGGGCCTTAGCTGGGTTCTGTATCTGCCTCTGGGTTAGTAAACACTACCCCTGACGCTTCCCCTAAAGTACTCAAGTACTTACTAAGTGACAGGCACAGTTATAAAGTGTCCAGTGGCTAAACCAAAGATCCTCTTGTACCCTGAGCAGTGCAAAATCTGGAGAAAAATGATGAGCGGATTTATGTAATAGATTTTGGAGTGGGCTGTCTGGAACACCCCCCCCCACACACACTTTATTCTGGTCATTTTAATAACCTGTTGTGTTTTCATAAAGCAGCATTTAAGGGAAAAGAAAAGCCAAATTTTTAAAGTATATTTAAATGTATCTTTCATGAGTCAAAATACTTCTAACACTGGCTCCCCCACTGTCCCCTCCTGGCTTGGAAACGGGCCCCAAAGTTATGCAGTTTTGTTCTTTATTACCTGGAACTATTTAGTGATTTGAAATTCATCCTCCAATTCTACCACATGCTTTCTTTCATCTTTGACAAAAATGAACATATATCTAAATGCTCCCAAAGAGCAAAGGCTCCAGTTTTGTGTGTTTATAAAGCACAGCTCTTCTGTAGATATCCTATTAATAGATGAGATGTGAAAGGGGTGACAAGCCACTGTGGAATTAATCACATAAACTGAATTAGCTGTTTTCAGGACTTTCTCTTCCTGTCTTTCTACATTTCCTCACAGGTCAGTTTGACTTTTCCCTCTCTCTTTTTAAAAACAGCTACCGTCTTCGTGTTCGTTTCTAATCCATTATATCCTGACTGTTCTTTCTCCAGTTTCTTTTTCCTAGTTCTCCCTCTGTCTTCTCATTTTTGCCTGTATCTTTTATCGTTATTTAACCTTTTTTTACCTTGCCTCTCGATTGTCCCTGCCAGCCAGCCAAGTAATAATAGTACCTAGAATGTGAACAGCACCAGGAAGCAGAAAGGGGAGAAGATGTGGTTACTCCAATAAGTTTGAGTACTGGTTACAACCCCCCCCCCCCACCCTCCCCGCCCCTTAGCTGGAAGGCTATTCTATTGTCCTCTTCCCTCTCCCACACCACTGGCCAGTCCTGTTAATCAACAAAACTGTCCTGGAACTGGAGGTGCCCCCTGGTGGAGGTTAGAGAGTCGTCTATCTCTCTGAGCACCTTTTCCTTCTTCTGCGTTATTTCCCCCTGCACCGCCTTTTTTCCTTCTGAGGATCCGGTCTGAGCTCATATGGATCGGCACACCAACTCCAGACCGGTCTCTTCCTCCCTCCCTCCATCCCTCCCTCCCTGCTCTTTAACACCTTTGGGCGCCTGGGTGGCTCAGTCCTTAAGTGTCTGCCGTCTGCTGTAGTAGTGATCCCAGGACCCTGGGATTGAGCCCTACTTGGGGCTCCCAGCTCAGTGGGAAGCCTGCTTCTCCTCCCTCTCCCACTCCACTGCTTGTGTTGTCTCTCTCTATGTCAAATAAAATAAATCTTTAAAAATAATAAGACCTGTTTCTTTCTGTCCTTCTCTAACTCTAGTTGTGTGTCTGTAGTTTTTTGCTTGGTTCCTCCCCTCGCTGTGCTCTCCCCCAACCCCAGCTTTCACCAACAGTCTGAAACGAGTTCTGGCCCCAGAGCTAAGGAGTCTTAGTATGTCTCTGGTCTGGCTCAAAGTGTGGCCTCAGAGTTCCCTGAATTTGGACTCCAGATAGAGCCTCACATTTGGAGTTGATAGCCTGAGTCTTTGACCCTGTCTTGAGTATTTGTCCCACCATTCCCTTGGGACTTCACTAGCTCAGATTTATTTCTTGGACCCACTTTTGGCCTAATATCCTGGAGTGTGGATTAGGACCTCTGTACCTGTATGTTGGTCACTGGCCTTCTTTCATTTCTCCCTTAATTTCAGAATGGTATCTCTATCTCTCTCTGGCTTTTTCCAGCTTGGCCCATTCTTCCACCCCTGAAACACTGTTTGTATTGGCTTCCTTAGAAATACATACAGCTCAAACTTTCTTTTTCCCTTTCTCTCTCCTGCCTCTTTTCCATTTGTGAGCCTTGCCATTAGCCTCAGATTACCTTGAAAGTGCCGAGGAGTAATTCTCTTTCATATTCGCCACAGCCTTCAGTTCCATATCCTCTCCTAATTAAATGTTTTCCATTTTAAAAACCCCACAATAATTAGTTTGGCTAATCTGTTTTGCTAATTCATTAATGCTGCAAAAAATATTTGTATTTCTCTTTGTAATTATGCATTAATTTCAGTTCTGGTGGAATTTTTATTGATTCCTGGAGGTTCATCTGAGAAACTAACCTCTGTTTTATAACACTGCTTCTTTGGGAAATACATTGCAAGTTCCAAATGATCAGCTAAAAACATTTATTTGAACCTTGGAAGAGATGTGACAAATAAAAATGTGTCTTCTCCCATAACCACAGATAACCAGGACTAGAATCCAGATCTTCTAATTAGTCATCCAGTTTTCTCTCTACTAGGTCACACTGCTGGAATTGCCCTTTCTTTTCTTTTTACCTAACCAACTTTGACCTGGATCCTCCTTGTTTCAGTCCCAGAGTCCCAGACCAAGCACCTCACAAATCCTCACACACCCTCACATACAACCTTCTTTTCTCATTAGACAGCCGCCTTCCATAAAGTACCTATTCCCAAAGAGGGCTGTGAGTCAGGCATATTTTAAAATTTTAGACATTGTAGAAGGTAAATTCCATTAGTAGTCAAGAAATAAGGGTTCTCTCTTAGAGAAGTCTTATAATCTCAGGGCGCCTGGGTTTCTTGGTTGATTAAGCGTCTGCCTTCAGCTCAGGTCATGATCTCAGGGCACATCTGGCTCCCTGCGCCTGGGATGGAGCCCTGCTCAGTGGGGAGCCTGCTTCTTCTCCCTCTCCCTCTGCTGTTCCCCCTGCTTTTGCTCTCTGGCATTCTCTGTTAAATAAATAAATAAAATCTTTTTAAAAAGAAAGGAAAAGTCTCTTAATCTCTCTGTATTTCATCTGTGAGACTAAGGGCTTGAGCTAAATGGTCTCTTAAATTCTGTGGCTTTGCCTTTAAAATAGAACCAAATTAATTTTCTTAAAATTTAAATTCAATCATAGCACTTACTTGCTCAAAATTCAGTGAGTCTCCCTTGAGCATGAGAGTTCCAATTCTGATAGATTCTTATTCAAGACCTGCCACAATTTGGCTTCAATCAGTCTGCTATTTCCACCCTCACCCCATCCAACTAATGACTTCTCCTGCCAAACTGGTTCACTCACCCACCTGGACTTGCTTGCCTCCTCCTTTTTGGTCATGCCTTTTCAGTTGCCTGGAAAGACAACTCAACCTCTCAGATCATGACCCACTCAAAAACGTACTTCCTGGGGTGCCTGGTGGCTCAGTTGTTTGAGTGGCTGGCTGCCTTTGGCTTGGGTCGTGATCCCAGGGTCCTGGAATGGATCCTAGGATGGAATCCCACATTGGGCTCCCAGTTGGGTGCCAGCTTTGCCCTCTCCCATCTCCCCTCCCCCCTGCTCATGCACGCATGTGCTCGCTCTCTCTCAAATAAATAAAATCTTTTTAAAAAATAAAATAGGGATGTCTGGGTGCTCAGTCGATTGAGCATCTGTCTTCAGCTCAGGTCATGATCTCCAGGTTTTGGGATTGAGTCCTTGTATTGAGCCCCTGCATCGGGCTCCTTGCTCAGTGGGGAGCCTGCTTCTCCCTCTGCCTGCTGCTCCCCCTCCTTGTGTTCTCTCTCTGACAAATAAATAAAATCTTAAAATAAAATAAAATAAAAGCCTGTTGTGAATTCGGTTTTTCCCCTTCATCTCTTCCTTTGCCTTTGCGCTTTCTCCTCCTGGAACTCATTCACTTAGCATTAAAAATCATGTTTTTCTCAATGCACATCTCAGTCCAGCCTTTCTCCTGAGTTCCAGTGTCATTTCCCCAAATGCCAATTGCATGCTTCCCATTACCTTAAACTCAACATGTTGAAAGAAAGGAAAATAACAACAACAGCTAGCTCAACATTTTTCTATCCACCTCATACACCTTCACTGGTTTTCTAATTTTAGAAATTTAGAAATTAGAAAATTTCTAATTTTAATGGAAGAACTGTATTCCCAGACTCCTGGGTTCACTTTTTTTTCCATGACACTTTTCTTCTCCCTTTTTTCTATCTAATAATTACTTTCTTATTGGTTCTTCCTTCATGATGTTTGTTGGATCCCTTTTCCTTTTGATAACCTCAGTTTCTATCCTAAGCCAGGTCCTATTCGTCTCATTTTTTTAGAGGCTTCCTGGTTTTCTTTCATCTAGTTCCCCCTGACTCACTCTATCTTGACCAGTATAGTCAGATTTATCTTCTTAAAACAGTGCTTAAAATAGCAACAGTGTGAAGAAAGTGAATTTAATTTTAGTAATATAGTTTCTTAAACCCAGTATATCCAAAATATTATGATTTCAAGATGTAATCAGTACAAAATATATCAGTGAAATATTTTACATTCATTTTTTTCATACCAAGTCTTTGAAATCTGGTATGTACTTTACACTTAAATACGCATCTCAGTTAGGATTAGCCATATTTCAGTTCTCAATCTGCCACATGTGGCTAGGGGCTATCGTATTGGACCTTACAGATCTATAGTAACCAGAATGATCAGTACTCACTCCGACGCTCTAAATCATTGGTTCTTGGCCTCTCCAAACTCCGCCTCTCTGTATAGACTCTGGCCTACTGCAGTGTAGTTTCTTCCAACTTACCTCTTTCATGAAGGCTTCATTTCACTGAGTAAATCTCAGCTCTTCCACAGGGAACGGCCCACAGGGCACCTTTATTTCTGTCCTCCATCTGCTCCCTTAGAGCAGTCTACAGATAATTGATCATAAATGAAGGTTTGTGAAATTAATGTATTGTGTATTACTAATAAGTTTGTAGAAAACATTGCTCTCTCTACATGTATTTTTTTAATTTTTAAAAGATTTTATTTATTTATTTGACAGAGAAAGAAATCACAAGTAGGCAGAGAGGCAGGCAGAGAGAGAAGAGGAAGCAGGCTTCCTGCAGAGCAAAAAGCCCAATGAGGGGCTCAATCCCAGGACCCTGAGATCATGACCTGAGCTGAAGGCAGAGGCTTAACCCACTGAGCCACACAGGTGCCCCTCTCTACATGTATTTTTTTTTTTATTATAAAAGTCTGACGGAACAAAGATTATAATTTTTAAAGTGTCAGTATGCTTGCTATTACTATAGAGTCTAGTTAACCACCTAGTTTTAAGATTACTTTCAAGCCTTTCACATAAACCTAATTTTGTACTTCCACTTCATTTCTCCACTTCTAGTGATTTCTTTAATATTTGAGATTGTTTTTCCCAGTCCTAATTTTTCCCTTTCACTGTATCAGGCTTTTGGTGTCTGACTATTTTCATAATATTATCAAGTTTATTTTATGTGGCAACAAGTTAAATACTATACAAATGAAACCGCACGGGTGTGTATTCACATTTTCCACTCCAGGCTAGGAACATTGCCCTGGGATATAAGGCACACATGAGCAGTAAATGAACAAACGGCAAGTTATAAAGGGATTAAATAAAATTGCCCTTGATCATGTCAGTGATGCTACCATGGCTTATCTTTATGTTTCCTTCCTCTCTTGACAGCCTTCCAGGTCTGTCCCAACTCTCCTTCCTAGCTGTCATGGAACCTGTGGTTCCAGCCCTCGATTACCTTTGTCCGCCTTGGGAAGCTTGTCAGTGTTGGATATCCTGTAAAGCAGGTTTCAGAAGTGAGGCATGGGGGGAGGGGGTCCAAAAGGATAGGCAACTGGTTGGGGCAAAAGATGACAGAGACAACAAGAGATAATTTATTGAAAGAGAATGTTTGTATTTTAAAAAATGTGTTGAGGGGCACCTGGGTGGCTCAGTGGGTTAAATCCTCTGCCTTTGGCTCAGGTCATGATTCCAGGGTCCTGGGATCGAGCCCTGCATCGGGCTCTCTGCTCGGTGGGGAGCCTGCTTCCCCCTCTCTCTCTGCCTGCCTCTGCCTACTTGTGATCTCTGTCTGTCAAATAAATAAATAAAATCTTAAAAAAAACCCAAAAGTTTCTTCTTAAAAAAAAAAAATGTGTTGCGATAGGAGGCAAAGTCATTGTAAAGATTCACTATGGATAGAGAATCAGGGTGAGAAATTCTTGAGCTAACCAGAGCTTGTCATGATGAGCTCCAGGTGATGTGTGGAAGTGTTGAATCACTGAATCGTACACCTGAAACTAGTATTACACTGTATGTTAACTAACTGGAATTTAAATAAAAACTGAAAAAAGAAAAAGAAATTCTTTGGCTAACCATAGTGGGCTCTGTGTAAAGGTCTCCCCCGCAACTCACCCACTTTTCCCAGCAATTTCTCTCAGCATTTCCCTGGTTAATTACCCTCCCTAAAGCCCAGACTGAAGTGGAAACACACTCAGAGTAACCTGGTCCTCCTTTGTACCTGTCCACACCTTTCTTCAAAGCCCCTTAGGATGGAGACTCTCGTTACTGTGAACTGTGAGGCCCGCAGTGTCCATGTCCTTCCACAGCACCTGTAATAAGAGCTGTAAGGCTCCTGCCTGGACCAGGGCTATGTGAGCAGCTCTCTTTAATTTTGACTTTAAGACTGGTAATTTGTTATTGCCATGACACTGAGGTGTCAGGCTTGAAACCCCGCTGACCCTGGTTGAGAAAGGCTGCCTGCACTCTCAGAGGTGCAGCCCTGAGCATGGCGGCTGTGGCTCCCAGGTGCATTGCTTCTGTCTGCTCCTGCTGAAACTAGCTTGAACCAGAGCTGGAGCTAGCAAATACTGTTGTAATGCCACATGCAGCGGTAAAGGACATGATTACAAATGTTAGTCCTTTTTACCACTGACCCCCTCTTTGATTCAGGACTCAGAACATCATCAGATTTTATCGCCTGCTAAAGAACTCTTAATTCTATTCTAGAAACTGTATCTAAGAGTCAGCTCTCTTGCTGCCTCTGGTTGCTTAGTCCATGTTTATGCTGTTCGGTTCCAAAATTCCTCTCTGAATTCCTGGAGTGTCCATCCCTGGCCTATCTTATTGTGGCATCTCCCCTTGTTCTTGACACCAGGTCAAATAGCTTTGTAGCATCTCAATTCTCAGCGCCATTCAGAGGCTGGTGAATCTTAATGAGTTCTTCTCTTAATCTCTTTTCAAAGGGACTACAATCCTTAATTTCTTTAACTTTCTTTTTAATTATTTTAGCTCCTTGTGTCATTCCTTTGGCCTCAAACCTTCCCTACTCTGTTTAAAGGTCACATTATTTTGGTTGACAAAGTGCCCAGGGTTGTGTACAATCTGGCTTCAAACTCCTTAGCTGGGCCAGACTTGTCTCTCCAGTTTGATTCATTCAATATAGAAATATACATTTAGGTAGAAAACTCAGTTTCTGTCTTTAAGGGATCTCCAATGCAATTGACAGGATTATCCATGCTGTATAGACTGTAAGTATACTATATAATGTTAAAGTCATAAAAGGGTTTAAGAAAGAATACAATACATTTGGCTCCTTTTAGAGAGGAGTTCAGAGAAGAAAATATTTAGTATGAGATGGAGGGTTTGGGGAGGCTTCAGGAGGAAGATGGATCTTGAACCATCTTCATTCAGAACTTAAAATCTTGAGTGAAATTCTATTGAATTCAAAACCAATTAAAAAAACAATTAAGTTAGAATAATTTTTTAACTTAAAGTGATATTTAGTAGAGAAAGTGGTATAGTGTAAAGGCAACAGCAGTGTTTTAGGATTCAAAAGACCTGAGATTCTGGTTATAATTTTAGTACCTGTCATCTGTGTGAGACTGGGTATCACATTGCATTTTCTCAAATAATAAATAATAATAGTACACAGCCCCACTTCATTTACCTCCATGATTGATATGTGGAGCAAAGGAGATATACATAAATTATAAACAGCCATATACATACAAAGAATTACTGATTTCATTATTTTTAAACCTACTCAGTTCAAAAGTGTTATATTTCCATAAAAATCTGAACTTTTTGCTTCTTCTGGACAGGTCCCAAGTGAGTTATTTTCTCTGTTGATTTATATTCCACACCCATATATTTAAGATGGAGGAGGGAAGGATATAAAATATGTATTTTACATTTAAACAAACAATCTTTTTGAAGACGGGAGCTATGTCCTCACTGGGAAATGTCATTAGCACCAAGTATCTATTTTATTGTTTCATTGGTTTCATTGATTTGATTGTTAAATACCAATTAAAGCTGTAAAGTTGGGCTAGGAAAATAAAATAAGCTGAGAGGTCTTCCGTAATAGCAGTGAAAGGTCCCTCTGGTAGAGTATGCCTTAACCTTTTAGCTTAATTCATACAGAATTTTTTGAGTACCAATTGACTTTAATAAGAAAATGCAAAGTAGAAGGGTAAAATGTGCTTTGCTTCGGGTGCCATCACTGTAGAAGCCATATATGTCCTTAATTTCTTGATATCAGCATATATATATATATATTTTTAATTTTATTTTTAACTAATCTCTACACCCAGCGTGGGGCTCAAACCTACAACCCCGAGATCGAGTTGCATGCTCTACTAACTGACATGACCGGGTGCCCCAATATGAGTTTAATTTTTAAAAGCAGAACATGAAGGGGAACCTGGCTGGCGCAGCCAGAAGAGCATGTAATTCTTGGGGCACCAGAGAGTCTCAGTGGGTTAAGCATCTGCCTTCGGCTCAAGTCATGATCTCGGAGTCTTGGGATCCCTGCTCAGAGGGGAGTCTGCTTCTCCTTCTCCCTCTGCCCGCCCCCCCACGCCCACTTGTGCTCACATGTGCTCATTCTCTCTCACTCTCTCTGTCAAATAAGTAAATAAATAATAAAATATTTAAAATAAATAAATCTTTAAAAAAGAAAAAAAGAAGAGCCTGTAACTCTTGATCTTGGGATTGTAAGTTCAAGTCCCATGTTGGGTATAGAGATTATTTAAAAAAAAAAAAAGACTTGGGATGCCTGAGTGGCTCAGTTGGTTAAGCGGCTGCCTTCGGCTCAGGTCATGATCCCAGCATCCTGGAATCGAGTCCCACATCGGGCTCCTTGCTCAGCAGGAAGCCTGCTTCTCCCTCTGCCTCTGCCTGCCACTCTGTCTGCCTGTGCTCACTCTCTCTGACCAAAAAAAAAAAAGACTCTAGAAAATAAATAATAAAAGCCGAACATGGAAATTAACTTTCCTTGCTTATCTTTATTTTTGAACTTAGAGCAAAGAGCAAACATTTTTTATAGTCTAGAGTAACTTTCAATAACTACAGTAAACACTATTTTATTACAATATAAGATCAGATTACTACTTGTTTAAGCTAACCTCATTCTTTTATCAAGAAAAAACCCCAAAGTTTCTACATTTCATGAATAAAAATGTGAAATTAACTTTGTTTTCTAATTTGATTGCTCCAGGCACTCATTCAATAAATATTTATTGAGCAGCTATAATGCTTTAAGCATTGTTATAAGAGTTGAGGATCTAGAAATTCTTGTGAACTTCACATCTATTATGTTTATGGAATCATTTTTAAAGTTAATCAAGCCTCCTTCATCACCTCCTACCTCATTCAACAACAACTGAAACAGCCTGTAAGGTTGTTGCCCATGTATAGCTGAAAATGTGAAAGGTGGGAATGTGAGAAGCAGGGAAACCTGTTGGTGAACAAGGAAAACTATGGGAGCACCTTGTGATAACTGCAGGTGTTACTGCATGATTTGGTTATGATTAAGCTGTTAGGTTTAATCATACCAAAGAACAAGACATTCCTGGTAATAGTGCAGAGGCTGGCTTTAATTCTGTCCTATACCACTTGAATATTAGCTAATATGATGGCCTCAAAAAACATTATGGTATGTCCCTGCCAGACTAAACTATAGGAGTTAGCAAGCTTCTTAATTAATATAGAAAAGACAAATCTCTAGACACAATACTTAATGCTAAGTCTAGGAACTCTGGAAAGTTCTTTAACAGTTCTATCTCCCAAATTAGTCCTCTGACCTTTAAAGCACATACTGTGTGCCCATTGGAAACCCAACTTCCAATGAAGCGTTTAACTAAAGGCTGGATGGTGAGCCATAAAAAATAAATTGATATCCTCAATTCATTTGCAGGGGTACAAGTGCCTGTGCCTTAAAACCCATAACACATGGCAACAAGTCATATTTCTTTTTCTTTCTTTTTTTTTTATTTTTAAAATTTTATTTATCAGAGAGAGAGAGAACAAGCAAGCAGAGGAAGAGGGAGAAACGGACTCCCTGCTGAGCAGGGAATCTGACATGGGGCTTAAATCCAGGATCCCGAAATTGTGACCTGACCCAAAGGCAGATGCTTAAATGAGGCACCTCAGGGAGTCATATTTCTTGTTGACAATCTTGACTGAGGCCAAAATCGAGGTGAAAGAACCATTGATGGCTAATGGCAGGGTGGGGGCGGGGGAGGTGGTTGCTGGTGGGATGCTTAGTATTGGTCAGTAGTGGTAGATGAGTGAAAGATCATATAATAAATGAAAAAGCATTAATATCACTCTAGGTTAGGACCAAGCCCAGTGGCTGAGCAAGTGAAAAAGGCCTGCACACCGACTGAACGTTTCTTGCCCTTTCATGGGGAAGAAAAGGACTTGGGCCCAGGATCTCCATGTCTGTCATTCTATTTCCTTCACGCACAAGAGTTCTTTAATTCTAACAAATAGAAAGAAACCTGTACCAATTGCTCACTTGAAGCCTCTCCTGATATCTGACATTGATGTAAATGAGCTTCAGGTTGCAGGTAACAGAAACTTAAGCACTGAATGAGCAGTTGCCCTCTGCTGTGCTCCCTGTAGGAGCTCCCTAACAATGGAAACTATATGGCTCCCTAACTATGGGAGCTATAAACATAATACTCTAGGATGCTAGCTTATTTTCTTCCCCATTGGCTGGCTTTCTTTCTTTCTCTTAAGATTTTTATTTATTTATTTGACAGAGAGAATGCACAAGCAGGTGAAGTGGCAGGCAGAGGAAGAAGCAGGCTCCCCACTGATGCAGGGCTCAATGGGATCATGATGATCATGATCAGAGCAGAAGACAGATGCTTAACCCACCGAGCCACCCAGGCCCCACCTGGGCTTTCCCATCCAGTTGACTCTATTTGAGATAAAAGGGTGATTCCCAACTGCTAGCTACTCTACCAACCCAAGTGGGATATGAAATATCCAGCTGTGTGCTTTCAGGTCTTCCCAGCTCATCATCTGAATAGAGACTCTGCTGGGACCATTACTGAGGAGCCAAGGAGAACAGAATCAGATAAGCCTGGTATAAAGAGTACAAATGAACTTCTAGATATGCTTATGCATAATAAGGACAGGCTATGAAAAGAATAAAGTGGAAAGAAAAAGTGGTATACATTTAATCATTGAACTGAAGGTGTTGGTAAGATTATAACAAAATGGAGCCCTGGAGGGAACACAGGTTCGAAGTGCAATAGTGGTCCAGACATGGTCCAGACATGCTCTATAGGCTCTCTGGATTAGCCTACCCCCACCCTGCCCCCCCCACTCAGGAGCGCTGTCAGACTTTGCCTGATCACTTCCTACTTACAGAGATGGGGGGGAGGTGGTCACTACATCATCTGCTAGACGATTCCAGGTTTTTATCAATTCTAGTTACTCAAAAAAGTGAAATCTACTTCTCTGTAGATTTTACTCGATGATTCTTAATTCAGGAGCAAGATAAAAATACATTACTCTCTCTTCTACTTAAGAGAAGGCTCTAGTCATTGTCACTCTAGGACTTCTCTTTTCCCCCAAATAAATACTCCCAGTTCATGTAGTCAGTATTTATTTGTTCATTTATTTAGAGCAGGACTCAGATCTGAATTGTTCATTATTGTATTCCTAGCACCTAGAGTAGTAAAGTAGTAAAGTAAAGCCTAGTGTAGTAAAGTAAAACCAAACAAAAACAAAAACAAAAATCATTTACGGAGGGCCTTTTCCTTGCCATGCATGGTGTTTGGCTCCAGATTTAGATTTATGAAGTTCAATAAACTAGGGTCTGTGCACTTTGGCAGTTAAAGTCTAGAGAGGAAGACAAACAAATAAATCAAGTATTACAGGTTTAAGTGTAGGCCCAGTGCAGTATTGAGCACACACAAAGGATATCCAAACTAAAGTGGGGCACCAGAGAATTTTTCCTGGACAAGAAGATCCCTCGGTGAAGCTTGAAGGATAGAGTGTCACTTGGATGGGTAGGGGGATGGGGAAGCAGAGAGATGCAGTGGCGTGAAATAGCCAAGTGGCTCAGCTGGAGTGAAGTGAAGCATTTTGGTAGGTTGTGGTAGGAGGTTAGAGGTGGAACTTGGGCCTTCAGTGCTAAGTTCAGAGTTGAAGCCTTCTGCTAAAACATTTGGAGAAGCTATCGAAATATCTTAAGTAAGAGAGTGACATAAATTGATTTTTATATTTAGACCATTAACAAATCATGGCTTGAGGAAGCAAAGGGAGCAAAGGGAGACTGAAGTCAAGAAGATTAGCTAGGAAACAGACTGAAGTCACGAATGCTGAATTCAGCAATTCAGGCCAAGAGTAATGAGATCCTAAGTAAAGCAGTAGAACAACTGGAGAACAGGGACAACAGGGATAATACTGCAGAGTTAGAATCTGTAGGCTTTGGTGACTGATGTGCGTGGTGCTTGAGAAACAGGTGTCCTAGAAGACTTCAGTAGCTGAGCAAGGGATGACATGACTGCCTGAAATGAGGAACGTCTGTTTTGAGAGAAACTGGCATGAACAGGTTTGTGCATAGTAACCTTGAGGCGCTGTGGGCATTCACGGGTGGACATCCAGCAGGAGGCTGGATGGACAAGACCAGCAGAGAGGTTTTGGTAGGGATACAGCTGAGGGAGCCATCAGCATGAGGACAAGATTTTGGTGTGGTTTCCCTGAGGGGGCAAACGAAGGGAGAAGGGCAGAGGGCTTTTCTTATTCCTTACTCACATGATGTGGATTGAAGACTTCTTAAAGTCCCCTGAAAGCTCTTTACCAAGGTTCTTCCTGGAATGGTACATAACAAACAAACAAATACATAAGTGAGTTCCCTAATGCATGTATAAAGTGTTGCTCTCCTTGATCTATTAAGCGTGTTTATATGATGACAACCAAGCTGACATTAGCTTTTTGGCAGCTCGTCACATCATCGGTTCACACTGAGCTAACGGACAACTGAAACCTCCAGGTTTTTTAAGTACATTCTCAGGCCAAGGGCTCCTCCGATTGTTTTCCTGTAATTAATTTTTAGAACCTGATTACGCAATTTTACATTGACCTACTGGAAGATGACCTCCTCACCCTGCATTAAACAGGCCTCTTTCTGCTGTCAAAATAAAGGCACCTCATGTTAACATCATGTAGAGAATGTAAAGATGTTTCAGAAAAATTTAAAAAATTTTTAATTGATGTAGAGTTGACATACAATATTATATTAGTTTCAGGTGTGTAACAAAGTGATTCGACATTTATATACATTACAAAATGCTCACCACAGTAAGTATAGTCACCATCTGTCACCATACAAAGTTATTACAGTATCATTGACTATATTCCCTGCGCCGTACTTTTAGAAAAGCATTTTAAAACAGGACCTAGAGAAAGAAGTTAATGAGATCATGTTGCAGTGTTGTTGCTGGAGGAAAAAAAATTGTCACGTGTGCTAATTGGCTTTGCCAAAAACAGTTATGATTTTCAGTCTCATCTGGGTCCTGATGATGCTTAGGATCCTTTCCTGAGTCCCTAGTTAACCTTTCCTGATCCTCTAACAGCTGTTCTAACCTGTTCCCGTTAGCCTGGTGATCCTAATCCAAGCCTGGTCTGGCTTTCTGTCTCACTGTCAGCAGATGCCCTCATCCACCACTCAGAAAAGAGAGGCATCAATGACCATCTCCCTGACTTCTCCGCTGACCTTGAATCATGCCCACATCTTCTGTTCCTCTTTCCCCTTCTCCTCTGTGCTGAGTCCATCCTTCTCACAGTCTTCGTGGCATGGATCTGATCCTGTCCCTTTCTCTGAGGCCTGGGAATGGGAGAGCTCAGTTATAGAAGGTAACATTCATAGAAGGGGGAAGTATATAAAAATGTCAATAGTGATTTTTTCCCCTACTGGGAACTGGAGTGTTCTGTGATTTTTAAATACACAAATGTATGTTTTTCCGCTTTAAAATTAATATATGATGGTATGTAAATTGTCTGAATAAAAGTTGTTTTTTAAAAAAGTAATAATATGTGGTCCCAGATCCATTATTCATAATCTTTCGCTTCTTGGGGTAATTTTTTTTAAAGATTTTATTTATTGGGGCACCTGAGCGGCTCAGTGGGTTAAGCCTCCGCCTTAGGCTCAGGTCATAGTCTCAGGGTCCTGAGATCAAGCCCCACATCAGGCTCTCTGCTCAGCGGGAAAGCTGGTTCCCCCTCTCTGCCTGCTGCTCTGCCTACTTGTGATCTCTCTCTCTCTATCAAATAAATAAATAAAATCTTTTTTAAAAAAAGATTTTGTTTATTTATTTGAGAGAGCATGAGCGGGGCGAGGGTCAGAGGGAGAAGCACACTCCCCACTGAGTAGAGAGCCGGATGTGAGACTTGTTTCTGGGACTCCAGGATGATGACCTGAGCTGAAGGCAGATGCTTAACCAACTGAGCCTGGGTGGCTCAGGCAAGTAGCTCAAGTTTCGTGGTAAGGATTGAATGAGTGAAGTATTCCTGATATACAGAAAATGCTTTTTAAAAAGTAACTTTTAGGGGCGCCTGGGTGGCTCAGTGGGTTAAGCCGCTGCCTTCGGCTCGGGTCATGATCTCGGAGTCCTGGGATCGAGCCCCGTGTCGGGCTCTCTGCTCAGCAGGGAGCCTGCTTCCTCCTCTCTCTCTGCCTGCCTCTCTGCCTGCTTGTGATCTCTCTGTCAAATAAATAAATAAATAAATCTTAAAAAAAAAAAAAGTAACTTTTAAAAAAGTAACTGGGTGGCTCAGTCAGCTAAGCGTCTGCCTTTGGCTCATGTCATGATCTCAGGGTCCTGGGATGAAGTCCCGCCTTGGGCTCCTTGCTCAGCTTCTCCCTCTGCCTGCTGTTCCCCTGCTTGTGCATGCACGTGCTCTCTCTCTCTCTCCCACTCTCTGACAAATAAATAAAGTTTTTAAAGAAAAAAAAGGGGGGGGCTCCTGGGTTGCTCATTTGGTTAGGTGATTCCCTTCAGCTTGGGTCATTATCCCAGGGTCCTGGGATCAAGCACCACATCAGGGTCTCTGCTCAGTGGGGTGTGGTGTCTGCTTCTCCCTCTCCCTCTGCCTGCCACTCCCCTTGCTTGGGTTCTCTCTCTCTGTCAAATAAATAAATAAAATCTTTTTAAAAAGGGGGGCACCTGGGTGCCTCTCCACTCCAACTGCCCCTTCCTTGTCCCACTTCCACCCTCCTGCCTGCTGCTTAGCTCTCCTCCATGGACACCTAGAATTGTATCTCAACTGGTTTCTTGGAGCCCTGGCTGACTCAGTCAGAAGCACATACAATGCTTGAACTCAGCATTGTGAGTTCGAATCCCATGTTGTGGAGAGATTATTTAAATAAATAAAACCTTAAAAAAAGTTTCCTGACTCCCCACTGCCTGCAGGATAAAGTCCAAACTCTTTAGTACTGCAAGCATGGTTCTCTACAAGCTGATGCAACCTACCTGTCCGGACTCTAACCTTCTCTAAGAGTCCTTCTCTTCTTTGTTGTCCCTTGACACTACACACTTGCCTGCTTCTATATGTCACTGACCCTGATTCCTGGAATTCCGCTTTTTTCCCTGTACTTGGTGAGACTATCCCTCCAAGACTCATCCCCGAAGAGTCTTCCTCCAAGGCTCTTTGTGCTGTCCCCTGCCCCCACATTCCCACAGTACTTATCCCCTGTGCATGTCTCTCATTTTATTGTATGGTTGCCAAGTGTTTGTATTCATCCTCACTGAAACCTAGTGTACCCCAAGTGCATGTCATAATCTGTGTACCTTCAGCACCTAGATGTTGCCTGATGCATAGTATCTTCATAGCTGAAGGAATGCCTGAGTGTGTGCTTGTCTTTCACTCAGCTAATCAACCAACTCATATTTTTGAAGAATCTGCTATGCACCCATAATGTGTATCATGTGCAAGGCACTGTGGAGCTGTCAAAAGACTTTAAAATTTTGAATTTTAATACCACGAAGATTTGTTTTGAGTGTTTATTATTTGCTGTGGGAATATCAAAGAAGTATAAGACATGGGTTCCAATCTCAAGAGAAACTCAATCTTTGTAGGGAGATCCAACTTTGTTCCACGAAACTCATGCGAATAATACAAGCAAATTCCTATTAGTTGTAGAGACAAGTGGAAGAGAAATGGGACTAAGCTAAGATTGGGGGTCTTGGTTGTTTTCCCCCATTTATCATTTACCAGCTGTATAACCCTAGATAGGTTACTTTATTATCTCCTTGAATCTGTTTTCTCGTTCGCTAAAATATATTTTTATTTTTTTTTATTACAAAGTTTCCTTCCAACTCTTTGATTCTGTAATTAAGTGCTATGGGATGACTGGAAAGGAAGCATTTATTGTGGTTTAGAGTTGTTGGAAGGAAAGCTCATGGTGAAGGTGAAATCGAAGCTGAACTTGAACTACAGGTGAGATTTTGGATAGCCAGAGAAGAGGCAGAAAGGCATTTAAGATATGGGGAACAACATAAACAAAGGGACAGGCAGAGACAGGATTGAGCAAGCATGCTTGTGAGGTGGACTAGACCGGGTTCTCTGGTGGAGAATGTTTGTTGGAGAAGATTGAGAAACCGCTTGGGTAGGTTGCCTAGGGCCAGGAAGGACTTAGGAGAGAGCTCTGGAATCAGTGCAGCTATTTTGGGATACTTGCAAAAGGCAGGGCACAGGTAATAGGGACCAAGATTAGCTTTGCCCCAGTGAGAAGGCAGAGCAGTGGTTGAAGAGAAATTTCAAAGATAAAATCAGAAAGCTCCCTCGGCTATCCAGTTTGAAGGAAAGGGATGAGTCAAGGCACTTCTTATATTTTAAGCCAGAGAAAGTGAATAAACCAGGTTCTGACCCAAGCTCTAACACCTCTAGGTGGGGGGATAGCATGTCCCAGCAGCCTATTCTGTCTGCCTCCTCTGGTGATTTAATTCTTCTACACATGAAACTCCTGGGTATTTTTGTTATGAACAACTCAGGTGCAGTTTTTCTACTTGATAAAAAATTTTGTTGTACTTGGAAGTCCTTTGAGTCTATAATATGTTTTGAAACTTCCAAATTTTATCTTAATCAGGAAACTAGGAGCGTGTCTGACAGGCTTAGTGCTCTATGCACCGCATGCAACTCTGGATCTCTGGGTCATGAATGCAAGCTCTGCATTGGACATAGAGTCTACTTAAAAAAGAAAAAAGAGGGGTGCCTGGGCAGTTTGGTTGCTTAAGCAACTGATGTTGGCTCAGGTCATGATTTTTGGGTCTTGGGATCAAGCCCTGTGTCCAGCTCCTTGCTCAGCGAAGTCTTCCTCTCTCTCTCTGCCCCTCCCCCAACTTGTGTAGGGAGGGGTGTGTGTGTGTGTGTGTGTGTGTGCGCACGTGTGCACATGTGCACACACATGCTCTCTCAAATAAATGAATAAAATCTTAAAAAAAAAAAAAAAGGAAAGGAAACTACAATGTCCTCCAGTCCCTTAAGAAATTAAAATAATATTACATCAGTGGTATCCAAATTTAAGGATCTGGAACAATATGAACATTATTTTATAAAGAGAGATTTTATTGAAATGATGATCCAAACATAGTTTGCTTCAGGAACGGGATCTGGGTGGCTAATTTTGTAAAGAAGTCATCTGATTTAGTCCAAATAAAATGCTTAAAATTAAAAGTCTAAATTAATGTACACTGAAGGAAGATATTTTGTTGTTTTTAAGTATTTATTAATCAACATGAATGAATGAATACATGTTGATTAAAATTTATTAATCAACATGAATGAATACATGTTGATTAATAAATATTTAAAAGAAACAAAATTTTTTTTGTTAATAATACTCATTTGTCAAAAGTCATATTAAGAGGCTGTAAGCTGTGAAAAAAAAGATAAAGTTCCCTATCTTCAGGAAACTTCCAGTCCAGGAGAGGAGAGGAGAGGTGAGCAAACAATGACACAGTAATTTTATTAGTCTTGATTGCAGCAGGAGGCAGAGGCACGTTCAGATGGAATTCAGAAGAGCATGGTATGAAGAACTTTTTCAGAGGGGTAGACATGGTGAGGGGAATAAACAGGGGATGTAGAGGCATTCAGGAATGAGCAGTGGTGGGCAGCCATCCCCAACCCCAGCCTGAAGGTGCAGGAGATAGCGACAGAGTCAATGAAGCCCCAGAGAGGTACCACATCAGGGAAGGAGCAGAGTAAGAAACATTCCTGTCTCTCTCTGCTCCTACCTTCTGGTCCTTGGTGGTGCCTCTAAGGGATGGGAGCACAAGTGATGAGGTCTTCAGAGGTCAGCCTGTTGAGTCACTGAACAGGATAGAGAAGAGTCGGGGGAGCGTGTTAAGACAATTACCAGCCCAACAATGTCCTAGTCTGTAAGAGGATGGAAATCAGGAGAAGCAGGCCTCGGAGACTCACCAGCAAGAGACTGCATAGCCAAGATCTAGAACTTAGACCCAGAGCAGGAAACAGGGTCTTTGTAAGCAGAGACACAAGAAGGTGTGATGGTGCGTCTGTGACAGCTAGGTTCAGGAGGGAAGTTGGCCACAGGTAAACAACAACAACCACAATTACTTAAACAATGTAAAATATTTCTCAAAAAGAAAGCTAGTCCAGGGCGCATGGGTGGCTCAGTCAGGTTAAGCATCTGCCTTCGTCTTGGGTCATGATCTCAGGGCTCTCTGCTCAGCAGGGAGCCTGCTTCCCCTCCACCCCCTCTGCCTGCCTCTCTGCCTACTTGTGATCTCTCTCTCTTTCAAATAAATAAATAAAATCTTTAATAAATAAAATCTTTAAAAAAATGTATTTCTCAAAAAGAAAGCTAGTCCAGGGCATGTGGGTGGCTCAGTCGGTTAAGCGTCTGCCTTCAGCTCAGGTCATGATCCCAGGGTCCAGATATTGAGCCCCATATCGGGCTCCCTGTTCAGTGGGGGTCTCCTCTTCCCTCTGCCCCTCCTCCCTGCTTATGTTCTCTCTCTCTCTCTCTTTCTTGCTCGCTCGCTCAAATAAATAAATAAAATCTTTAAAGAAAAAAAAGGAAGCTAGTCCAAAGGAAGATAGGTACAAAGGTTTTACTATCATCAGGGACTCAGGTTCTTTCTGTGGACTCTACCATTCTCAACACAGAATTTCTCTCTCAGGATTCCCATAGCCATCACCTCTGTGTTCCAATCAGCAGGAAGAAGGGTTGAAAAATGCTTATGCTCCCTCCTTTTAAGTGCCCTGTGGGAAGCTGCACATACCACATTGGCTTATACCTTATTGGCCAGAAATTAATCATGTGACCACACCCTGCAGGAGAGCTAGGGATGACATCTTTAGTGTTTTTTTTTTTTTTAAATTTTAAGATTTTATTTATTTATTTGACAGAGAGAGAGATCACAAATAGGCAGAGAGGCAAGGGGAAGCAGGCTCCCTGCTGAGCAGAGAGCCCAATGCGGGGCTCCATCCCAGGATCCTGAGATCATGACCCGAGCTGAAGGCAGAGGCTTAACCCACTGAGCCACCCAGGTGCCCTGACCTCTTTATTCTGAGTATTCCTGTGTCCAGCTAAAAGTCAGGGGTTTCATTTAAGGGAAGAAGGAGAGAATGAATATTGGAAGACAATTTGCAATCTCTGCCAAAGGAAGGGATAGAAGCATAGCGATTCCTAACAAATGCCTTGCCTGAATGGTAAATGGTTGTAAATAAACTGGAAGATGTATTTTTCTATTATTTTATTTGTTTATTTGAAAGAGAGAGAACAAGGGTGGGAGGGAAGAGGGACAAGCAGACTCCCCACTGAGCAGGACCAAGGGCAGATGTTTAACCGACTGAGCCACCCAGGCACCCCCTGGAATACGTATTTAATAAAAACAGATAATTAGTTTTCTGTTCACAAAGCAACGAAGTGTTGTAAGAAAGCTTTAGAATTGGGAATTAGAAATGTTGACTTCTACTTCCCCATTTGTGATTCACTAAGCAAGGGACCTTAAGCAAATCAACTCACTCTCTGAATCCTGGTTTCCCCATGTGCAGAATGAGAGGGTTGGACTATATTCCTTTTAAAGGTTTCCCTTTCTATAGATGTTAGAAAGTTGTTTTCTCTATGTTGGTCCTAAGATTAGCAGAGGCTGAAAAATAAAAGTGTAGTTAGGTTAGGGTTAAGGATCTTAATGGTTGCTCTCTTAATTTTAATAAATTTAGAGGATATACATGTTCAGGGATTTTTTCTTGACTATTTGTTCTTTAAATATTCTACATACATTCCATTCATATTTGGGGGAATGTATACATCCCAATGAAAATATGTTTGTATGTATTGTCAAGATATTACTCAAAGGAACATTTTGAAAATCATACTGAATTTTTCAGATACTACGTTGATAACTTAACAAAAGATCCCTCTTTAAAATGAATTGACAGGTCGGCTCAGTGGCTCATTTAGTTAAGCGACTGCCTTTGGCTCAGGTCATGATCCCAGAGTCCCACATGGGGCTCCCTCCTCAGTGGGAAGTCTGCTTCTCCCTCTGACCGTCCCCCATCTCATGCTCTCTCTCTCTCAAATAAATAAAATCCTTAAAAAATAATAATAAAATGAATTAACAAAAATGACAGAACAGAGATTTGTAAGAGCATCTGTTGGATATTATTTTTAAACTGGATTCCTTCTTTGCAACCAGAGCAGATCTGAGGCAAACTTTCAAAGTGGGTAAGTATATTTCTGACACATCTCACTGTTTTACTTTCTTTTAAACAATCTTCTCTATGCTCCAAGCCCTCAATATCCTCAAATTGTTCTATTTCCACCTTAGGTGAGAGAGACACTATATTAGGAGGCAATTCATACTATCATAGTAGCAACTTCTTGTATTACCCCTTCATTTCCATTTCAAAAGGGTAGCTCCTTGAAAGGATAATGCTTAACCCTCAAAATGAGTTTCTCTTCTATAGTGAATGGAATTGTAGGCTTCTTGACACCCAGAGGTATCTGAGGTTTGTCTGTCTGTCTGTCTGTTTGTAGAGGGAAGGGAGGTACTGGTATTCCTCAGATCCCACTATTCTGATCAACCCCTGTTGTCCAACAGAAACCCAGCATTTTCGAGACTTTGGGCCTAGATTAGGAATAGCTTGCTATTTTAGACTGAATGGTGTTTATTACAATATAGCAAGCTTTTGTACATATACTTTGCATATTACTATTTTTGTATCTCAATTATATCTGAAAGAATGAAATAGGTAATCAAAATGAAAAAGTCCATAAGGGATCAATCTTCTTTTCTTTCTTTTCTTTTTTTTTTTAAGACTTTATTTATTTAAAAAAATATTTATTTATTTATTTATTTGACAGAGAGAGCGAGAGAGAGCACAAGCAGGGGGAACAGTAGAGGGAGAGGGAGAAGCAGGCTCCTCACCAAGCAGGGAGCCCGATATGGGGCTTGATCCCAGGACCCTGAGATCATGACCTGAGATGAAGACAGATGCTTAACCAACTGAGCCACCCAGATGCCCCTCAATCCTCTTTTCTGAAGGAGGAAAACAAAATTACATGGTTTTAGACAAATTTAAGAATAGATAACTTTACATTAGTAAATTTCTAATATGTAGAGAAGGCACACCGACCCACCCCCATACACAGAGAATTCGTTAACCGAGAATAAGAAGTATGTCACCAAGGGCACCAGGGTGGCTCAGTCGGTTAAGCATCCGTCTCGATTTCGGCTCAGGTCATGATCTCAGGGTCATGGGATTGAGCCCCATGTCGACTCCATGCTCAGTTCAGAGTCTGCTTGAGATTCTCATTCTCTCTCAGTCTCTCTCTCTACCCTTCCTTCTCTCTCTCGAATAAATAAAAAATAAATCTTTAAAAAGAAGCATGGAGGCATCTGGGTGGGGGACCAGCTGCCGAGGACAACCAACCAGAGCTCACACACAAGACTCTGTGGCCGATAAACTTAGGAACTGGGCACAGGCAAGAAAGAAGTGCCCCTTCTATTCCCTCACAGTTTGCAGGAGACTCCCTTTTTCTTCCCACTCTATTCCATATTTCTTACTAAAACCAGATCCAAAGGGGAAGCCTAAATTTTCATTTCAACTGATTTTCTGTTCCTAGGGCCCTTGACAACACAGGCTGAAACCTGACTTTCTGGTCCCTGGAGAGCAATCATCAAGCAGTAGAGAAGGTATGGTAGTAAACTTTAGGAATTTGCCTCTGCCAAAATTAGAATAGAACTGAAATTATGTCAAGTATTCGGGAATATCCTCCAGGGTATAAACAGTTAAATCCATCGGACCTAAAGCAATTTGATTCAGTTTAGTTTAGTTCAATTAATTCTCCTCAAAAAACATATAAGCACCCACGATGTGCAAAGAACTGTATTAATTTTAAGGAACACAGAGGTATATCAGTTATGGACACTGTCCTCAGATAGCTTGGAAAGTCAGTAGAAGACAGATATATAATTCAAATGAACTACAACGGGTTCTCAGTACTAAGACAAGTAGGGGATATGATGTTTTTCCAATAAATGAATCTAGTAAGCAACAAGAAAGGCATTCCCCTAAGGGTCAGAGGTTACCACCAGTCAGCTTGGTTGCACGCTATTTGGAAATAATAGGATCTTCCCATCCCAGAGGGGTTTTATGGTCGGTGATGTGATCTAGAAACACATACCTTCGTATGTCCCTGATTGGAATTCACAGACCACCATCAGCACTCCCGAAGTCACTCGGACTCCTGCACTGTGTGGTCTAGAAACCAGTGTTTTCCAGGGAATCTAGACTGTTGCTATGGAATAAAAATTCCGATTAAAGAAAAGCTCTAGGGCTCCTGGGTGGCTCAATCATTAAGCAACTGCCTTCGGCTCAGTCATGATCCCATGATCCTGGGATCAAGCCCCACTTCAGGTTCCCTGCTCAGTGGGAAGCCTGCTTCTCCCTCTCCCACTCCCCCTGCTTGTGTTCCCCATCTCACTGTCTGTCAAATAAATAAATAAAGTATATATTTTTAAGATTTTATTTATTTAGGGGCGTCTGGGTGGCCTCTGCCTTTGGCTCAGGTCACAATCCCAGAGTCCGGGGATCGAGCCCCACATCGGGCTCTCTGCTCAGCAGGGAGCCTGCTTCCCCCTCTCTCTCTCCGCCTGCCTCTCTGCCTGCTTGTGATCTCTGTCTGTCAAATAAATAAATAAAAATCTTAAAAAAAAAAAAGATATTATTTATTTATTTATTTGACAGGGAGAGACACAGCGAGAGAGGGAACACAAGCAAGGGGAGTGAGAGAGGGAGAAGGAGGCTTCCCGCTGAGTAGGGAGCCCGATGTGGGGCTCGATCCCAGCACCCTGGGATCATGACTTGAGCTGAAGGCAGGCACCCAATGACTGAGCCACCCAGGTGCCCCCTAAATAAATAAAATCTTTAAAAAAAAATAGAATAGTTCTGAACTGGACAAGCTCTTCGGTGACAAGTGGCAGGCACGGGTGGTTCATACTGGAGGGTACAGTGGGATCTCTCCCAGTGTGCAGGTTTTGGAGCAGCTTTTGCCTGGGGTCAAAACTTGGCTTCACCACTTCCCTACCTGCTCTGTCATTGGAGCAAGTCACTTAACCCATGATGAGTACCTCAAGTATCTTAAGGCCCATGATGAAAGGGGAGGAAAGAACTTTTTAAAATGTCCCTCTAGGGGTGCCTGGGTGGTTCAATGGTCAAATATCTGCCTTGGCTCAGGTCATGATTGCAGGGTCCTAGACTGAGTCCCGCATGGGGCTCCTGGCTCGACAAGGGAGTCTGCTTCTCATCTCCCTCTGACCCTCCCCTCTGCTTGTGCGCTCATTCTCTTTCTCTCAAATGAATAAATAAAATCTTTAAAAAAATAAAAAATAAATAAAATGCTCCTACATGCTGCATATATGAAGGGTGTTATGTTCCATTTTACATAAGAAGAAATTAAGGCTCAAAGAGGTTAAATAATTTTTTCAAGAATACACAACCAGCAGAATAGGCAAAACTACAGAGACAGAAAGTTGAGAGGTTGCCTAGGGTGGAGGTGGGGGGGTGAGGGGAGAGGTTTGGGGAAAAGGGGAGAGACTGCTAATGGGTATGAGATTTCTTTTTTTTTTTTTTTTAAAGATTTTATTTATTCATTTGACAGACAGAGATCACAAGTAGGCAGAGAGGCAGGTGGGGTGGGGGGTGGGAAGCAGGCTCCCCACTGAGCAGAGAGCCCGTTGCGGTGCTTGATCCCAGGACCCTGAGATCATGACCTGAGCTGAAGGCAGAAGCTTTAACCCGCTGAGCCACCCAGGCACCCTGGGTATGAGATTTCTTATAGGGATGATGAAAATGTTCTAAAATTACTTATGGTGATGGTTACACAACTCGGTGAATATAATAAAACCATTTAATTGTACACATTAAATATGTGAATTGTATGGTATGTAAATTATGTCTCGATAAAGTGGTTTAAAAAAAAAAAGAGTGCACAGCGAGAAAGCTTCAAAGTCTGGTTCAGACTTGGCCCAGAGGATGATTCCAAGGCCAGCTCTTTTTACCACTTCACACCATCTCTCACACAGACCTGGTGCTCGGATATTCTCCTTACATAGGCTGCTATGCACAAAAAATTTTCCTTAACTGCAGAGAAGGGAGGTGAAGGACTGTACTTAGGTGCCTAAGGAGATGAAAGGGATGAATCATCATGCCTTCTTGCTTCTCAGGGTTTTCTTAGAAACATGTAGGAGATTGGGCCCCACCCCAATCCCACCTCTGGAGTGGGGCTCAGCCTACAGTCGGTAAAGGCAGGTTCCCTGAGAGTCTCCCAGAAAACAGGAAGCAAGCATGGATGTGAGTTAGCTATTATTGTAAGCTCAGAACCTGTGTGCTGTCTGTTGACTCTGTTATTTTTGAGTTTCCCTTGTTTGTTTTCCTTTGGTCTTCCCTGAATTTTTAGGAAAGTTCCTTTGGCAAATTCCTGCGAGACCTGAACTATGTTAGGGAGAGAAAGGAAGAAGCCTTAGTGTTTACCCACTCTTGGACCGGAGGGAAAAAGGAGAAAGCTTGCTACCCTCATCTCAAGTCCTCGCAGACAACCCAGGGGACCAGGATCAGTGTGACCTGGACCTAGCCCCTTAGGTGTACCAATAAAGAGTGAAGTTTAGGTACACTGGGGACGCTTCTGGGGCCTCACCACCTTGCCTGCTCATGAAGAGGGAGGAGGCCCTCAGGCTGCTCCCTTCCGACGCAGGCAGCCTGGCAGAATGGTGGTCATCATTGTTGCACTGGCAAATTCATTCCCTTAGCAGGGGAGAATGAATTAGAGTCCAGTTTTATTCAATTTATTTGCTTAAGGAGATAGAATTTGGAACTTAGTATTATGTGAAAACTAGAACTACTAATACCAGTACTTTAAACACTGTTTAGTTAGTATTATTTCGTTTATACCTTAAAAAGTGGGGGAAACCCTGGGTTGCTTCGTCGGTTAAGAGTCTGTCTTTGGCTCAGGTTGTGATCCCAGGATCTGGGGATCGAGTCCCATGCTGGGCTCCCAGCTCAGCATGGAGTCTTCTTCTCCCTCTGCCTGCTGCTCCTCCTGCTTGTGCTTGCTCTCTCTCGCTCCTTCTCAATTTGATAAATAAATAAATAAAATCTTTAAAAAAAAACTCTTACAACAGGCATGTTTTTTCTTAAAAATTTATTTATTTATTTATTTGAGAGAGAGAGAGAGAGAGTGCATGAGCAGAGGGGAGAGGCAGAGGGGGAGGGAGGAGGAGATGCCCCGATGAGCAAGAAGCCCCATGAGCGTCCCAGGACCTGAACTGAAAGCAGATGCTTAACTGACTGAGCCACCCAGGTGCCCCTCAACAGACATGTTCTTGAAAGAGTTGTGTAGGAGTCAGTCATATATTAAACATTTGAGAAAAAGATGCTGAAATGTACTGAAATGTTGCAGTTAATTATTTTGATGAAAATAATCACCACTTAAAACTTTTTCTTTACATTTCTATTTTCCAAATGTTTCACAAATAAGCATGGCTTTCATAATAGGTAAATATTATTTGTAAGCTTAAAAATGAAAAGAATAGCTCTAGTTTTTGCATTTTCTATTTTTTTTTTAGATTTAATTTATTAATTTGACGGAGAGAGAGAGAGAGAGATATCACAAGTAGGCAGAGGCAGGCAGAGGGGAAGGGGGAAGCAGGCTCCCTGCTGAGCAGAGAGCCTGATGCAGGGCCGGATCCCAGGACCCTGAGACCATGACCTGAGCGGAAGGCAGAGGCTTAACCCACTGAGCCACCCAGGTACCCCTGAATTGTCTACTTTTCTAATCTTTTTAAAGAAGCATGTATTTTTCTCACAATAAAAATTTTTAAAAATCACCCTAAGCTGAAATCTTTTATAAACTTTAATTTTTTAAGATGAATTAAAGGTGAATTTAAGATATTAGATGGCCCTGTTCATCTCTATACAGCCTTGATATTCAACATTGATACAGTCAGTCAGTGCCATCCCAATTTCTGAGTGTGGCCAGCAAGGCTTGACCATCCTTTTGAGGCTGGAAACAAGTTAAGACTGGCAGCCCTTTGGTTTCTGGCGTTAGCCAATACGGAAGCCAGATCAATGTTGGTAGCTAATTGTAACATGGCCTTTCCACCTCTGGGAAAGTCCAACAGAGCAGGCCAGAGATGCCCTCTCCATGTTCCTTGAGCCAAGCAGGTTTGTTTGCTGCTTCTGTGACTTAGTGTTACAAAATGTTGCTTAAAGACAAGCTCCTGTGCACAGCTCCCTCCGCTGTGGTCCTGTTTACTACACAGCCGTTGTTCATATGTTTTCCTCTTAGTCATCCTCTGGTGTCTTGCTCAGCGAATGGAATTGCGAAAGAGTTGCTCCTATGCAGGGAAACCAGTTATGTTCTTGCACCTTTTGCCCGGGATCTTGTCTTGTTCGTTAAGTAAGGATGACTCAAGAGTGAAGTTGGTGAAACTGTTAAGAAATTAGATATAAAGTCCAAGGAAGGCAGAAGTCATACAGGTTTGTTTGCTGCTTCTGTGACTTAGTGTTACAAAATGTTGCTTAAAGACAAGCTCCTGTGCACAGCTCCCTCCGCTGTGGTCCTGTTTACTACACAGCCGTTGTTCATATGTTTTCCTCTTAGTCATCCTCTGGTGTCTTGCTCAGCGAATGGAATTGCGAAAGAGTTGCTCCTATGCAGGGAAACCAGTTATGTTCTTGCACCTTTTGCCCGGGATCTTGTCTTGTTCGTTAAGTAAGGATGACTCAAGAGTGAAGTTGGTGAAACTGTTAAGAAATTAGATATAAAGTCCAAGGAAGGCAGAAGTCATACA